>NW_004524587.1:8476024-8497749 GCF_000260255.1 Octodon degus
TATATATATATATCCCATCATGCTCATTTCCTGTTCTCCCTTCCCTGGAAGCAGGATTGTGCTAAAAGAAAGCCCCAGAGAGCAAGCGTGTGTTCCAGTTAATATTCTGTAGTGGAGTTTGCGTGTTTCAGATGGAAAGGTGTATGTCAGACACACACAGAAGCCTGTGCCACACAGCCCAGGTCTCTGGAGAGAAAAGGTGGCAGGGTGGGCAGCCTTGCAGTAGACTGAGTGACTTCTAATTCACTGATTCGTTAGACTTGCATTCTCGGAGTGCCCACTGTTGATGGTGAAAAGAGCTCCTTTTTGTATAAAAAGGGCTGCAGATGTGCTTTGTTTACCTGGATAAAGAGGGCCTGCATGCGCTGTTTTTCAAATTAATGACTGAGACAGATGCTGTTGGCATACCATCTAGGGGATGCGTTCATCACCTGGGTGCTGTGGACATTGGCTACACTCTTCTTTAGAGCACCACCCTGCCTGGTGGGAGCGGCCTTACCAGCCCTCAGCTGCCAGGAGATTTCATCTCCCCTGCATGGGCTCAACTTGTAGGGAAAGGCCCAACTGATTTATGGCGTGGTGCTGGAAGGGTCCAGCCTCCTTTGCTGTGGATGGAACAAACCCTGTGATGCACTCCACTGTCCAGATCCCTTGAGACCAGGCAGAGGCTAGGTTTCTTCTGAAAGCACATCTCTGTTTCTCTCTGTCCACCCTAGCTTCTCTTACCTCTCACAGTTTCGTCTGAGGGCCGTCTTTTGAAAAATGAGCCCAAAAGCCACTATCTCAGACTCTGTACGGTATGATTCCAAATATGGGAGACCCTTGCCTTGAGGACATCAGAGCCCAGTGGGTTGGGCGAGTCAGACACACAGGAGTGGATGCTCCAACAGAGGGGACAGGTGCTCCAACAGAGGTGTACAAAGTGGGTCGGAGCAAGGTGGTTGGCTGATGGGGCCTGAGTTTGAGTTTAGACTTCCCTGCTTACTACCACTCTGTGACCTGTACACTGTGTCAGTGGTATATTCTCCTCGTCTGCTTGTTGGTTTATGTAAAAACTTGACCCAGTGTTGGGATCACGTCCAGTGTCCAATGGGTGGGAACTGTTCTGGTGCTGGGTTTGGTGGGCCTTAGAGCCACATCCGGCATTGAACCAGTGTCCTGAATGACCCCCCCAGGATGCATGCAGAAGGTCAGGAAGGAGGGTAGGGTCCAACAGTATTTAAAATGAAGAACAGTGCTTTTCTGGAGAAGAGTGGGAAAGACATGGAAATTCAGGGAAATGTACCTGTAATGGGAAAAGGGCAGAGAGCTTGGCTTCCCTAGGGACAACTGAGAAGCTCACTGAAGGCACATGGGGCATGGGGCCCATGTGGAAGGAGATGATGGCGATGGTGAAGAACACAGAAGCTGTGAATTGGGGCCAGTGGTGTTGAGTGAGTCAGGAAGGAGAACTGTTGTGGTGAGACCCAGGGAGTGCTGTTTCTCCTGCTGCCACTTGCACCTTCCCTCCTCAGCCCTGGACGGGGCAGTTGTCAAGTACAAATAGCAAATGCAGAGGAATGCAGGTGATGAAGGTGTTCAGACTGCTGTGGCCTCCTTTCTCACTTCTGTCCTTTCTTTTTTGCAAGCCACTCAGCCTTGCTCCTGGAGAGGATGTAGGGACAGTGGCAGGAAAAGTGTCCTGGGATGTAGAGTATCAGATGGGATCCTGGCTCAGGGTCCTGGTCTGCTGCTTCACTTTCTCAGGTTCCACCACTTTTAATTAATCAATCAATTAATTAATTAATTAATACACAGTCTTACTATGCAGTTTGGAAATGGCATGATATGAGATACTGGGGATCGAACTCAGGTCCTTGCACTTGCAAGGCAGGAGCTTAGACCACTGAGCTATCTCCCTAGCCCTCCACCATCTTTAGAGTTCCTCATTTTTCTCCACATTTTCCTTCACCTCTCTGACCCAGGTGGGTACGATCTTTGTTTGGATTTCTAACACGGGTTTCTAGATTTTTATTTTTATAGAGATGACACAGAAGTAGAAAACTCCCTTCTGGGTCTTGCTTTCCACTGTTTAAAACTTGTAGAATATTCCCTCATTTTCCTGAGGACAGAGTCCAAACTCCTTAGTGAAGTCTACAAGGTCCTTTTACAGTCCAGCCCTGAGCCTTTCTTTTCTCAATTCTTGCTTCTTGCCTGCCTGGATCTAGACTAAACTTGAAACCCCAAGAGGGTTGTTTCTCACCTACAGGCCAAGGACCATGCCCTCCCTCTGTCTAACACACTCTGTCCATTCTTTTTGTCCAGTTGACATCTACTTCAACTTCAAGCCTTAGCCTTAGCTATTACTTTCAATGAGACATCTTCCCTGACCCCAGACCCATGTTAGGGCCATCTCCATGCTTCCACAGATCTCACGCTGCAATTCACTCATCAGTGGGGCAGGAGCCATGCATGTTCCCCTCACTACTGTCCCCAGCATTCTTACGGCACCCTTCAAAGTGATGCTCAATATTTGTCAAATAAATAATTCTAGTCAAAACTCCTGTAGTTAATATCCTGTATTAAACATGTTATGAAGATCTTATTTTGTCCACATGTTACACAAAATAAAGTTGGCCTTAATAACGCCCCAATTCCTGTAACCATGACCCTTTGCACTGCAACTTTGCCTTTTCTCCTTTCAACAGGTAGTCTCACTTCCCCATTTGATGCTGATTTACCTTTCTAACAGGTAGTCTCACTTCCCCATTTGATGCTGATTTAATCAATTTTACCTGAGCAATGATGCTTGTAATCTTATTGGTTGACCATAGTTTTGTCCCACCTCATGCTCACCTTGTGAGTTCCCATGTTTCCCACCTTGGACCTGTCTCATCTTGTGGATTTGTTTCATAAAAATCCCTTGGAAAGACAGGGTTCTGGGCAATCCACTCAGGACCCCTTCTGGCCTTCTCTCAGACAAAAGCTTTCTTTCCCTCAATAAATATATTCTGCTCTTACAAAAACAAAACAAAACAAAAACAACAATAGCAAACAAACCCCACACAGAGTGAGTCTATTTTCTTCAGACTCCGACTCTGGACTTGACGACTTCTTTGGCCAATGAAGCCTTAGAAAACGTGATGCAAGCATCAACTTCTCATCTGGTGCCATTAGGTGGTTTTGTACTTTCCTCTTCTTCCTCTCAGCTTCCCTCATTTGTAAACCAACTCTCCATTCCATCCCACAGTTACATAGGCCCTGATTCCTGTTTATCAGTGGAGCAGATGATCAACACTGCTGTAAACTGAGCCACACATAAGCAAATTCCTGAGCTCCCGGGGCACCAACACAAGGTCCTCTGTGTTTCTAGATTCATTGCCCGGCTTTGTGGTCTCACACTTGCTGACTTTCCCACACCTGGAAGCAAGTGATATGGAAACAGAGGGAAACAGTGCCTCCCCCTTCCATTCTAGCTCTGCCATATGAGAGGGGAAGCCACCCACAGAGACAGTCCATCATGGAAAGCAGCCTGCCCTTGCTCTGATACCATTGTTTCCAGCCGGCTACCTGTGCCAAGGTGGAGTTTATGAGAGATAAGTGAGTAGCTGAAACTCAAATAACCAGAACTCAGGGGATACTGCAGATACTCAGGAGGGGTTGCAATTGGATATTCTAGAATAGTGGGTCTTGCTGCTGTTTGTCCACTGGGATCACCTGTGGAACCTTTCAAAAGATGAATGCCTGAGGCCCAACCTCAGAGACTATGATCTACTTGGCATCAGTCTTTTTCAAAACTCCTGATATGATTCTAACGTGCACCAAAGGCTGAGGGCTGCTGGCTGGAAGATGCTGGTGAGGGTCACAGAGGAAATGGTGGTGGAGCAAGTGTCCAGATAGAGGCCCAATGAAACAACTGCAGCCACCATATTTATCATTTATTTTGTACCAGGTGCTTGGGACTTGATAAACACTGCCTGATCTATCTTTACTCGATGGGATGCTATCGTTGTCCTTGGTTTTCAGATGACAAAGCTGAGGCTAGTGTGTAGTAGCTGCGCTAGGTTAGATGCATGTCAAAGCACATGCTCTTAACCATTTTGCTGGAGAATCTACCTGATTGACAGGTGAGGCCTCTCCTGGGTTCCACCATGTCATGCCACATCTACGACAGCAACTCTAAAGCAGGGCTTTTATGTCAAATGTGACTGGAGCCCACAACCCAAGAAACACAACATATGGCCCCGAACCTTTCCTTGAAAAAAGATCCCATCCTGATTGTTTTGGTTTGGGGGAAAATCCAAAACTAAACAAACAAACAAAACCAAATTTTAAAAAAGACACCATTGGCTTTGGTCTTGAAGTGATTTCTGAGGAGGGGTTTTGCTGTGAGGCAAGAGCTGGAAGATTTCGTTTAGAATCTACCTTGATAGTTTCTGGAGGGATTTCTGCACGAAATGGTCACTTCTACAAAGCTCCAGAAGGTGTCCTCACTGCTACACGCTCTTAGAAAAGCCACCAAACAGGTATGCAGTGAAATCTCCCTTATAATCTGATCAGCTTCAAAGTTCTGGAGAAATACTTTCATAATATGATGGTTTTTAAAGCCAATTTATTGTCTGGTCTCCCATAGATGGAACTGGCTTGGAGGAATTTTAACATCAGTGCATACATAAATCAAACTAACTCTTTATGAATCATATCCCTAAATGAACCAGGCAGACACAGTCCTGAGTCAGATCAGATCTGCACTGATAATTTTCACTGATATCTTTAGAGGCCAACTTAGCTTGCACCGAATCTCTAAAAGGCAGATCCCCTTCACTGATATTAGAGAGAGTGAGAAAATGCCTTGAAAAGAGTGAATCTATAAGGTGACTAGATTTCTTCTACAGAAACATAAAAGCAAGACAAAAGTTTTACAACAAAACAGAAGTGAGAAGTATCCCCATTAATTTATCTGTAGCCCAGCAGCTGTGATATCCCAGGAAACTGGCCCACGTTGAATTGCAAATAGAAGCAGGCAATATGGGGGTTGAGATTTAAGTTCAACATACAGGGGCTAATGGCCTACCAGGTCTCCCTCTGCTGGGCCTGGAGTCACTTGTGGGTTTGAAGACAGAGACAAGGCAACTCCTTTCTAGAAGCTCAGATGTGAGAGATGATTTATAGCTCTCTCAGCTTCTGAAGTTAAGCCAATCCGTTGGTCAGATAAATTAGCTCATCTGTCACAGCAAGGGTGGAGGTTCTTGGTGGCTTGGCTATGGGAAATCTGAAGGACCATGAGAGGGCCATGGGGACATCAGGGAAGGGCGTATAAAGCAGCCTACATCTTCAGTCACAGCAGACTTCAATTTACTAATAATTACATACTTATATCAGAGTGATGAGACATAGATATTCATTTTATTATTATTCTCAGATTGCACGGACATTTTACAGGTGTTTCTGCACATATCTGTAAATTTACACACATACCAGAGAGGTGTCCAGGAGCACATGGAGTAAGAAAGTGCCTTCCCTGGCTAATGGGATCACTCCTGACCTTGTGGAGAGGCAGGTTCAGTTAAGTGAAAGTCCTCAAGGGCAGTTGGAATTGGGTTTGGGAGCTGAACAGGGATGATATGTGTGCTCCATGTCTTTACCATTGCCCATTACAAAGTTGGTCATTCACACGGAAGATGAACAACAGAAAGGCTTTCTAAGACATGGTTTTGGGAAAGCAAAGCAGGGCACAGGGCGGAAAGGTTCAGGAAGGTTGGAAGAAGAGGAATCCATGCCAGTTGTCCAGATAAGAAAAACAAAACACTCTGGGCCTTGCCCTTGGAAGTGATTTCCCAGAGAACGTTTTGCTATGGTGTGAATAGTGGAGAACTGTGACCAGAATCTACCCTGGAGCTCCCTAGAGGGACATTGTGCTGAGAGAGGAACAGGAAGCCCTGTGCCATCAGGATGAGATGAGATTATTGATACAGAGGAACAGCAGGAAGTTTGAAAAGCAGCAAAAATACACTTTCCATGTATTTGAAAACACTTATGCATTTTACAAAATATAGAGGACTCCCCTTCCTCTTGAGTTAGAGGGAAAGAAATGAGCTGATGAAAAGTGGGCCTGAAGAAAAGCCATCCCTGATGGGCTGCACCCATGGGAGAGCAGAGGGCAGAAAGCCCCCTGGCCCAGTGTTGGGAGAGTCCTGGAGGCACGGTATGGGTAGGATGAGGGCAGAGTGGAGAGACCTGGGAGGAAGGGTCAATCTAGTAAGCACTGCAGGAGAAAACCTGAAGTACAGAGGGGATGGAGAGGGGAGAGGGAGGCCTGAAGGAAGATGCCACGAAACTAGACAGGCCAGGGGTAGGAGCAGGGCCTTGGCAACATTCCCAATCAACTTCCGGTTATTTTTCAGGGTGACTACATCTGTTTAAACTAACATCTCTTACAGCACTTGGAATGGTCATATTTAATTTGATCCAATCTGGTGAGTATGCAGTAGTGTCTTGTTGTTTTAATTTCCATTTTCAAGATTACTAATGAGGCGAAACATCTTTATCTTCTTTATTGGTCACTCATATTTTTCTGTAAAATAGCTGCTCATTATGTTCTCTCATTTTAAAATCCAATTATGTCTTTTCCTGCCAAGTCATTATTTATGTTTTGTGTACACTAATCATTTGGATATACTTTCTATGCTAAAAGTTTCTCTCAGTTTGTGACTTGTCTTTTCAAAAATTTCCTGGAGTATTTTGATGAATAAAAGGTCTCAAATTCAACACAGAAGTTATCAGTAATTTCATCATGGTTTTTTGATTTTTTTGTGTCTTGTTTAAGAAATTCTCCCTTATTCAGAGATCATGAAGGCATTATCCTATGTTTTCTTCTAATTTGAAAAATTTTGACTTCTACATTTATATCTTTAACCATGTGGAATTAACTTCTTATATGAAATAGGTGTCGAGATCTGATTTTGACTTTTTCTATATAGATAACATATTGTCCCTGGGTCATTTATAGGATTGGCCATCCTTCTCTTTCATTCAAAAATTTCAGTTTCATCATGTTTCCATACATTTATGGGTCTGTTTTTCTGTGCTGCTCCTTCATTTGTTTGCCTCACTGTGCACAGATGTATTGGTTTTTATTTATGTATTTGGTACAGGGCCTTACTACACAGCTTGGACTCATAATTATCCTCTTGTTTTCAGCCTCCCCAGTGCTGAGATTACAGGTGTGTGCCACCACACCCGGTTTCAGTGGCCAGCTGAGTGTGCCTGGGGGTGGAGCCAGCGCAGCATGTGGTGCTGAGTATTGAACCCTGGTCCTTGTGCTTGCCTGAGCAGGTGCTTAGTCTGCTGAGCTATCTCGCCAGCCCCAGATGCATTTTAACATTATTACATTTTTACATTTTGGAGTGGTCCAGCTCCTCTCATCCTTTTCCTCTTTCATATAAATTTCAGGATCAACCTGTCAGGATTTTGATTGGAATTGCATGGTAGCTATAGATCATTTTGGGAAGAAATGACATCTTTACTAAATTGAGTCTTTTAAATCAATGAAAGAATGTGTATCACTATTTATGAAGGTCTCCTTTAGTGATTTTAATAAAATTATTTTATATAGATATATTTTGATGTTCTTTGTCAGACGCATTATGAAGAATTTTTCATTGTGTTCTATTTTCTGTTTGTATGATACAGAAATGTAATGAATTGGTATAACTCTATATCAATCCATTTTCAGTAATTTGTTTTACTAGTTCTAAGTTTGTCCATATACGATTTTATATTTTACATGTAGGTAATCATAAAATGACAATATTATTCTTCCTTTCCAAATCTAGTTCCTTTTATTTATTTTTGTATATTTCTCCACTGGCTAGGATTTCTAATAAACTCCTGAGTAGAAATGGAACTTTTCCTTTGTTTTATTTAGTATTTTCTAGCTTCCCTAGAAATTCCTTCACAATTGTCTGATGTATCCTTTCCATTCTTCCACTTTTACATTTGATTTTTATTATTTAGGCAAGGTCTTTAAAAAATAGAATATTGTGAGTAAAACCCAGGAACACAGTCTTTTCTTAACTTATTTTTATTTACATTGAGCTCAACTACTGATATATTTGAGTTTACTCCTATCGTCTTATTTTATACTTCTATTTCACTCTTTCCACATATCTTTCCTATGTCATTCTTCTCCCAAACTTTTTTATTTATTTTGGATCTTTCTCTATTTTATCTTGCCTCTTTTATGATTTTCTTTAAACTTACTATATAAAATTTATCTTTTTCTTCTTGAGTAATTCCATATAGCCTTTAATTTCTCCCCTTCTGCCCTCAATAACATCTTGGTTCTATATTGACATTAATCTCATTGTTTGTGGATTATTACTCTATTAGTTAGTGGTAGTTGAAATTTATGCATAAGCAGACCATTTTCTTGGTTCAGAAATCCCTGTTTCCCCTCAGACCTCATGTCTGGGAAGATTTTCCTTCTTCCTCAAGTATGTCCATTGGAGTGACCTTTGCTGGAGGCTCCACTGAGAACAACCCTGAGTATTTCTGTGGTCTAAGGATGGTTGTTTCTGCTGAACAGTTCATGGCAGAGTATACCACTCTCTTATTTGAAACCCTCCCAGCACTTGGCACTACTTTTAGAAAAACATCAAATTCCTCAGTATGACTCACAGTGCCCTCCTTGGGCTGCCTTCTAGTACTTTCCAGCCACATCACTCCCCTTCTCCTTGACTGATGGGCTTCTGCTACCATGGCCTGTTTATTTTTCAGGTTTCCTCCTATGATAAATGATTAGAAAAATTTTAAATTAAACAATTCTATGGGCTAAACTGGTCTCCCGCAGTTCCTACATTGAAGTCTTAACACTCAGTGGCTTAGTACATATGCTTGCAGAAAGTCTTTCCAGAGGTACTTAAGAAGAGGCTATCAGAATAGACCCTAATCCAATATGACTGGTGTTCTTCCAAGAAAAGAATATGGTCTGAGAGTGTGTGGAGCACAGACAGTGTAAACACCTGGTCAGAAGAGAGCCATCTACAAGTCAAGACAGAGGCCTGGAACAGCTCCTGCCCTCATGGTCCGCAGAAGGAATCACCTGTGCCAGCACCTTGTTCTCAGGGTTCTGGCCTTCAGATTTGTGAGAAGACAAATTTCTGTTGTTTAGGCCACTCACATTCAGTTCTAGCAACTTTTTCTTTGAGAAATCCTGTCAGCTACTCACTGCCTTAAAAACAAAACAGAAGAAGAAAATGTATTCAAATTGGTATCTCGACCCACCATATTACTGAAAACGGGAATGTTTTCGTTCTTCCTTTAGAGAAATTCCTTCCTCTTGGTTTGTGTGGCTGCTTTCTATTATATCTTTTCTTGGCTTCCTTGCTGAGTCCTCTAATTTTACCGACCCTTTAAATAGAAGCTCCATTCTTGACCCTCTTAGAATCACAGAATGTTATCACTGAAAGCACATTATCCTGACACCTAAAGTTCCTCCTCTTCAAAATAAAAAGGGCCATGCCTTAGGAGACAAGACCACCGCATTATCAAGCTGTCACATGCCACATGGAACCAAACAGGACTCAGATTTCCATCCTCATGGTTGCCACTTCCGGTTTCTTTCAGGAAATCCTTACATGAACAGATGGGGCTTGGGGCACAGGGCTATATTGTGTCATGAAGGACTAAGCAGTGTGAGAGAGATTTATAAATTTGTGTAAAAATACAAGCACACCCACCCCTGGAGTCCTGTTTACTGGGAAGCATTCTTATTGTCAATCTGGTGCCACACAGCACCTTCCTACTCACCATGCCTCATGCTGAAGGAGCCCAAGTTTCTATTTTCTACATTAAATTCTGACTCCATGGAGAGGTGGAAAGTTAGCTATTTATGGAGCCTTATCTTTTCCAGTCACAGACCTTCGTTCTCCTTCTACCACTCCTCAGCTACTGTATCCAGCTGCTTCAACAAAAAATTCAGGTGGCAACCTTTCCTAAGTCCCATCGATTTTTCTTGGCACTACCCCTGCTGGCTATAGACCATGGCAGTTTTCTTCAGTTACCAAGGTCCTTGGTGGTCCAGAGCCTTGCACATTTAGCTGTGCACATTTAGGACCTTACTTGACAATTTGTCTTTCCAAGTCCTCCTGAAGTGAACCCAAGGACTTCCAGAACTTGCTTGTACTTCCTGGTTACTTTACATTTTGGCCTACTTGATTTTAAAAGGAGGCCAACATAGTTTTTTCCTAATGTCTCAAAATTCAAATTAAAGGCTTAAAAATGAGATCTGTGGCTGGAGCCATGGTTTTCCATATGAAACTCTAGAAGGAAGAGCCAACTGCATGTGGAGCTCTTGCTTTCCAAGTGCAGGAAAGTAAGTGTTGCACTTGTTGCCCCTCTGTTCCTGGCACAGAGGATGTGTTTTACATGTACATACTCTTTCAGAGGCTTCGACAGTGAGGAGGGATGAAAGCATATTAGAATGACCTGGGGAAACACTAAGACCCCACCACCACTACCATACCACCACGAATGTAATCATCCTCAGGTATTTATTATATGATGGGCATAACTTCACAACTCTATTAAGAGCACAAATGGGTGATTTGCTATGAAAGAGAACAACTAGAAGAACAACTGATGTGCACTGAGAGTTTACTATGTGTCCAGCTCTTTGCCTGCAGAAGCTTAGAGCTGGTCAGGCTCAGCAGTATGGTGGAACAAACAATGACAAGATTTTTCCTGGGAGTTGAAAGAGGTACAGAGTAACTGATTTCCATTTGAATTTGGTATGTGCTATGGGCTGACGTGTGCCCACGTTCTCTAATTCATATGTTGAAACTCCACTCCCCACAGTGAGAGTATCTGGAGATGGGTCCTTCAGGAGAGAATTTGGTTGAGATGAAGTCACAAGGGTGGGATCCTCATGAGATCAGTTCTCCAAAAAGGAGACACCTGAGTGTTCTCTCTTTGCCTTGCCTCACCCCGCCCTGCCGTGCCCTGCCCCGCCTGTCTCTGTTTCTCTCTCTCTCCTCTCTCTCTCTCTCTCTCTCTCTCTCTCTCTCTCTCTCCCTCTCCCTCTCCCTTTCCCCTCTTTTCTTCCTCTCTCTCTCCTGCCAGGTGAGCACAAAGTCTTCCTCCCCCTACTTGTAGACTCACAATAGTAACATTATTTCTTATATAAGTGCTATGGGAACAAGGCAAGTGGGGAGGCTGAGCAAGGTTGTCCTCGGAAACGCCTGGCATACAGGAAGTGCTGACCATCGCCTTGTGCCCCACAAGTGAGCAGTCCCCTGCTAGTCTCTGCTGGCTCATCAATTCCTGTAGGCGGGGATGGGGTTTATTTATCTTTGAAATCCCACAGCATGAGGTGCTGTGTCTGAATAGTATAGTCACAGAAGGTCCATTTAAATGAAAAATGCACATACAGTAATAAAATATATAGGACAATGTGCTGGCAGAAGCCAGTGGTTAAGGGAGGGGCTTTGCGGTCAATGCAGAAATGGGGTCTTGGTCTGCGAGTGAGCGCAGGTGCCTGGCCTGTTTCAAGGTGGAGCATCTTCACTCTTGCTCTCCAGGTTGCCAAGGGCTGTTAATGGAGCAGTGCCCTGCATATGATAAATACTTGATTATAGTTATTGCTACTTGTCAAAACTGTGGCCTCTTCTCATTGTTCCCACTATCACTAGACTGAGGACTTGGCCTCATGCAGCTGTCTACAAGAAATATTTCCTACTTTAGACATTTTCTTTGTGCTCCTCTGGAAAGCTGTTAAAAGCTCTTTTTCTTATAATAAAGATGTGAATTCTTTGCACTGCATTGGTGGTCTTGCCCTAAGGCCTCAACAGCTGGTATGTTATCTTTCACACAAAAGATCCAAAACTGTAGAACCAGGAAATGTGAAGGCGTCTATGAGGCCACCCTGTGCTCCAGGTTCTGTGGTGACAGGACTGTGCTGGGAGTGAAGTCTCAGCACGAGTTGCTTTTCCAGTGTCCTAGGGACAAAGCAGCTTATCATGTCTTTGGGATGCTGTCAAGGTGACCTTGCCCTCAAATACTGTCCCAAGAAGGTGATACCTAATTTCATCAATAGGCATCCTATCTCTGGCTCAGGATTAGCAAGGGAATACCATGGGGCCTCCGCAGTCATTAGGGTGGGTGTGTTTGTCCCTTGATGTCTGGAATCTACTTTCCCTTTCTCTGGTCAAGTGCCTCCCAGATCCCTCAGGACAAGATCCAGCCTGTCTCTAATTTTCATCCTGATTCAGGGATTGCATTGAGTTTTGTAGCTCACAGCTGAGGGACACAGGAGTCAACCAGTGCCAGTGAGTTACAGCAAAACATTTGCTGGGACTTTCTTCAGGGAAAAACCTTCCATCTCCTTCCTAGGCTCAAGTCTGGCGTATGCGGAGCTGGAGCAGCTGAGTCATCCTGAGCCTGGAGAACCTGGCTGAGAACAGAGCCACACAGCAGAGAGCAGAGCCAAGAGGTGGAAGGGGCCAGGGACAGGTGACATTGCCTCAGCCCTGGCTCAAGCTGTGCCTGAAGCCTACTTCTAGACTTCTCAGATACATGAGCCAAAAAATTCTGAATTTTAGTTAGGAACCTTTTTTCCTTATTATATTGTTGTTAGTAGTAGATCCAGTGTTGAAGCTGTCAAGGGTTGGAAGAACACAAACTCCTGCACTGAGTGTTGGTGGAGCCAGGAGCCTGGGGGAGGTGTAGAATGGTGGACATCCGCAAGACTTCCACGTTTAAACCCCTGGATCCTGTGAATCTTACCTTCCCTGGCAAAGGGGACTTTGCCTAGGAGAGGAAAGGAAAGCACTACAGAGGCACTGCTATTCTGGATCATCTTCTTGGCTGAATGATACAATCACAGGTATCCTTATCAGAGAGAAGCAGAGGATACCGATTGTGGAGGAGGGCTGGGGTGATCTCAGGGTGGGCAGGGAGAGTTTGCATGGAGAATGCTCTTCATGGGCTTTGAAGATGGAGAAGGGCTCAAGAGCAAAGAATACAGCTCCAGAAGTTAAAAAAAAAAGTCAGGAAAGAGATTTTCCCTAGAGCTTCTGGACGGAGGAGAAGCAGGGAGTGGCTCTGAAGAGGCATCTCTGGCCCTGGCCCTCCTGTGATGCCCATGTGCCATGTCCTGCCTATTTTTGGCCTGGTTTTGACTTTGATGAACACAGCCTCATACAAGAAAAGCATTTGCTATACTTTGTCAGAAAGAAAAGGTGCTTGGGTCTATCACCACTCAGCCCTGCAGCGCTAGGACTTGGGGATTCTGGGGGAGAGGCAGCCCTTGCTGCAAAGGAACTCCCAAAAAATAAAAAAACAGCCACCAATTTGTCAGGACTTGGTACATCTTGGGAACATGTGTACCTTCTAGATGTGCTTGGTTTATAATCCTAGCAATTCTTAAAGGCTCCTTTATTATCCCCATTTCATAGGTGAGTAAATCTGTGTTTATGGTCACAGAGCTTGGCCTCCAACCAGCCGTGTGACATCACAGCTCAGGACCTTACCTATCACGAAGAGATCACAACTCAGTGAAGTTCAAACTGCTGAGCAATGGGAAGGAAGATAAAGACACAGACTGAAGCCCCCAGAAATGGGGCTTTCTCCTGGCTCTTACAGCCTTCTCCCCACCTTTCCAGTCACAACCATGGGTGGCTGATGCTTGTCACAGAAAACTAACAGGAGAACACCACAGTCCTTTGTTCCCTTAGGCCCTTGTATTCAGTTATTTATAAGCTCATCTGGAAATGAAAAGAGAAAGTGGTCTGTGGAGACCATGTGGGGCCCCACTCAGAGCTCTAGCACTGTGTCAGCTTCGCAGTTGGGACAGGGCAGGGACAACATCCCAGCTAGAGCCACTTGGCACCCCTTGGCTGCTTCTCTAGTCTGGCCTCTTAAAATGAAGGGCCAGTTTGAATGCAGGCATGGCTGGGTGCCTCTGGGACACAGGTGCTACAGAGCACTGTGATTTTGTCAAGCTGCTCCGTGAGCGACAGACCCTATCGAGGCGCAGTCTCCGCTGTGACAGCTACCCCAGGAGCCATGCTCAGCCCCTATGCTTGATACTAGTGTCCTCATTCCATGGACGTGTTGAGGAGAAAAGACCAGCGTCCACTACTGCCAGTGGAGAATCCTGCTGTGGGTGTGAACCAAGTGGATGGGACACCACTAGGCAAAAGCTGGCTTTTCCCCTGTGAGCGCTTATTTAGCATGCTGACCACTTTGCTTCCTTCTTTATTTTTATATGTGATATAAGTGTCAGCTTGGAGAAAACACACTATCAAACAAGAGAAAACACAAAATTATGGACCCATACCTGCGTACATGTGTACAGATGTGCACATGTACAACCACACATGCATGCACACACCCCTGGCAGGTGAATGGGTATTGTGACGAAAGTCACGAGGATGTCTATATATCCTCACACCTGCCTAATAAAAGAAAAATAAAACTCTTTCTTATACTTTTGTTTCTTTCACCAACCATAAGACTTAAGAATTTTGGTTGAAAAAGAAAGGTTAGTAAAGGTTGATATATCAGATAAAACTGACCTTTAGTCAGTGTTTTTCATGTTTTTCTGATGGTCTGCACAGAAAGTGTGTCTGGTGGCATTTATTTTTTTCTTTTTGTTCTAGTCTAGGTGACATTTATGCCTGAATCTTTCTATTTGGCAGGTGCCTGGGAGCTAACAGTAAAGAATCCTCAACCAATTATGAAACCATCTCCATCTCTCTATAAATACTCAAGAGGGAGCATTTGATGGACTAAAAAATACCCTTTGAGGATCTTGTTTATGTTACAGATAGTATTAGGCCTGGGGTCTTCAGAGGTGATGGGGAAGACTGCTCACAAGCCTCATAGGAGTTAAAGCCTGCTTGGAAGATGGACAATCAGCCATAAGTACAGGTGTGATGTACGTTGCAGGGCTACCAATGCCCACAGCCAGACACTGGCTTGAGCAAGACTTCAGAGAAGGCCTCTTGGAAGGATGTTGAAGCTGAGATTTTGGGGGGAGAAGGAGGGAGCTGGTAAGAGTGGGGAAGAGCTTTTGGAAAAGATGGAAAAGTTGGGCAAGGGAGCATAGGGAGAAGAATGTTAAAGAAGCAGAAAGAAGGCCACTGTTGTGTATGGTGGGGACAGCCAACAGTAAGAAACTAGAGAGGAACTCAGACATCAGCAAATGCTTATAGAATACTGTGGTACTCTGGACTGATTTTGAGAAGCATGGGAACTAATTCAGTGGTACCCACATGCTCATCACTTGGCTTCTCAGTGGGGAAGGGATTGTGGTGCATGTGTGGAAGCAGAGTGCCATTAGGGCTGTCATAATCATCCAGGTAAAAATGATGGTGGCTTGAAACAAGGTAAGAGCAATAGAAATGGGAATAAGGTTTTTAAAGGGCATAATAGGTAGACCTGGGTGACAGGCTCAAAGGATTGAGTGGGGTGAGGAAAGAAAGGACTCTGACACCTCGCAGGAAAATAGTGATGTTACTGCTGAGCTATGGTGTCCTGGAGGAGCGGCAGGGATAGACAGGAAGAAGCACGGGGATAACTAGAGTGTGTCTGGAGCCAGTTAGACACAAGTCAGAAGACACCTAAGAGAAGGTGTCAGAACTCAATGGATTCGAACTCTCAGAGTGGGGTTTAGGTTGAAGTGTATGTTTGGTGGGCTCAGCCACAGAGGGTGACTAAACTATGGGGAGTCAGTTGTTAGGGAGAGAAGAAGGCCTGGGGTGAATCCTGAAGTACTGGAGTGAGGCCCATTCTTCCTGGCAGAGAGCTGAGAGGATAGTTCAGGAAAAGTAGAAAAAGCAGGAGAATGTGACGCTCTGCAGTTCAAGAAGGGAATGCGATGGTCAAGAGAATGCGGCTAAGAGTTGTCTTTTGGAAGAACCCTGACTCTGTCATTCTCTTGATTACAAGTCTCACCACTGCCTGCAAAAAAGAGCCTAAATTCCATATAGGATATGAGGGCTCTCACACACAGCTGCTACGTACTCTCTGCTAACACTGGGGTGTATTTATGTTGCTTGCTCTCAGCATCCTTTCTCTCCTATGTCAGATTTTGCTCGGAGATCTATCCCACTCCTGCCCCCTTCAGTCTTAGTGGTCCAGAGGTCACCATCTGTGAGTATGAGGCCAGGCCAACAGTGGCTTGAGTGTCCCTTCCTGATTAGGGGTACAGATAGGAAATGTAAGTTGACCTGAGAAGAATGCATCTCTTGGAAATTTTGGGGTGCAGAGCTCATTTTATCTCAGTGTTTTAAGACCTGCAAGGACATGGCCCTGGGAGAGCTGGCTGCTATTTGGTGACTAGAAAAAAGCTGGTTCGAGAATGATGTTGACACACAAAGGCAAACAGAGCCAAAAGACAGAGGTGCTGGTTTTGATGACACTACTGTTTGAATTTGCTTTGAGTTAGGCCAGAGGTCACAAGGAATCTGGGCTTTTGAGTTGTGGGAACTGAAGACTTTTCTTTCCTTTTTAACTTTTGCATAGGTTCAGTTTTCCTGTAACTTGCAAGGAAACAGACCCATGAATTCAAAGTAACATGTAATTTACTGTTCTCACTACTTAGAATGCTTGCATCATACCTGGTCCACAAGAGCAACTTATCAAATATTTTCTCAGTGACTTTGATGGAATGAATCAAGGAACAAGTAACTTAGAAGCAGAGGTTCAATATCAAATGATAGAAAGATATTGAAGAAAAGAAAAATGATCAAATAAATGCTTAAATCAATAAAAGATCAAGTGCCTTATCTTCACATTGGCCAAGTACATTTTTAAAATGTCATTATTTTAATTATGGAAATGTCCTCTCAAAAATAAAAAATGAGGTCGTTGCTCCCAGATGGAATAAACTCATTTATAGCTATGTTACATCAGAATAATTTCACAAAAACTGGTATTCAAAGAGCATTAGGTCAGCTTGGCCAATTTTTTTTCTATAATTATTGTAAATGTTCACCATCTCTAGAATTTTGCTGCGAACCCCTACAGTCCATGGTACTTAATGAGCAGGATCCACTGCTCAGGCCCAGCACTGGCTGCCAGTTTCAATGCTATGCTGGGTCATCATCAGATGTCTATGGATGACAGTTACCATGGTAACAAGCGCAAGAAAGAAGAGGGTGGCTGTCACACACAAGATGAAGATTCTGTACAGGAAGCACTGACAAGCCACTAAAGTAACAATCTGAGGTCTCCTCAGTTAAGAATGGCCGTCCAACATGCCCATGTTAAAAACTGAGCTGTCAAAACATCCACTAAGGAAATACACAGAGTCTTACCAGTCCTGGTTGCCAATTGAGAAAAACTGTGCATTCACTACCTGCCACTGTTTCATAGCTCTGTGTATGCCTATAAATAACACATATAGACCAGAGCAGAAATACACAAGATATGTCACATGCTCAATGCATAGTCCTCCTCAATCCATGCTCTGGGTTTGAAATGTTTACTAAGAACACTTTACAGGCAACAAAAATACAACTAAAGAAGTAGGCTTACATTAAACTAAAAAGATTTTGCATAGCAAAGAAAATGATGGACAGAATGAAAATGTGACTTATAGGATGGGGGAAAAATTGCAGACCACTTATCTCCAACATACACAAGGAACTCCTGCAACTCAGTAGCAGCTGCCCCCAAACCAGGTGCCAGTTACCCAAGTAGAAACGGGTTAAAGACTTCTAGGCATTTCTCCAAAGAAGACATACAAATAGCTACCAAGTATACTAAAGATACTCACTGTCCATATGATCAGGTGAATGCAAATCCAAACCTCAATGAGGTATCACCTCACACCTGTGAGAATGGCTATTAGAACAACTAAGACAGCCAGTGTTGATGAGGGTGTGGGAAAAGCACTGCTAGGAAAGTGAAATGGTGCAGCCACGATGGAAAACAGTGGAGAGGTTCCTCAGAAACTGAAAATAGAACTATCAAAAGACCCTGAAATTCCACTTCTGGGTGTTTATCTGGAAGAATGGAACTCAATCTCAAAGGACATTAGCACTGCCACGCTCACTGCCACAATATTCACAACAGCCAAGATCGTGAAACCACCTAATTTTTTTCATCTACAAGTGGATGGATAAATAAAATGTGGCCTTTAGACACAATAGGACAGAATATTGTTCTGCCTTCCACAGAAGGAAATTCTGCAATTTATGACAACATGGGTAAAACATAAGAATGCTATGCCCAGAGAAATAAGGTGGTTACAGAAAGGCAGATACTGTATGGTTCCACTTATATGAGTTGCCTAAAATACAAAATATTTAAAATGCTAAAATAGTCAAATTTGTAAATCAAAGGGTATAATGATGGTTACAGGTGCTAGGGGTGAAGGAGAATGGATATCAACAGGCATAAAGTTTCAGTTAAGCAAGATAGGGTCTATAGATATACTGTATGACACTGTACCTATAATGAATACTGTGTTATACACTTAAAGTTTGTTAGGAGGGTAGCTCTTATGTTAAATACTTTTTTTTTGAGACAGAGTCTCATTATGCAGTTCAGGCTGGCCTTGTGCTCACTTCTGTAGCCCCCAGGCTGGCCTTGAACTTACAGAGATCCTCCTGGCTCAAACTCCTGAGTGCTGGGATTACAGGTGTGCACCACCATGCCTGGTTATATTAAGTATTCTTATCACAATAAAATAATAAGTTAAAAACTGCAAAGACTTTTGGTAAATAATTTCTAGTGATCATACAATTGCAAGATTCAGAATGAAAGCAGGCTTGTGGATATGGCTTTGTGAATCTGGTGGTGACCAGGGCTTTCAAAGACTGATCTACTTTTTCAGCTTGGGAATCTAGGATGGACCATGATTTCAGGCTCCTTGTCATTTCTGTTGGTATTTGGTCAGAAATAAGAATGTGAATGAAAGGCCATATGAAAACACAAGAAACACAGTGCAAAGCCTGAAAGGGAAAATGAATGAACAGCAGAGATCTGTGGGGTTTCTGTACCTGCTCTGAACTTCCTCGTGGTCCATAAGGAAGAACCAGCGGAACTTCACCAGCAGGGGGCTGGTGTTGGTGATCATAACATAGCGGACAACTTCGGTATCATTCAAGATGCAGCCAAAATCCACCTCCATCGTCTCAAAGCTGAGGTTGGGGTAATATACTTCCCCACGCAGGTCCAGGATGTCCACTTGAGGGTGCTCCACATACTTAATCTCTAGGATTTCTTCTGCCACCCAGTTGTTCAAATCATCTCTGAAGGAAGGATCAAATTTAACCAGCAGGTTTTTTGCTTTATTACTCTGCAGTTTAATAGGCTGCAAATAAGATAGTATGGAATTACCAACTTTTGTACTATGAATTTTCAACCTGATCCATGAAACTGGCAACCAAAGTTATGTAAATTTTTTGATGCATACACACAGGTACGCATATGTGTTTACACACATGGATACTTAAATAGCTCGTGTCATGATTGGCCTCTCCAAAACTCAAAATGGAATTTGTTATTACAGAGGTGCCGGGAAGTAGAGCCTGGTGGGAGGTGCTCAGTTCATGAGATGGAGCCCTGAGAACAGATCAGCACCTTTCTCAGAGGAGTGAGTTCCTGGGCCCATGGGACTAGATCAGTTGCCATGAGAGTGGGTTGTTACACAGCAGGGCTGCCCCCCACCCCGGTCCTATCCTTTCCACATACGCCCACTTGCCCACCTGCTTTCCACTATGAATGGAAGCAGATGAAACTGCTATGGTGTCATGCTCTAAGATTTCCTCTAGAACTATGAACCCCAGTGAACCTCTTTTCTCAGCGTATTATGGTGACGGAAAATAGGCTAAGGCCATAAGCATATGCAAATGTAGACTATGATATATAGACCAGGGCATATATTTTGCTAGTTGAAAATGAAAGCAAGGGAAATCTGGAAGGAATGATTTGAAAGGAAAGATTTTGGTAACAGTTGTAGGGTTATAAGGATTGAGGAAATTGTAACAGGCTGAGTTGACAGTGAATGGCTAGTATTAAATATTCTGAACTGAAAATAAATTAGATTGTGAAATGTTCCTGCTAGACAAGAGGGAAAGTTCTTTGCTTAAGACAAATTTTAAAAGCCTGCTAAAGCACTGGGGGAAGGACACTGTCCAGAGTGACCTAAAAAAGGACAGATTAGGTAATTTAATTTCTTTCCAATGTTTGCAATCCTAACTCTTAAGCACGGCATTGTCCATTTTCCACAGTTTTCTATTCAATCTGAAATGACATTCCAGAGAAGCAAGAGTTTGTTCAGTAGATTTTATTTGTTCTTTTCTGTCTTTGATTCAAATTCCTACATGTTCCGTGATGTCTCTGCTTGCAATAATACCTTCCTATAGAAAAGCTGGTCCTGCACCGGCTTTTTTAGACACTGCTCAATTTAACTGGCAGTGAAAGGCAGCGCCTGGTTTTGCAGGCAGTGCTCTGAAGCATAAGGAAGACTGCTGGTAGGAATCGGTGTTTACAGAGCTGCCACCTCGCCTTTGGGCTAAAGCAGTTCAGGTTTTTACCTGTGTACTTTGGTGACATGATTAGATGGCTTCAGCTGATAAAGCCAATCACCTGATTCAACAGTGAGAAGGAGAGGAAGAGGGAGACGGAGAGGAGAAGGAGGGATAGAGGAAGGAGAGGGGGAAGGAGACAGAGAGAGGGAGAGGGGCTGCTTCAACCTGCCTCATCTCATCTGAAAGCCCCACTGACAGCCTGCACTTTGTTTTTTTCATTTTAAAGGGAATAAAAAACCAATAAAACAATTTCAAAGCAGGTTAGTAGGAGAGTTACTAATTAATACATTGAATATTGTTGTTTTTGTAGTAGTTATTCAAGAGTGCAAGATACAGGCATGATATCTTGTCTTAACGATATTAGCACAGACCTTTCTTTTTCAGTGAACTAAGAGGAATGAGCTGGACAGCTGTTTGAACTATTTGTGGATACATATACTGTTTTCCTCTCCCCTTGCTTCCTTCTCCCTGTCCCTGTTCTTTTCTTCTGAACAGTTTATTCCCAGTTCACAATCTCTCCTGTACACTTTGGTCCTTATTTACTCATTCGGGCTGGTTCTCACACTAGGGAGACAGTGTGATGTTTACACATGTGGGTCTGATTCATTTCACTTATGAATACGGTCTTGAGTTGTATCCATTTACCTATAAAAATCTCTTTGTGGCTGAGTAGTATAAAAGCACAATAAATAAGTTAAAAATCTAACCAAAAGTTCAAAAATTTTGAGAGTTAATATTTGGTAACTCTTAGTCCAGACATAATGGAGGAATAATAGAATTTATGAAAATGGAATTAGACTATGCTATTTCATTAAATACATGTTTTAAGTTTTAAAAAAAATCTGAAGAAATTTTTTGTATGCAAAGGACATTACTTCCTAAGGTTAAACTCTGGGTCCAATCTGTTCTCACTTAAATTGTGGTTCTCCTCATTACTCATATCAGGTGCAATAAAAACTACAGTGAATACCTAAATTTAAAAAAATTACAATAAAAGGCACGTTGACATTATTTCCTCTAAAAAATGCCCCCTCTCTTCAAATGCACTTATCCCACGGCTCTGGCAGTTTTCTGAAGCAGCTCTGGAAGTGCTCTTTAGTTTCTTTAGGTGTAAGCGACGACCTAAATCAACAGAAAACATTTAATTCTCCTAGTCATTTAGACTTTGGAGAAGAGCCAGAAGGTGCCTGGTGCCAGATTTGG
>NW_004524587.1:8497913-8498926 GCF_000260255.1 Octodon degus
GATCAGACTCGTAGTGATCCTCCTGTTTACAGCCTCCCAAGTGCTGGGATTACAGGCACGTGCCACCACGCCCAGTCTCAATTGCTGTCTCAGTGCTCCCCAGGGTTGGGGCTGGCACAGGAGGCCAGGGGATTGAACTCCTGTCCCTGAGTCTGCCTAAGCAGGCACTTTAATCTGCTGAGCTATTTGGCCAGCCCTTAAGCCTGCTTTTCTATTGGGTAGCATGCAACAAGAGAATTCACTGTATTTTTGATTACATGCTCATTCATGGTTCCTTAATATTAGTGCATATGGAGGTGCCGCATTATTATTTTTCTTTCTGGTATTGGAGATTGAACCTGCAGCCTTCATACTGGGCTATGTCCCAGCCCTTTATAGAATTTTTACTTCAAGGTCTCCATAAGTTGTTCAGGCTGGGCTTAAACTTGTAATCTTCCTAGTTTAGCCTCCCAGGGTGCTGGGACCACAGGTGTGCCCCTTCTTCCTCCTTTTTAAAAGCTTCATCTTATTCCATTGCATAATTCTGTTTTTATTTACCCTATTGAAGGGTACTGGCTTCCAAGACTTTTCTCTTTTAATCAAGACATTTATATTGATACATCTCAACTGGCTTATTGTAGGTGTATCTGTAGAATAAATTCCTAGATGTGGGATTATGAAGTCAAAGACTATGAACATTTAAAATCTTTTTTCTTGTCTCTTGTTTTCTTACCTTTTTTTAAAACGAACATTTACTTTAAAGAGAGTATAGTGAAAATTGATATGAACATTTAAAATCTTGATAACTCTTGCCACACTGCCTTCCAGCATGGCCTCCCAATACTGCAGACAGTGTCTGCCTCCACGTGTCCTCCTCGACACTGACCACTCCAGTTTCTTCTCTTTGCCAATCTGATGTTTAAAAATGTATTTCTCAGTCCTAGCCCAGGTCCGGTGAGTGTGCGGAGAGTTTCCTGCTACCCTGCGCCGGCGGGACCAGTCCCAGCCCAGGCGCAGCATGGGCCGGACCCTCT
>NW_004524587.1:8505676-8519549 GCF_000260255.1 Octodon degus
ACAGTACTCTGAAAAAAGAGATTGCAGAGGATTTCAGAAAATGGAAAAATATTCCATGTTCCTGGATAGGAAAAACCAACATTATAAAGATGGCCATACTCCCAAAGTTCTTGTACACATTTAATGCAATCTCTGTGTATTCAAACTGGTTAGGATAGATATATAGTTGCATTCTCTTAATGAATAGAATGATTTGTTCTAACGGTGTTTGTAAATACGATCTCAAGTCCTCATCTTGTACAGCAATTAATCACTAAGAAGAATATATGCAGTGATTTATTTGTTGAATCTGTACTTCCGATTTGATTTGAAACTGTCTCATTGCTATTTGTTTATCAATGAAATTTAAAAAAAATAAGAAAATAAAAAAAACATTCCAAAATTGTAAAAAAAATGTATTTCTCAGTAATTTTATTTGGATTTCTTCTAATGTAAATAAATTTGAGCATATTTTCATGTGATGAGTCATTTTAGCAGGCTGTGTAATCCTAGCACACTTGGGAGGTTGGCACAGGAGAATAATGAGTTTGAGTTTAGTGTGGGATGCAGAGAGAGAGAAAGAGAGAGAGAGAGAGAGACAGACAGACACACAGACAGAGACAGACAGAGACAGACAGAGACAGAGAGACAAAGAGAAACAGATAGACAGAGAGACACACAGAGAGATAGAGAGACAGGGACAGCATTTTGTTTTTCTTTCTGTGACCTCTGTTCATTTTTTTGTCTCATTTTTATTGGGTTGTGGGTATGTTTCCTGCTGACCATTAAAGTTATTTAAAAATTCTGTGTATGTATCTTTATGATTACACAGGCAAATAATATGGAAGGTGAAAACTGCTACCAGAGTTATTACAGTAAGTGCATTTCCTGACCAACCCTGACATCCTGACAACTGAGAGGCCAACATTTCTGAATGCTTGCCATGGAGTTGGCCCACTGAGCAATCTCCTTGGGCAGAGTAGTAATGGAGCCCTGGGCACACCCCAGAAAGCAGGCCTCTTCTGCCTCATCTGGCTCTTCTTAGAATCATTTTTTCTTCTTTCTCTGTTCAGAGATCTTAATTAATTTCTTCCCCCTTGTGCTTGAAGGAGACCCACTTATCCAGAGACCAGAGTGTGGTGTGTGTGTGTGTGTGTGTGTGTGTGTGTGTGTATTGCACTGTGGGGCAGCTGACAGTAGAATAGGTACTGTCTGGAGTACTCTCTCACCAACTGCTCTGACCCCACTTTTCCCAAGGTCGTCTCCCTGAGTGAGCATAGCTCACAGTGAATCTCCTAAGTACCCAGACTTCCTCTTTTGAGATGGATCTCAGAAAAGAATTGCTGCTTGTCTTCCCCTCCTTCATCATTTATGGCTTCTGTGTTAGCTGTCTCCCTATTGGGGGAGGCTGAGTAAAATATGTGTGTGTGTGTGTGTGTGTGTGTGTGTGTGTGTGTGTGTGTGTGTAGGGGACTGGATTCCTTTCAGTTCTCCTTTCCTGCATTGTCACTTGGCCATGGTCAACCACTTTCATTGGTGCCCGTATGCCCAGCAGAAGATCTCAGGGACCCTCTTGTATGGCTGCTCAGAGACTGCTGCATTCTTCCACCAGCCCAGGGGTAGGGTAAATTTAGAGCCCTTCCCCAGCCTGGTTCAGTTTTTCTGGAGTTTGGAGATGGGCTCGCTGGTTTGGGGACTGGTCTTCGCTTTTCTCTCATTTCCTTGAGTATAGAGTTTTGGTTGGCTTTCATGGAGGAGAATTAAAAACTCTATCACTAGTAGGAAGCCCCCGCTTTGTGCATACTGGCTGTATTATAATGCACAGGAGCCAAGGGGTTACGTAGTGAGCTGGAAATTCTCACACCATTAACGATAATGCTCCTACTCATTGATATTGGAGTTTATTACTCATTTCAAATTTTCTGTAATCTTTTCTCTATTTTCCTGAAGGCAGGTGGTATATTATTATTATCCTTGTCCTTTTCACACACAGACATCCAACTCTCGTGTTACCTGAGACATAGAAGGCAGCAGCGATTTATCAGTCTCACATATAAAGAAGGGGAGAGCTGTTGAGAGCAACATGTTCACAGGCAGGGCGGAAGTGTTCTTTATAACTAAGGGCTGGTAATCAGGTTCTAGGTTAGTGTTAGGTTTCTGTGGAAAAAGAAAAAGAAGAAACAAACCAAGCTAAGTCTCATATCCATGGTGAACATCAAATTCAATTGTGTCTGCAACCCCCCTTAGGTGTCTATGTCCTGTGGTAGAAGTTTATGTGCATCATGTGAAATGACGTGTGGCAAACTACTGAAAAGCCTGCAGAACCCAGAAAAGGCAGATTAGATCTTTGACTTGTTGCCTACTTGAGAAAAGCCTATAGAAGTCATGCTTCTGGTTAGAACTATTACTGCAGGAATTCCCACAATATCATAGGACAGAACTTAATAAATTAGCAAGATCTTGTGAAAGAATCCGGGTATGCTATATGAGATAAATATTTGCCCTTATGTAATGCTTTTTCTATGCTTACAATACCCAAATTGCCAGCCTGCTTCTCTTGTAACAGAAAAATGCTCATAACTATTTTCTGTAATTTTTCCTGATTCCAGCAGGAGAGGTGGTTTAGGAGAATATTCTCACACTGTTAGATAAATCATACCTAAATTTTCAACAGAGAAACCATTTGAAATGGATACTGAACTGGATCTTTCTGGTCAGATTAGATTTTCCTCATTCTGATGTTGGGGCCCACATTCTTCCAGGGGTGCTCTGGAAAGGGGGTCATTTAGCATCATTGGGAAGTGACCAAAAGCCTTCATCTCTGGCCTCCAAAAGGAATCCTCCTCCAATCTTTCCTGGGCTCTTGTAAAACTGCAGCTTGTTTTTGCCAGACTTCTGCGATTGGAGAGGCTTTGCCTCTTCTTACTCCAATTTCAATTGAATTCTCCTAGTTTCACAGTCTGCCATGTGACTCTGACATTCAGTTTTTGTCCCACATTATCTTCCTTCCATGTGGGTCCCCAGCCCTTGGTCCTGGGGACACCCTTGGATAGCCACTGTCCCTTGGCTGTAGCCTCTGGCCTCTACACTAGTCCTGCATGTACTCCAAGGACATGCCTGGTACTAGCCATTCAGTACCAATCCCTGATTTCCTCCCTCTAATATTGCATAGACACTGAGTCCTGTTGTGTCTGCAGGCTGTGTATCCCAGGTGAGGGAGGGATGAACCTGCCCATTTAGGCTTTCTACATAGCAGACTGAATGGAGAACTGTCTACCCACTGACCTTCCCTGGAGGCTGCTGTGTCACTGCAGATGGCTTTGTGGCATCCAAGCCACACTTGGATGGTTTTGGCAAGAGGCCATTCAGAGAGTGGTGATGAGAGGAAGCTGAAACTTAGAGAAGCCGATCTATTTTAAAATGACCCCTTCTCTCTGGGTTGTTTTTTCCCCAAATATCAGCAGACAGAATTTGCTGCTGGAACTTCATGAAGCAAACAGGCTGAAAGTTTCAATTGACCTTTTCAATCCCACAGAGATGTATTTTCATCTCCACAGTTTATGAATGGTACAATTGTTATAAAGTAGATCAAATCTGCAGAAATAGTTATAGAAAAACCGTTTCCATAGACAAGGTTCGTATTCTAATGGACCAAATAAGATGCGCTGCCTTGAGCTGACAACAAGGAAGCAGAACAGATAATTGGGCATCAGACAATTAAATCTGAATATCAAGACCTAACGGGTCTGCTACACACGCTGTAATGAGGTTGCATGTATTCCTCATCCCTGTTAGGCAGCAAACGTGGGCAGGAAATGAACAATGAAAAATATAGTAGCAGGAAGGATTTCAAACTTCTGATATGTGGGGGAAGGAGAGAAGGGTATAAACAAACAGCAGGGAGTTGTGACTGTATTCACTTTTTAATTCAACAAGAAGTTACTGCCGTATTCAGAATATTTGCATATTTTAATCTGGTCATGAACTCAAACAATAAGCATTTAAGCAAAAATATGCTACGCCTCCCAAAAGGCATGAGGCTATGAAGAGAAGAAAAAGAGCACTATCCACATATTTTTATGAGTGTTTGTGGGCTTAGAAAAATCTAATAAAACTAAGCTGAATATTTAACATATATTATAATGTCTTGCACGGAATAGCTATTCAATAAATATTCACTGAATATTCTCTGAATAGTTGTGTTTAGAGAAAATACGATGCCACCTAATTCAGTGCAGCTGTTGCCAATAAATATCCTTCCTGATTACTTAAAAAGAAAAAATTTAAAGTAGAGTAATGAAACTTAATAACTGTGGTTAATACTATTATTTTTTCTGCTTGCAGGGCTTCCTGCATGCTAAGCAGTGCCTACCACAGAGTGACATCCCCAGGTCAATACAAACTCATAGTATTTCCTTTTTAGATGTGTCATGGACTTTGTGAGCTCCATGTTTAGCTTTGCTGTCACCAAAACCCTTGTTCTACCTCTTCAATGCCCGCTTTCTCCCTCAGTCTGTCTGCTCTTTGCTGTGTCTTTTCCGCCTGTACATTCTAGCACACTGTAGGTACTTAAACATGATTTATCGATTTGAATTAAACTTATATGTCTCATCTCCCCTGTTGACCCATAGTTCCTTTATTCATATCCTAGCAGAGCACCTTATGCATGGTGGCACCCAATAGATTTTTCTTTGTTTTGATGAATAGTATATGACGGGATCCACTACCAGAATACGTGGTCTTGAACATTATCCTGTAAACCTTAAGATAACAAAAGGAACTTCAGGTGATCCTCCCATGGCTGGATGGGCACTACCTACCTAGCATTTTTTGTATGAGAGCACAGATCATATGACGAGACAATAGATTCCTTCATGCTTGGTCTTCCCAGTAGGGTGTGAAGTTCATCAGGGAGAGCCTGTTCTCACCGCTGTGATGCTAGACCCCCATGCAGTGTCTGGGGCATGAGAGTGTGAATAACCATCCCACTCAGTAGCCAGCTTGGCTGCATTGGTGAATAATTCTTACCATGTCACGGTCCTTCCTGGAGCACTCCAATGGTTACAAGAACAAAATTCAAAGTCCTGAACATGTATTACAGGCATGCCATTCACATCTGGCCCCTGTCCCTTCTCCAGGGAAATCTCCAGTGATTCAGGGTACATTTTCTGTCAAGGTGGGCTTTTCTCAGGCTCACCAGGCCCTTTCCCAATGCAGGGCCTTGGCACCAGCTGTTCCTCCTGCCTACAAACCTTTTCCTCTCCCTTGTCACTAGACTGCCTTCTATTTTTTACTTCAGTCTTAATTGAGTCACCTGCTCAAGGAAGCTGCCTGTGTTCACAGGTATAGCTATGTCTCCTGATCGATGCTTTCACACCACTTCATAGTTCTTCAAAGCAGTGTTTACACTGGGATTGAAACAATTAAAATTTGAATTATTTATTACAATCTACAACCTCTACCTGTCTCTTAGCTTTGATTGTCTGGGTTATGAGACTTTGGGCACCAGCACAGCCCCTGAGTCAGAACAGATGTTCTATGCACCTTGCTTTTGAATGGTAAGCAATTCTTGAATGGAAGCCTGCTTACAAGTAGGTCAATTCACACACTGTGATGTGTCCCCCACCTCTTCACCATCCCAACCCCTGCCTGGCAGCAGCCATTCCTGTCTCTGCTCTGACCCCTGACTCTCCCATTTATTGCCTGGCTTTAACAGCCATATGAAGTCCCAGACATCTTAAAAAATGTAAACAGCAGTTCTTTTGTTCTGCATTTGCATATACTTTAGTAACAAAGTCACTTTAGCTGTAAATGAACAAAAATAAGGAGACAAGGAGACAGCACACAATCCTTGCATAGCTCAGGCATGCTTGAAACTGGAAAGCACATTGTGTTAGCAGAGGATACACTTATTAATTCTGATTACATAGACTTCTAAAACATTATGAAAGAGTTCAAAGTTAGGTCAAGCCATGTTGTTGAGAAAATTTTGTCCTAAAATTTTAACCAAGTCTTTTTTAAAAAAGTCTAAAAGCCTCCTATTTTCCCACACTGACTTTCAAAACATTTTAGTTTTCTATCAGAATATCAATTTGCAACTTATATTTTTTACCATACATGAAAATTTAGCAAAAAATTTGGTGGGTCTATACTAATTGTGACTATATTTACACTAAGCAAATTCTTTTACAAGTTCTTTATATACAAATTGCCAAGGGATGGCCAGAGAGTTCAGTGGATTAAAGTGCCTGCTTAGGCAGACACAGGGACTGGGGTTCGATTCCCAGCATGCTGTGCCAGCCCTGCCTTCCCCCCCAAGGAATGCTGAGACGAGGTTAGGACTGTGTGTGGTGGTGCGCACCTGTAATCTCAGCACTTGGGAGGCTGAAAACAGGAGAATCACTACGAGTCCAATCTGTGCAGTGAGACCCTGTACTAAAATTAACAAAAGACCCAAAAAACAAATTGCCATTTGTGTTATGTGAAATTCATTACAAAGTTACAAACTGCAGAAATGTCATTAGAAATAACATATTTAAAATGTGCTTTCCATCAATAAAGAACATTTTCAAATGATTTAGTTGAAATGTACTGATCTCGTGTCAATTTTGGCTTCTGAATGTCCTCTGGTCAGCTACTGCTCTGCTGCTGCTGGATCTTGTGAGCGAGGTTCAACAAGAACTTGTTGACTAACTTATTGCCTGGCAGTGCTCAGTGATATGCACAGCTTAATTTATAATCTCAGCCTACTTATGTGCATAATGAGAATAATAACAGAACCTACTGTGTAGGGCTTCTTTACAAGAGAATTGGGAAAATGTGTATAGTGGACATGGTTCAGACCTAGTGATACTAATCAATACATGGTAGTTTTTCTTATTGATTATAAAAATCATTGATAATTGTAACCCAATGCTGTACTATGATGATTATTTTACCTAAAGCAAAATGGTTGACTAAAATACATTTTAAGTGCTCTGGAATATTCCTTTTTTGTTTCTATATATTGGGAGTGATGGAAATGGGATTTCTATCTCAAAGAATTATGTTTGGATTCAGAATTTTTAGTTGAATGTATACTGGACTCTGACTTAAAAATATAAGCTGATAATAGTTGTAATAGGATTCCAATTAATTTAGCACACAAAATTAAAAGGTGAACATATCTGGGTATGGTACAGCATGCCTGTAATCCCAGAACTTCAGGAGAGTGAGGCAGAAGGCATGCAAATTCAAGCTCAGTCTGGGCAACTTAGCAAGAGCTTTTCTAAAAATAAACAATAGAGAAGAGGTGGGAATGTATCTCAGTGCAAAGGTCCTGGTTTCAATATTCAGCATCACCCAAACTTTCAAACAACAGCAAAAACCCCCAAAATTCTGACCACGCCAATCCCAGTCAGGGCCTCTAGGCTCTGAGTCCAGCCTCACTGACCTTTTCCAGGCGGTATACCAGTTGTCTGGTGGAGAGCTGGATGAGAGGCGCTACAAACTCACAGATGATGTTCACAGTCATCAGCAAGCTCTTCCCCTTCTTCGCACCAACGATAGCATGACACACCAACTTTTCTTTGACTACCTGCACATTATATGCAACAACATTTTTGAAGTAACCATTACTCAGACAATAACCTACCAAGATCAAACCAATTCCAAACTATCTGCTGAGGACATGAAGGAAGAACACATTTCCCTGAATAGTGGATTTCAGGGATTGTTTCCTATCATATAGTTATGGTCTGGTTGGTTAAATGTGGTTTTGATGAATTCAATGTTTATTTCTGACTTCTCCTGAGGACACAATCAACTTACATTCAAATCCTTTACGGGTTTTGTAGTTAAATGGCAATTACATAATTTCTTATCAAACTGGTTAAAACTGTGGTTGGATTATCTTTTATACTTACACATTTGACTGCATAAAGTCATATATTGGAAAGTATTTTTTTTGCACTCAAGAAAGGCATATTTGCTTATAAAGTAGAAAGGATCAAAAATGAGTTTATATCATGACTAGCTTGTCCTGAGCAGTGCTCAGGTTTGGGATGTTAATGAATTGAGCTATACAGCATGATTTAGAAGCACATTCAGGGAAGCTTTCAGTAAAGCTTAAGCTGAATTCAGTGCCCCAGTAGCTTAGATTGAATCCTTTTAAAAAACATGTTCAGCTCTTAATAACCACATCATTAATGGCCCCTCCTACAGATTGTGTTTTTTGAGATAAGCAGCTATATGCTATTCATCTCTGCACCTTCAGTGTCCACTATGGTGTTTGTCACATGATACATAGTCCAGAATTTTGGCTGATCCCTTCAGTAACAGAGAGCAGGAACACATTATGGACCCTATAATGAGAGATAAGGTTTTTGTTCTATGTATTCTAACTGAAAATGCTTTGTGAAAAAATAATGTAAATGGAATAGTGGACTCTGTGACCCTTAAGAAGTGAAGAAATGGACCAGCTTTTCCATCTTGTCTCTAGGAGATAAATTTCTTATTGCTTCTTCTTTCATGAGGAGAAAATCCACTATAACCTCGGAGCATGGCAATACAAGCAGAAGCTTAAGCAAGCATCATTTTTCAGTCACAAAGTCTGCATTTGTGAGATGGGAGACTTTTAGGTGACTTCAAAAGTCTGTTTTTAGGTTTTTTGAGGTTTCCAAACTCCACGAGGGAAATGTAATAAATAGACACAAGGTTTGGACGTAATTAAATGTCTTAAGTAGAATGTACCGTGATAATGTAAATAACAGAAGAAAATCGAAGTTTCTGAAGATAAACACGACCATTTCATTGGTATATACAAAGATGATGTTTTTAACTGTTACACTATTGTAATAGTTGGGGAAGGCCTAAACCAGGTATATGCTGCCATATCTGACTATATAAAACACCCCTGAATATCTATAAAATACCTTTTGAATAAATATTAAATTAATGCTGATGAGTGTTAACAAGAACATCTGCTTTGAGCTGGATGTTTCCCTCCTCAGACTGGTTGGCTAGTTACTGTTGACCCTGGGAGAGTTAGCACCTGCTTTAAATGATCCTTTAAGGTTGGGCTTATGGTAGCTATAGAAACAAGCAGAAAACTGAGCCGAGCTCAACCTTGAAAGCGATGGATGCTGCCATGGTAACTCAGTGCTGCAAAAAATCCTTGTGAAACCGCATTTTTTCTCAGATAAATGTCAAAGGACTCTCTTAAGAAATAGACACAGTACAGCAAAGATTTATTTAGGAGAAAAATCGCTTCTAAATGTGCTTTCCTCTTACCCTGGGAGTTGCAGAATAGCCTTCCAGAATCACATCGATTGTCTGGCCTGGGTAGAGCTCCATCCTGATGGGATGAATCTGAAACACTGGGCTTTCTGGATCCCTGGACTCCTGGGAGTCCTGGGGCTGCAAAGGACAACCAGGTCTCCTTTTAACCTGTCCCTTCTTGCTCAACTTCTGGGGATGATAACCCTCATTCATCCAGAACAACTGTTGGAACCGACGTCCCATGTTGGTCAACTTGAAGCGGTAATAATAGGTGTCCAGGCTGGAAAAGAAAGGAGAAGTGAGAGAACTCAAATTACGGATGTTATGTTCAGCTCTATGTCCTTAGGATTTACTCTTATGAAAATATTTAAAAAGTAACAGGATAAGATATTCATTTCATTTTAATGTAGAAAGTCTAAGATATATGAAGCTACTCAGAACTATCACAGCGGTGGAGTGCAGTAGTTTCTACTCAGGGGCCCCAAAACTTAAGAGTCATGAACCTGAGTTTGATCCCAGAGTTGCCATCAGTAGGTGAGGGTTTATGGGAAGGCAGCCCTCCAAAGTAGTGTAAGCATAGCCCAGGACACATAGACACAGTTCGAGTGGAAAGCACTCTAATTAATGAGAGATAGTTCTGGGATGTTCTGAAAGCGAGGCAAAATAGCAACTGGAGAAGAAACATATTTGAAGGTGTGTTGAGCAAATTTCTGTAGATTGGGTGAAATGTCTCCTGATAGGTGCAATTTGAAGGATGCTCTGAAAAGAAGCAACAGGTATCTTTCAAGTTTTATCAGAGGGGAGGCAGCTGAGAGGAGGTGGACTTGAATACTACCCAGACTGGGCACTTTTCTTGGATCATGTACAGTAAGACATTGCTCATTAATTAATTAGTTCATTCATATTTAGTTTACAAAAATTTTCTAAGGACCTCTTGATTGCTTGGCTCTTTATGAATAAATCAGGGTTTCTAAGATTTTAAGGACAGTTCAAATTGTTTTGTTTTGGATCTTAAAAATTGATTTATAGGCTTGGTTTATTTTGGCTTTTGGTGTTTTGTTTTTTTCAAAGAAAAACCCACATTAGGACTTTTTCATTTTTAATATTTTATTAGACTGATATTTCATTTTATCTGCTCCTCCTTAGGAAATGACACATCTAATAAGTTGAAGCATCAAATAATCAGAAGAACTATCTGTCAATTGTGTGGTAAAACTCTAAATATGTGTCTATAGTGCACGCTCAATGGAGCAAATTTACTTGGCAGTTTCGCTTTATGGCTAGTGGTAGGCTTGCGGGGGGGCATAGTAAGTAACATGTACTGTTTTATAAACTGGGCACGGAGTCCTTTACTTATTCACAATGTATCTTTAAACCACAGAAACAGAGTCACCATAAATCTGTGAACTCCCATATTATAAAATAATAGAAGCTCTCCAAAGCTGAGGGCATGGCCCCACACCATGCAATGGGCTGGGGATGTATTTCTGTAGACCAGGGGTTGGTCAACATTTTCGGTAAAGGGCAGAATGATAATGATAACAACAACAACAACAACAACAACAATAGTAATATTTTAGGCTTTTTTGGGCTATGTGGTCTTTTTCCTAACTCTGTTATAGTGTGAAAGCCACCAGGGCTACAGTGGGTACGTGCCAATAAAACCTTATTTATGCAAGCAGGAAGTAGGCTGTGGTTTTCCTATGTCTGCTTTTGATGATTATTCTTATTGCTAAAAATATGAGTTTATGTCAAAGGGTTTATGCAAAGGACAAATTAGCAGCTAACAACTACAGTTGTTTATATACTCAAGGAAAACTGTTAACCTTCCAATTCCAGGCAAGGGTTGGAATATCCCTTTGGGGCTATTTGACACTTTTTCTAGATTAACAATATGCAGACAGGGGCCAGGCAAATAGCTCAGCAGATTAAAGGCAATTGACACTGGGCATGGTGGCATACACCTGTAATCCCAGCTCTTGAGAGGCTGTAAACAGGCGGATCATTATGCGTCAGATCTAGTAGTGAGACCCTGAACACCCTGAAGACCTTTCCCTAAAATACAAAACAAACAAACAAAAAACCTCACAAAAACAAAAACAATAACCAATATGCAGACAGATCAAGTTCGTGGTACCTTATTTTATAATTAGATTTGAGTATGCTTGAAGAAAATTAAAACTAGAAGCACTGGTATAAAATGACAAAATGCCCTAACTTTGGCCAACAGACTGACAGAAAGTAATATTTTTGCAATTGGATCATTCTTTGTAAATATATGCAATTCAGCTCTCCAACTTGCACGTTACTTAATTCGCCACTGGCTTATGGTATTGTCAATAAAGTACCAAGTTGTGTGTGGGGTGGGTAGAGGAAAGGCAGCATGGCTGGGACCATGTGGAGGGCTCCTGATGAGCCCCAGTTGCATTTTTTCTGAGCACAGTGCACACGGCTTGGCTTAGGGTCTGTTAGAACACAGGGCAGGAGGAGCAACCTGTGAGATGCGATCACCATGCTCTTTTCACCATTTCTTTTTCAGTATTGGAGATCAACTCAGGACCTTGCACTTGCCAGGCAGGCGCTCATGCCACAGAGCTACAACCCCGGCCAGCGATCCCAGAACTCTTACAGGTAGGTACAAATCCAGCTGGCGTTCAGTGGTCAGTTACTGATAACTGTAGAACTATCTAGAGGAATCAGAAATAACTGTCCACATGTATATTCTACCCTCACTATTCAAACCTCATACTTTTAATATCTATGCTATATATTTTTTTGCGTTTTAGGGAAGGGCCTATAGGGTGTCCAGGGTCTCACTACTAAATCAGACTCATAGTGATCTGCCTATTTACAGCCTCCCAAGAGCTGGGATTACAGGTGCGTGCCACCACGCCCAGTCTTCTATACTATATTGTGCTGCTCAGAGGTATCTATCCTATCCCTTCTTGTATTAAATATTCAAGCCCTCTCCCCTCTATTTAGACCCTGGATAATCACAGGAAACCAACTGTAGTATGGTAGGAGGTGAGTAGAAAAATGATACCAAAAAAAAGCTACTGACTGTAATAGCTGACAGGAATATTTGCAGCAAGTGTTTGCCTCCCTAGGTATACTCTGTTTAGGTTTTATAATCAGAGTGGTATAAGAAGTATAAAGGAATCAAAGAGGAGAAACCATGGTTGAGACTCTAAGTTCATTACAGAGAAGTCACTACAAGTTTGGGAGAACAATACTCCCTAAATCATTCCCTTCCCTAGAGAAGACAGACATAGACTGGAGAATGTAGCCATGCTATAACCAAGAGGCGGCATCTTGTGGCCAACATGGCCAGTGAGAAGCGGGAAAGTGAGGCAGGGACAGGAGAGAAGCTCAACTGGCTGTCCTACTTTCTTAAAAACAAGTTTCTAAAGTAGGTGATGGTGCAGCCTATGAGGTATTCATAAAAATTGGTCCATCATATTTTCCCACCTAAAATGTGCTCCCAAATTGAGCTCTGGAGCGAAGGGCTTATTTGAAACAATGGTAGAGCCAATTCCTGAAGCCTGGACAGGAATCTGATAGGTGTTGCTATTTTCAATGTCCAAAAAGACTGTGTCCTTGAACGTCAGAATGTCATTCAGGTTGGCAGTGAGTATCAGGGGAACGTTAGTTTCCGCAGGAACGGTGCCTTCTTTGGGTTCAATTGTCCAAAGGGAGTTTTTGTTTGCCTGCAACACAAGACCACAAGTTAACAAGGAGGATATTCTTGGCTTTTCATCCTGTACATGTTAAAGTCCTCTGTACTTCACATGGTTGGCACAGCAGAAGTCAACATCAGACACAAACATTATTTTTTAGAATCAAAGCAGCTGAATGTTTGTTGGCATTTCTTTTTTCAAAAAGCTGTCTGATTCCGAAGAGCAAACCTCCGATTCTACTTTTGAATGCTCTGTGAAGATTTTTCACATCTCTTTCCCATGACGACAACCTAGTTTTCTAAGAAGCTTATACTAATTATCTGCTCCAATCTCCAAATTCTGAGATGCCAACGCAAGACACCACATTTTTACAGAATTTGGAATTTTAGAAGAAATGCTTTTCAAATGCAAAATTTTTAGCATTTTAGAGTGAGGATGAACAGCTGTTACTAATAAACAATACAGGAAGTCACCCTGACTTCTACTATTTCATAGCAATTAATAGGATTTAATTAGCTAAAATTCCAAATTTACCTTGAAATATGTGATAAAATGGAATTATGCCATTGGAAATGACTCCCACTAATCTAGTCCTTTTAACTGCCTGGCTCTTTACAGCTCACTCATTTTCTTCCTTAAGTTATTTGGCAAAATAACATCTACTCTGACCACTACCCTTTATATAGAGAACCTGTCTTTGGCACTTCTGTTCACCTTTACCTTCATAATTTACTTACCATGCTTATTGCTTGTCTCCTGGTACTACAGGTAATCTCTAGGGACTTTTATCTTTTGTTTGTTTACACTTGTTTAAATGCTGTGAGCATCTATAGCTCTGTATGCTACAGTAGTAGGTGTTTAATAAATGTTTTTTTAAAAAATTATTTATTTATTATTTATTTATTTATTTGGTACAGGGCCTTGCTATGCAGCTCAGGCTTATAGTGATCCTCCTGTCT
>NW_004524587.1:8521119-8533682 GCF_000260255.1 Octodon degus
TGCTGTTTCTTTTAAATCAGTTACTGATAACCATTAAACAGGGGTCTTTTGGGAAAGGACTAAAAAGGAAGAATAGTGGAAGTCACCCAGAAACTTCAAGAATAATCACTGAGAGGGAAAGCTAAACTCTCCAGTTCACTGGAGTCTTGATGAGTCCCTGGTAAATTTGTGTTTGCTCTTCCAAGCCTTCCAAGTATAACAGCTCCGAAGAGGCCCTCTGAGGTAAAGCATACAGAAGGAAGTGATGGATTTAGAAATACATGTGTAACTTGCTCCACAGCTGGACTTTAGAGGCTATTCCAGTCTAAAATTATTTTACTCCAAATTAATTTCTATGACATCTTTCTAGCAAAAAAGGGAGTCATATCAAAACGCATATAGCATAATATTAACGAAAATAAATCAGAAACACAAGTTTAACTACAATGTGGTTTCTCTCATTTGAGTAATCCAAAGTACAAATAAAAAGCAAAATAAAAAGCTGATAAAAGGAAAGAGAAGGGCCAGGGAGATAGCTCAGTAGAAAAAGCTCTTGCCTGGCAAGCGCAAGGTCCTGAGTTCAATCCCCCATACCATAAAAAAAAAAAAAAAAAAAGGAAAGACAGGCTTTTTCCAAATGGTGAGAGGACCAAGGAACCAAGATAGGAGGAGGGGGGAGGGGAAGAAAAGAGATTTAAGAAGCATCATTTATATATGTCAACTCTCACTATGAATGTAATAATCATACTTTGTCACAAACATAGAGTGCAAAATAATAGTAATGAAAATGGGGAAAGGGGAGGGAGAGTAGCAGTTAGAGATTAGAGATAGAGGGAGAAGAGGGGGTGGGGAGAGAAAAGAGAAGACAAAGAATCAAGATATGTAAAGTACATGTGCTTACCCACTAAAATGAATGCAAATGACATGTACTGACAGCATGTACTGTACTAGACAAGGAAGCAAACAGAAACATCAAACAAGTGTGGTTCTGAGGGGCTTGGGCACAGCAGAGGCTATGAAGAAGAAACTTCCTGATAGGGGGCTGGCCAGATAGCTCAGTGGATGAAAGCACCTGTTTAGGCAGACACAGAGACTGGGGTTCCACCCCTGGCATGTAGTGCTGGCCCCACCTGATGGAGACTGGGCGTGGTGGCGCGCACCTACAATCCCAGCACTTGGAAGGCTGAAAACAGGAGGATCACTATGAGTCCGATCTGTGTAGTGAGACCCTGTAGGCCCTGTGCTAAATAATACTAGAATGGCACTGATGAGTTTTGAAAATGAGAAGAATGTACATTACATTGCAGATTATAGGCAAGAGCTAGAGACTGCAGCCAGGCAGAATCTTACCAAAATATGGGCTGGGCTCCAAAGCAGCTTCAGAAACTGAATTGGTCAATGGGGCTCACTAGTCCATCTCTCAGGAACATGTGCTCATAGAAGGAGAATCTAATATTTAAATACTGGGGAGATAGTTCAGTGGTATAAGTACCTGCCTGGCAAGTAGAAGGTCCTGAGTTCAATCCCTGATACCAAAAACAAAACGAAACAAAAAGTCACAGAGAAACTGTAGGTTTAAGTTAAGAGTCCTACTATTACCCAGGATTTTTGAATGTGGAACATCCTTAGTGACATAGAAGTAGAGGGAAACAAGCCTTAAATCTTATACTAGATAAATTAAGATTTGGAGGAAGATATTTGTAGCCTAATTTTTTTTTTTTTTTTGAGGTACTGTAGATTGAACTCAGGACCTTGTACTTGCTAGGCAAGCACTTATTTTGCTGAGCTATCTCCCCAGTTAATTGTAGTTGATGGGCACTTGTGGAAAAATTCTGGATCTTGTAAGACTCAATCTGTTTTTCACAATTTTCTCTGAAATTTTTCTTCTCGTAATAACTTAGTCTTATTAAAGTATTAAAATTATGAAAACTGTAAGCAAAATCTTTTTTCCTGAACATTAATATATTTAAAATATATTATTTATTTAATTTTATTTTTTGTATTTTGGGGAAGGGTCTACAGGGTGTTCAGGGTCTCACTACTAGAAGGACTCATAGTGATCCACCTGTTTACAGCCTCCCAAGAGCTGGGATTACAGGTATGCACCACCACGCCCAGTCTCAATTGACTTCTCAGTATGCCCTGGGGGTGGGGCCGGCACGGCAGGCCTCGGGATCAAACCCTCAGACCCTGTGCTTGCTTGCAGGTGCTTTAATCTGCTGAGCTATTTGGCTGGCCCTAAAATATATTTATTAATTTAATAATGTGTAAAATATAATAATTCCTGTAAGTTTAATTTGTAGAAGTGTAGGTAAATTGTTGGCAGAATACACAGCAGGGACTGAATGCCACATCATTCTGCTCATATTTATGTTTAAAGGAATGTTTCTTTTCTTAATGTAGCAAAACTTTTTTTTATTAATCCAAAGTGAAAACACTACAATCTTCTAACACATTAATCATAAAAGATGATATAAGAATGAGTTCAAAAGCGCTCTACATGCAAATTCAGTTTCCAATAGATATTTTAAAATAGATTGGAGTGGCTTCATTTCATCTACAGTTTTTGTTACAGTAGATAGGAGTTCTTGGCTTACGTCATTTTCAGTCTGAGCTACACAACCAAAGCAATACATCAAAATAGTTTCCTGCTTGAACAAGCAGCCCTTCTCTTAGAAATCTTTGTCTTTTTTTAGGTGCAGTTTTTAGAATTTAGGCAGTCATTTTAGAGAAGGTAATGGTTAGCTGCTGTTACAGAACAGCCCTAATGCTCACTGGCTTAATTCAATACAAGCTTATTTCTGGATCACGTGATTTCTAGTTGGTAACAGGAGCAGGGAGGGGCTTCTATTTCACTCATTTAAAGACCTCTGTTAAACAGATTCTGACATAGTTGTTATGGTTTGTGGTTAGTTGTCCCCCCAAAGCCTTATGTAGTCATGGAGCAGCTTCTGGAGCCTGTGACTGATTCCTGAGGTAACGCTGGGATTATGGGTTGAGTGCTGTGGAGCAGATACTCTGCGTTACAATGTAAGGGGGGAAAGAAGGTGCCTGAACAGCTGCCACTCCTGTGCTTTCTTGTTCTTTTCTGCCCGCCATGAACATCTGCCCTCTGCCATGTGCCGCTCTGCCTTGGAGCCAGCCAAGTGTGGGCTGAAACCTCCACTGACTGTGAGCTGAATAAACCTTTCCTTCCTTCATTTTGGGTGTCAGATATTTTGTCCCAGTAATGACAGAAGAGTAACTGAGACAACATTGAACTTGTGGCTTCTCAGAACACAGAATGTAGGGTCAAGAGCCAGGATTTATGCACTGAACGTGGAAGTGGGTTATATCCCTTCTGTCCACTTCCTTTGGACAGAACTCAGATGTGCAGCCACACCTACTCCCACAGCAGGCTGGGAAATGCAGTTCAGCTTTGGGTCCAGAATAAAGGGAGACAGATGTGGTGAGCTGTTTCCTGCTCTCTGCCAAAATGACCTTTTTGGTAGAGACCACTGCACAACATCAGCCATTCTCCCAACTCCAACTCCCCAAAATCTCAGATTTTGAGAGGTGAGAAGGCTCTTACAGGAGAGTAACTTTGCATTTGAAATACTATAGGAATTTTGAGTCCCAAATTTATATCCATCTGCTGTTGGGACAAGTGTGTATATGCAGGGGCAGTAAGAGAGAAATTAAGAAAGCTCTAGGTAAGATGATCTTACTATGTTGGCCTTTCTGCCTACATTTGTGGCCTTAGAGAACATTCTGTATAGTTTTGCTTACTTAGGGGACTCAGCTGACAATTAAGACATAAATCAATGTCATTTTTGTCCTTTTATCAAAAAGCAAGGTGTCTTTCCAGCAGGTACTGTCAATGTCATTTCCCCAGCTGCAACCTTCTGTTTTCTTCCTCTAGCCAGTAGCACAGGTCACTCCTCCATACACAATGAGGTGAGCATGTCATCAACGTAAGTGCTATTTCAAGTCAGGGGACATTAGTGTTCAATGGATGTGCACCATTTCTATTCTGATTCCCACATAGGTTAGCTGCTCTGGAAAGACCTGAAGTTGCTTCCCAGGGCTGGTCTGTGCATTTTGTTTCTGATGAAGCTTATTCATCAATTTATGGCATAAAATCAGACAGCAAGATGCATCATAAAAATCAAGAGCAACGCACATTAAAATGGCAGATGCTAACGTCTTGGGCTGTCCTTAGCAAAAGTCAGGCTATAAACTGACTTTTAACATCCTGTCTCTTTGGAATTTGACTTTTAGGTATGTGCTTTGCTTTAGGGGAGGACTTATTCTGTGTGACATTTTCTGTTATTAGGAATGAGGCAAACTGGACTACAGGAGAACTGGATGAGTGATAGTCAGCCTAGAATTGGAGGATGTTCTGTGAACTGCTTGAAATCAAAATACAGCAAGAGTGCGTAGAAGGGAACAGGTTAGGAAGGAGGGCTCTGAAGGAAAAGGGATGTGCACTGGCGTCCTGCTCTGCTCCTTCCAGACTGGACTGTGATGGGGACATCACTCACCTGTGTCCCATCTTATTTTCTCCTCTGCTGATGCAGATGAAATAAAACAAGTGCCAAGGACATAGCATCTGGGCTCAGCACAGAGTGAATACCCAGTACACTGTATCTTCTGCAGAGAGGTGTCAGCGTGGTTGAATGAGGTTATGCACACAAAGACTTAGAATAGCATCAGCATATAGCAAGTTCTCATAAATGCTGTCTACTATAAGATCTGAAATGACCTACGTGGCACCTAAGTATAGGCTTAATAGTGTTTGCAAAAATAGACATAAAACTTGGCAGAAGAGAAGCATGTGGGGTGTGTGGCAGGCAGAAGATATCCATCTCCTAGTTTTCAAGATCTTTTCCCGGTCAGTCAAGATCTAACCTAGGTGCTGCTGTGGAGAGATTTCACAGGTATAGTGAAGGTCCCAGACCAGTTGGCTGGTCCCAATTCTCCTCAGTAGGTCTGACTTATCAGGCTGGGTGGGGTTTTCCTAGTGAGGTGACAAGTGTGAGAGAGCCTGTGGAAGGCTCTGCACATTAGGGAGCTGCGGCATGGCTCAGGAGGAGCTGAGTGCAGTCCCTTGTCACAGCCAGCGAGGGAAGAGGGCCTTTGTCATTCAGGTGTAAGGAAAGAAATTCTGCTAGGAACCCAAGAGGTCTACAGGTGGGCCTTTCCATATCTACATCTCCTGTAAGAAATACTGCTCAGCTAATACACTTTTCTAACTCTTGTGATCCCAAGGAGAGACTGATTCCAACCAGGCCATCCCTGGACCTCACCCATGGAGATGCATAGTAAATTAGTATTGCTTTAAGCCCTGAAATTTGTGGTAACTTGTTACCTAGCAATAGACCATTAATACAGGCTTCATATATTTGTTTCAAAGATGATAAAAACAAGTCTTTCAGAGCGTTCCATTAAAATTTAGCAATTGCTTCCTCTGCCTTTTCTGCAAATGAGGGCCGAAAAGTCAGTCATTTTTGTGGAAAGAGTGTAAAGAACATGTACAGGAGTGCATGGCTGTGAAGGAGGGGAAACGTGTGATCTTTGCAGGGTCGAATTCTGTGCTCACTGGTGACTGGCGGTAAGCCCTTCTCTCTGAGGTTTCCCGTATATAAAGGTAACATTTGCTTTTTATTTGACAGCAGGGCATCAGAGAATTTCTTACACAGCACTCAGCTCCCAAGGTGGACTGGCCAGAGCTTTTATAAATTTCTTTATTGTGCATTTAATATTTACCCCCAAAAGGAAGAAGCAAATGCCACTGTTTGCACATGTCACATCAACCATCAACGATAACTCCAACTGAATATGCTCAGACAGTATGCTAATCTGTAGTGCTTGAAGAACTGTGAAGCTTGTAGAAAACACCTTGTGCTGATTATCGTTTTTCGTTTGTTTTTTTTTTAAACAAGAAACAACTCATTTGAATTTGAAATCTGCAAGAACTTCCTCCCATGGAAAGAAGGAAAGAATATAACTACAGGAACCAACACGAAGAGTAAAGGATTCCTTTGAATCTACACCATTATCTCAGCAGATAATCAATTCTTTGTGAAACAAGAACAATGAAGAGTCACCGTGGCCTGTCTGCTTTTCCTCATCTAAATAGTATCTCTAGTCCAACAGTTCTCTTTCCCAAATGAGTCACTTTGTTTCTTCAAGTAATTAAGTACTAATTACCACAAGAGTGGCGACGAAGAAAAGGATTAGAATTTTACAAGGCAGTGCAGTCATGACTAAAAATACTGTGGGATTTGGGATCACATGACCTCACGCTCAACTCTGGATTCTGCCATTTGTAGCTTGGTGAATTTAGGCTAATTTTAAAAGTCTAAGCTTTGGTTTCCTTATCATTTAAATGTGCTTCTTGAAGATGAAATAAAGAAAGTGCCAAATATACAGTACCCTGTCTTAGTATAGAGTAAACATGCAATAAATCAGCCATATTCATATTATCTTCCAAAACTTAATTAATTCTTTTTCCTGCTGGCACCCTCCCTCATCTACATCTATGACAGAGCTATCTTTCATCGTCTGACACTGGTTCTCTCCTGCTGAAATTCTAGGTGGTTTTCCAATGCCCGGATTAGTGATGAATGTGGAACACACATGTGCACACTCAGAACAAGTTCCAGAGTTCACTGACCCTCAAATGTGGCAGACATTATTTTCTTTTTGATGAATATATAAGAACTACTAGTTGGCATGAATCTTGGGTAGAGACAGGATCTCATTTCCTTCTGAGAAGTCACCCAGGCGCTCTAAAACATGGACACTCAAAATCAGGTCTGGTATACAAGATATGGAGCTCCAGTCTGGAGGACCTAGACCCAGTTCTTAACAAGGGGGTGCTAATATATTTTCTAAACTTCCTTCCAGGTGAGGTGTAGGTGATTCACCCTTCCCAAAAGTACTGAGTATCACCTCAGCATCTAAATGCACTGCTCCTGGGATTACATCCCCATTTCTGTCTTCCTTCTCCTTAGCCTTCAAGTCTCTCTTAAATGTTCTCTTCCACACCATGCTTTGATTTGACAGAATTTATCACTCGTTCCTCTTTGCTTACACATTATAACCTTGCTGTATTGTTCGTGTAGCATTTATTTTGTGAGACTGTGGATTCTGAAGGAAAAAAAATGATTCAGTTTACCTTTTGTCTCTGCCTTCAGTCAGCAGTGTACCAGGGATGGGGAGAGGGCTTAAAAAATGACACTTGTTGGCCTGCATACATACGGACTGCTCAGGCTCACCAGAAAGCCAAAGGAATGCAAAGTTAAATAACAACTAAAAATTTAAAAATCTTCCAGATTGGGCAAAAATAAGTATTGACAAGGGCCTGGGAGAGAGTGACATTCTTTTTTTTTTTTTTATGTATTTAGTACAGGGTCTACAGGATCTCACTATGTAGTGATTCTCCTGTTTTCAGCCTCCCAAGTGCTGGGATTACAGGCATGTACCACCATGCCCAGTCTCAAATCACTGTCTCAGCATGCCCCTGGGGTGGGGCTGGCACAGCAGGCCAGGGATTGAACCCCCAACCCCTGCATTGCTTAAGCAGGCACTTAATGTAACTGGCCAGCCCAACAGTGACATTCTTTGACACTGAGTTCAGCAAATAAATTGGTATGGAATTCATGGGAGATCATTCATAAGGTACGTTAAAACTTTTAGTCACATTCCTGCTATTTGACACAGCAATTGAATTTCTAGGAATTAGTCAAAGGAAACAGTTAACAATGTGAGCTGTAATTAAGATGCACACATTGTTTACAGCAGGGAAAACCAGTCTATCGTAGGAGATTAGTTAAATGAACTGTCTGGAGTAAAAGCAATGAAATCAAACAATAAGAGTGATCTAGGCCAGAGGTGGTAGCCCACACTTATAGCCCCCCAAAAGGCTGAGGCAGGAGGATCTCCATGAGTTCAAGGCCAGCCTGAACTACATAGTGAGGCCCTGTCTGCAGAGGAATATTCTTCAATCATTAATAGTAAAAGTGATGACAATAGATCTTGAGTGAAAAGAGCTGATAACAAAATTAGTATTATCCTACATGAAGGGTGGGAATCCACTGCCAAGCGTCATACACAGGAAAATTCAGTAGATGCACATCAGGAATTTAACTGGTCACCTCTGTGGTGGGAGTCTGAGTGATGCTTCCCCCTTCTTTTTGCCTGTTTGTTCTATACAGATAACGTAATTTGTACAAGAAGAAGAAACACAGATTTATTAAGTAACTTCTACTATGGGGAAGTGGTCATTCTCTTTTTAACTCTACCGTCTCACCTCAGTCTTAGTCTCACTTTCTGTCTTTCTTAAAAGCTTAAAAGGAAGACTATATGTAAGGAGTGTAAAATTCAAATGGATTCAAGGTTGGAGTCTATTGTTCATGTCCATGAATGGGCACTAGTCATCATCCCTAAAAGTAGCTTCTGCTAGCAGTGTTTTGGTAACTTTCCATATATATACATATTTGGTTAAAAGAATAAGGCATATTTGCATATACATTTTTTTCCTTTCATAAATAGTAGAGTATTATATATAGACTGGTTTTTATTATTATCATTATCTTTTGCTTTACTTTCACCAAATGCATACATACACACAATTTTAAAAGCAAATGGACTGGGGTGTTGTGGGGTACATCTATAATCCCAGCCATTCAAGAAGTTGACACAAAAGAATCTCAGGTTTGAGGTCAGCTGGGGCAATTTAGGAAATCCCTAACCCAAAGTGAAAATTTGAAAAAAGGCTGGGGAAACTGCCTCTTGATACTCTCAGGAACTCTATATATTTCCTACTGGTTCCCTTTTCTGGAGGCAAATCTCTCCAGCAGCCATCTGTGCTGTCCCCCGTCTGCACAGGATGCCTGTGGTAGCCCAGCATCTCAGGAATGCCCCACACCACCGTTCTGCACATCCCTTGAGAGGGCCTCCTCAGCTCCAACCTGTTTTCCGAATCCTGTGTTTTTCCCCCTATGGCCACATTTTCTTCAGTTGCTTCCTAAGAAAGGAAACACGGAAAGCAGATATTTTGTGATATGTCTGATATGCATATGTCTGAAATGCCTTTATTTTCCTCTTACAACATGATTAGTCTTTTTCAAGGTGACAAATTTAAGAATAAGATTTTCTTTCCTTCAGAATGTTCCCTGCCCGGTGTTAAGAAGCCTGATGCAACTGTGGATCCTGATGTTTTTGATTTTGATCATTCAATTTTTTCCTTAATCTGGAGGCTTCTGGAGTCTGCAGCCTTATTATAATTTTGTTCAGCATTCTCGCATTTCATGATGGCGCACCCTCACATGAGCCCATCTGCAGCTGTTACCAGGCACGGTTCAACATCATTTCCAGCGTGTCCTCTCTTCACTGCTGGACACACTCCTTCAGTCCTTTTGGGGCATAATTTTTTCTCAACAAGTTGATCTTTCTAGAATACTTACGAAGATCTTAAAAATTCTGAACGAATCATCTACCTTCCTAATGTTTCCTAAATTCTAGCTTTTGGTCTTGTTTTCTACATTCTGAGAGATCTTCAGTTTTATTTTCCAATTACTTTATCAGCTTTTAAATTTCTGTGATCACCTTTTTAATTTATTTAAGCACATTTTTATTTATAAAAATTACTATTATTATTTTTTGTGGTGCTGGGAATCAAACTCAGGACCTTGCACTTGCCAGGCAGGTGTTTATGCTCTGAGCTATCCCCCTTCCCCGCCCTTGAGCACATTTTTTTTTATTATTGTCCTTCTTCAAAAAAAATTATAGATGCAAAATAATCTTTTATTTTCTTGAGGTTTTTAATAGTCATTGGTTTTATTTTAAACTTTCATCTTCCTGCGTTGTCATTGTTCCCTCCGAGTTCTCCTTTTAATGTTCTTCGGTTTCTTACTTCTGCATTACAGGTATCCTGGATAGAACTTAGTTAACTATTTACATTTAAAAGTAAAGCACTGAAAGCTCTGTGTGCTTGGCTTGCAGCCAGCCGAAGACCACTAGATATGTAGACGTTCAATTATCAGTTTATAAAAATCTTTTTGCCTTTTCTTGTCACTGGCCAAATCTACAGAAGAATTGTCCAAAGTTCTGTCCATGTTCTGGGAAGTGAGGCTAGCGTTTTACCTTCCTGGATGAAAGTTTTCTTATATTTCACAATTTCTTCCTGCCTTCAAAAGTGCCTGCAAAGTCAGCCATCAGATTAATGTTATTTCTTTGAAGGCAAATTGTTTTTTTCCTCTGGATGATTTAATATCTGCCTTTTGGTCTTAAGTGGCTTTGTTGTAAGGTATATATGTGGGATTGACTGATTGATTTTTGTATTTATTTTGCCTACTTTTGGATATGTGGCTAAATATCTCCATCACTATCTACTCTCTATTCTTTCTTTTTTTCCTGGTATTCCAATGAGGATATCTCCTATGTCCGTCTTCTTTACCATCTCTTCTGTGCTTTTCATCCACTTATATCTTGCTTGTTTCATTTTGGTTGGTTTCTTCTGATTAATCCTTCGACTGCCACAGTTCTCCAGTAGTCAGTGTGTACAGCGCAGGCAAACCATTCCATTAAGACTTTAGTTTCAGTTATGGCTTCCAGATCTACAATTTCCATTTGTTCCTTTGGCATTCAGATAGCTACTGAATTTTTAAAACTTGCCTTTTAATCTCCTTGAGCATATTAAACATATTTTAGTTTACTACTATTGTCTCACATACTTGGTTTTCAATATTAACTGCTGGGCACTGCCTATACAAATTATGGAGTTACTATGAGGCCTACAATAGCGATCTCTTCCTTTGATGCCGCTATACAATTGCTTCTGGCAAAGACGGGAGGGCACTAGCAATCCTGGATCTCTTTCACACAGGCAGAGGTTGAAATGATTTGACTCAATTTGACAATTACCCTTGCTTAACCTGTATCTCTCAGCTTCCTTTATTTTTGGGTTGTCACAGGATGGAATGTTCTCTGTTTCCTTCAGACTCATGCTTTCCTTATATTGCTCAGCCCTTCTCCTCATTTGTAGAGGAACGTGGTTTGGAGTGAAGGGCTGACTAGGAAGCATCTGGTGACCGATGTGCTGAGAGCCCCGCTGGCCACACAGTTGAGCTACCGTCTATTTCCCTATTTGTGGGGAGAAAATATCTGTAAGAATCAGAAAGCCAGCTGACTGTGCCAGGGAAGGAGGTCTGTGTAGTCTACATTGCTCTCGAGACCTGTGCATGAGTAATCTTTTCAGGTGAGTAGGTTAGCACGCTGGAACAAAGAATCTAATGTTCTTTCTGAAAGTCCTTTCCTTCTCAAGACCCAGTGAAAGGCATCAGATTAAATACAGGCACAAATGTAGTTAAATAAAAAGAAGCAGGACAGCGCCTGAGCAGGCAGGTATGGGGCGTGTTCTGGGGCGCCTGTACACAAATACCTAAGCACGCTCCAAGGAAATGAGCAGAAAACCAGGGAGAGTAAAAATTTTTTTTCTTGTGGAACCATGGATTGAACTCAGGCCCTTGCGCTTGCCAGGGAAGCAGTTATTCCACTGAGCCATCTCCCTGACCCCGAGAGTAAAATTTATGAATAGTAATTTATTTATTAACAAAAACATATTTTTTGATATGAAAGGACACATGTATGTATTTTGCACAGAAGTTTTATATTCTATGAGGTGGCTTCTTTGTCAAAAATTTAGAAAAACAAGTGAAGAGGAAAGGCAGCAATAGGACTTCTGTTTCAGAGAGCTCCGTACTATGTGGATGAATTAGTTCAGAATCTTATGTATTTTCTCAATGCGCCTCATATCCTTTCCTTCCTTATCTGAGAAAGGAAAATAAGAGGCCTTCAGATCTAGTGCTAAAAGTTTGTCTTCCCACAAACTACTTTATGGGTTCTTTTTGATGTCACCATTAATAATCAAAGCTACCTCTGAGTGCTTTTTTTTTTTTTAAACAGGCACTTTCTTTCTTTCTTTCTTTCTTTTTTTTTTTTTTTTTCAGTACCGGGGAGTGAACTCAGGACCCTGCGCTTGCCAGGCAAGCACTTAGTCTACTGACCTATCTCCCCGGCCCCCATAAACAGGCACTTTCTACACATATTATCACATTTAATTTTCCAGATGCCATTATTAGTCATATTTAAAGAGAAAGAACTGAAGTTTCAAAAAGTCAAACAACTTGTCCGAAGTCAGTACGTACAAAATTAGGATTTAATTCTAGTTGAGATCACACTTCACTTTTTTTAAAAAAAAAATTTGATACAGGGTCTCACTACACAGTTGCAACTTGTAGTGATCCTCCTGCCTCAACCCCCTCAGCCCCCTCAGTGAGATTCCAGGCGTGCGCCACCACTTTCGGTTTTGGGACTGGCACGGCATGCCCGGGGTTCCTGGGACAGCAATGGCATGCGGTACCGCGGCTGGAACCCAGGTCCTGGTGCTTCCCAGGCCGCCGCTTAGATTGTGGAGCTTCGTGCTATGGCTGCTGCCTCAGCAGCTCTCCACCCAATTCTTCAATAAGTGACTCTCACATGTAAGGCGACTGCGCTTGGCCCTTGACCGTGTTTTCCTCAGATAATATTTCCTTTGT
>NW_004524587.1:8534116-8536460 GCF_000260255.1 Octodon degus
TCTGGTTCCTATATAATCTAAACGGATGTTTATTTAGGGTTTTATACTGTTAGTAAATGTCCATACCATGTTACTTGTTCTACTTTTTGTTTTTATTCATTCTATAAAACTGCATTTCATTTTGTACTGATTTAATATTGAATCAGGGCTGTCTGATGTCAGTGCACAAAGCAGAGCAAATGCTTTGGCTGCTGCTGCAGTGACAGCCGCCTCTGAAAAATGATGTGAGATGGAATGATCTGGACGGAGGTACAGGTTTTCACAGAGGAGAAGTAGGAGGATTTGCAGGTTAAAGCATAACCCATAAGAAGGGAGTTTTACCTTAGATGCTTCTTGATGACAGGCACTGTGTACTTCAATGATGATTAATTAGAAAAAACAAATTTCTAAAACTAATAAAGAGCTGGGACAGACGGAATAAAGATGGACAGGCTTGCAAAGTATGCAAGAAGCAAAGCTACCTTTCTGGACAGCTTCCTGGTGACACGGACGCCAACTTCTTCCTTTCATTTTGGCTTTAGCTTATGCTCAGACTAATCATATTCGACCAGTACGCTGTCATTTTAAATTCATGGAAGGTGCTGAGCCATCGTGTTCACTCACGTCCGGTCAATAGCTTGCCTTCGTGCCGTGCGGCTGATAATCAATACGGCAGGCTGCAATCTGCCTTCTGGCTTGCACATTCAGTTTTGCCAAAGTGAAAGAGGTCTCGGAGGTGTGTGGGTGAGAGGTTCACGGCTCTCTGTCAAACACAGACCTTTGTTTCTGGAAGTGTCTTGATGCTATCGCCACTGACATTCTCTTATCACTAAATGGGTCGCCTGGGAGCTTGGGAAGGCTCAGGACAAGCTCAATCCATTTGGAAAGGTCTTGAATTGTATGCAGCAAGAGAAAAAATGCCCGTCATGAAGCAGAGTTTTGTTTTCTTCCTATTCGCTTATTCTTAGGTGTGTCTTTAACATTTTTTCCCATAGTTTATACAAAGATAAAAGAACTCTGCTCTCTTTTGTCAACTGAAAACACATTTCCCTCTTTTTTTATAAGCACTTACATGTTAATACATAAAAGACTACAAAGGTAGTTAAAAGCACTGACTATATATCACTGAATTTGAGCTTTATGACATCTCTGACACAGCAAAATGAGACAAAATATTGAATAAAAATCAAGAACGAGATGTAACTGTATTAATAAACAAGATAAACATCATATGGTCCAGAAGTGGAGCCAAAATGTTAAGAGGGACGTGAAGTCCCAGCACTACTAGGTTCTGCAATCAGTAGAGGCAGCTTGAGGAAGGCAAATGGCAGCCACAAAGGTCCTGCAGGAAGCAAGTGACGAGGGCCAATGTCCCCAACCATGAAACGTCCCTGGGTGGGAAAGAAGGCTGAACAAAGCTGTGACGTTCCTGATGCTAGAGCTGGCACACGTGACTGAGCCAAGGATGGTGGGAAAGGACAGAGTGTGGTGTAGCGAGAACAAGGTCAAACCACTGGCTGGCCAATAGCTGACTCAGACTCTTCCAATATTCTTATGGGAGAAGAGCCTAAAGACTTGACTTCAGAGGAGGACGGCAGATACAAACACGCTAAAGAAGGAGGTGTGAGCACTAAGAATGAGAGAAAAGCATTCACCGTCCCCGACTGATCTATCATTTAAAATCCTAAACATACAACAGGACAGCTGCAAACGATCAGGTAATGAATTCATTCTTGGGCAATCAAGAGCCCAAAATGAAATTTGTTAGAAAGCGCACCTGAGACTGTCAAAAGGGGGCAGGACAGGGTAATATACATAAAGCAAAGAGTGTGACACAGTGACAGTGAGATCTGAATCGAGAATAAGGTGCTACAGAAACCCGTTATAAATCCTGGAAATGAAATACATGGTCACAGAAATTGAAGTGAAAATCTAAATAGATGGGATAAATCTTAGAACTGCCAAAATCTAAGACAGAATTTGTGAACTGGAGTATGAGCAGTGAGGACACAAACTAGAGGTAAAGAGGCGAAAAGGTTGTGTAAGAAATAAAATAAAACTAGACATGTAGGGCAGGAGCAAAAGGAGGAGGAAAAAAGCTAGGACTCACATTCATACATATGTGTGTATTTTCTCCCCTCAATGTAGGAAAGTACGGTATAGAAGAAACATATGAAGGCACAATGCCTAAAATACTTTCCAGAATTTAAGGCTTAAGTCCTCTGATACACTAAAGATCATTTTAAGAAAAGTCAGGATAAAAACAGTCTTGAAAGTAACTAGTGAGAAATAAAAATTATACATAAAGAAACAATAATCAGATTAAAAGTGGAATTTTTATGAATAATAATCAATGTCACAGATT
>NW_004524587.1:8537005-8537753 GCF_000260255.1 Octodon degus
GCGGTCCCTGTGCTTTGCTAAGCTTGTTCTAAGTAGGTGCTTTAGACCACTGAGCCATCTCACCAGCCCATTAACAACTATTTTTTGATAAAGAAAATATTCAAATTCTACATAATGTTTGAAAAATGGTGGGATGAGGAAAGGTCAAGACATAATGTGTGACAGAGTGCTTTCTGATTATTCTCCAGGAAGACCAAGGTACTAAATTCTTCCATTATTGTAGAAAAAGATATTAGTTAATAATGCCAAGGTGACTACTTAAAAATAAAATGAATAGGATCTGTAGCTTCCAAAATGTGTAAGACAACTGTATGTAAAATGACAGTGGTTGGTGGGATTGGTACTTAAATTAAAGCTTCTTAATTGAACATGAACAGAAAAGAAAAATGAAAGAGAGAAATAGTACAATGTAGGAAATAGTATAATAGGAAAATGCGAAGTTATATGTAGAAATAGGTCCAGTGTACCATAATCACAGTCTGTTTTGGAAGGTTAGGTTTTTTTTCAGAGTTATATTACTTTATTTTTCTTAGTACATGCTTGCAGTACACCATGATTACATCTATCATGGGAAGTTGGTATGTCCATAACACATCTCAATGCATTTTATGTCCCCTTGAGTTCCTCCCCCTCTCGTCTCCGTCCATCTCTTAGTACCCTTCCCACCTGCAAAATATCGTCTCTCTGTTTCCTATTATCTGTGTTTTAGTTTGTGTTTTAATTTGTTTATATTTTGGGGTTCTCATCT
>NW_004524587.1:8544280-8545423 GCF_000260255.1 Octodon degus
CAGCACCAAAACTCTCACCTGGTCTGAGAGGTCTGCCACCAATCTCATTCTGGTTTTATGGATTTATTCTGTTAAAATAAGAGCATCACTTTGAATTTTAAATCTTAAACAGCTACCATAGTGAAGAATTTTGACATACATTTACATAGGTGAGCTTAATGCTTTGTTACACATTACAAACTATAAAAGCAAAAGTGGAATAGCATGTGTCTTTACTTCAGATATACAGTCAATGGAGTCACATTGGTTGAAAAGAGACAGAGAGGAGTTGATTTGTATATGTATATCTCAGCACACCTCTGAATAAAATGTTAAGTATCTTAGGCCTTTTAGCTGTTTCAGACGCTCCTTAGCTTTTTCTCCGGCTCTTTTGGCAAAGTGTGACCTTCTAGGTGTGTTTTTCCTTAAAGATCTTTTATGAAGAAAAAACCAAAATCCCTTTGCTATTTCCAAATCCATTTCCACGGCTACAGACCAGATGAAGGCAGGCAGCAGACAAATGGAGGGAAAGATCACGGGTTGGAGGGCAGAGCTCTGGAACCAGAACCCGGTCTGCCAATTACGGGTTATGGCAAATTGCTTACCCTAATTCTACCTCCATAAAACAGGGATTATAATAGTATTTTTCTTACAGGATTGTACTAATGTAATACAAGTGGTAGATAGAACTGAATAAATGTTAGTTATAATTTAATGTTACTATGTTGTCATTGTAATTGTCAAGCTAGCTGCTAGGGGCTGTGAATTCAGTGCAGAAACAGTTGTCATACAAAGGACAGTTTATATAAACAAGAACATCAAGGGGTCCCTAATGGAGTGTGGAACCTCCCCAGGGGCTGTGAAAGCCCAGTACTCTCCCTGCCGCCACATCACTGCGCATTGCTATGGGGAATGAGCAGGAAAGATAAATATCTTAGGAGAACCATGCTTGAATGACACATCAGAATTCCTGTGTCCATGGTTCAGGAATTCTAAATATCAAACAGAAAGGCCTTTCCCTGCTGCTGCAAATATGTCTCACTGTCAGTTGATTCGTGAAGTGTTGATGGTATCTGAACACAAGGCTTCAAACTAACTGTAGCCATGGCTAATCTAGAGCCAAGGGTAAAAGAAAAAGTCTTCAGATGACAACAAACAAGTTCA
>NW_004524587.1:8546494-8620549 GCF_000260255.1 Octodon degus
TTTTTTTTCTTTCCACAACAAAATGGTCCTTTATTTACACTTTTGTGAATTTAGTAATGCATGATATTAGCTTGCCTAGCAACTGATAGCTAACCTTAACCAGACAGGATGTTCATCTCAGGAGTGAGGTAGCTTGTTTGCCTTGGGCACTGGGCCAAGTCCCTCCTACACATATTAGATTGATTTTCTAGCTTTGTGGCTCCCAACATATCCCCCTTTTTTGTTTTGTTTTGTCAGAGATGGGTGTTCCACTGCAGTTAGAGAAGCTGTATTTGGAGAAGTCTTTAAAGGACCTTTTCATACTTGAGATCTGTCTAAAGATTGTAGGTACTTGAATTCAGCAAAATAACCCAATGTAGTCCAGTAGTCCATAAAAGTAGTGGGTCAAACAGATGTTTCTTGCTAAGGGCGAATTTAATCACAGTGGTGGCCACGATGTGTGGCCATCCAGGAGGCTTAGTGCAACAGAAGGTTGACAGTGGGAGCTGCATTTAGAGAGGGGTGACATTTACTGGCAGCAAAGAGAGGATAGAAGATGACCCCTTGTGGTGGACTGACAACTGGGGTCAACTTGCAACACCTAGCCGAACTGAACTAGTGTGGTGCTAGGTGTGGGAGGCCCACCTGAGGGTTGCTTGTGGCAGCATAAGAGGTAGAACTGGAGAAGGGTAGTTGTTAGGGAAGTTGGCGGGAGCTATTGTTTTCTCTTGGAGCTATTGTTTCTCTTGGAGGAGTTTGGCATGCAGGCTTTCCTGATGAACTCAACTGTTCCTGTTGAAGGAGGCTGGAGCCTTGCTGTTACCGGAAATAGCTATGGTTCACATTGGATTGGGTGGGGACTCTGGTCCTTACTTTGAGCATTAATTTCTGACTCTGGAGGGGAACATGATGTATTCTTCAGTCTCCTGGAGAAGCTTGTCATGTTGGCTTTCCTGATAGGAGTTTGGCTGTCATTGGAGGAGCTCAGGACTAAACTGTCACTAAGGATGGCTATGGTACTTGTCAGGGGAGTTCTAGTTCTTACTTTGAGCGCTGCTTCCTGGCTCTAGTGCAGATCCCTCACCTTCCTATCACAGGTCCTTTATCCCACTTCTATAGTTTCTTATCCCACTTCCTAATTTCTACCACTGACTTTTGGGCCTTCCCAGCACAGATTTGTGAAACAGACCTACATGCGGTGTTGTGGGCTCTTGGCCTCCAGTTTGACCCTTGGGAAGCATTGTTATGGGCTCTAGGTCTTCAGCTGGACTCATGCAGGACATTGTCATGGGATACAGACTCTCAGCTGGATTTTTTGGTCTTCAGTGTGTGAAAAGATTTCTGGCACTCTTATATATGACTCTTTGGGTGATTATTATAAAATAGTCTTATAATTGAGTGTCTTGTATTACACTGTTCTCCTTGCAAACCCCTAAACTTCAATACCTCTCATGTCAGGGCAGCCATCAAGAAAAGAAAAGAATATGAAAAACCTGGAGTTGAAGTAGGCTTAGTTAGGGAATAGGCAACTATCCCTTGAAACTCTTTCCTAATGCTGGATAACTTCTGTAAGAATGAATTTGAAGGTGTGATACTGCACACTGAGTTGAAATTTGATAAAATATATTTTGGTTTCTTTCCACTCCAGTTTGCTTCTAAGTTAGCATAGTTCAACTTCTGTAATGTTAATACATATTTGTTAGGAAATACAGCAAAATCCCAGCTGAAATATGAAAGGAGTTTAATTTTCACTGACACGAACTACAGTTGAAACTACTTTTATGCTATAACTCAATAAATGATGGTTTTCCAAAAGCAGATGGAGGGAAAAACACATCCTACAATAGATCATTTATATCACATTTGTCTCTTTGGAACTGGAGCTCACTGATTTAAGGAAACATAAAGGAAATGAAAGATGGAATTGCGAAATCTTTGTGAAAAAGAAAAGGTCTCATTTTGACAAGCCAACTGGGTCATTTAGTATACACACTGAGCGTGAGAGAGAGACAGAGAGACAAAGAGACAGAGAAACAGAGAGCCAGAGGGAGACAGAGAGAGGATTCTGAAATGCACCAGAAGTTACTAAAAGCAGGTGAAATCTGAAGATACTTGACAATGACAGGGAAGGGCACTGTGTGTGCATGTAAGATGCCGTGGAGGGCCCATCCACAGTCTCTGTGGCGCTCACACTAGTGGGCCTGGAAGGACACAGACGCCTTTCCTTGTCTCCTGTCCATTCTACCCCAGGCCAGGAAGCAATAGCTCCTAAGCAGTGCCTTGCGTTTTCTACTCAATAATGCATCTGCTGAATAACTGTGTGAGGACAAGGGAAAGTGTCCTATGAGACTTTTCTTTCTTTCTTTCTTTTTTTAAAGAAAAAAAAAAAAAAAAAAAAAAAAAAAAAACATTAGAAATGATACAGAATTTCACTAAACAAAATGATAGGAATTCAACAATGGTTGTTATAGTACATATTGTTTTCCTCAAATTAGTTGTTCAGATAACCAGATATATGCTTGAAAAATTGGTCAAAAAATTAGAAAGAAGAAAAAAATTTAAGCGCTAAATATGCCTTTCAATAGGCCAGTAAAAATCAGCAGTACAATTATTCTAGCTATTCAGTACATGTAGAGAATATATATAAATACATATATTTATATATAAATATGTAAATATATATTTCCCCTTCTTTCTTTTTTCCTTTCCCACATCCCAGTTCCTTCCCTTTGAACAGTTTCTTTTCCTCTCACAGCATCTATTATACTTTTCAGAGTTCATTTACTTTCTCAGGTTCTCATACCAGGTAGCCAATGTGATGTTTACACATGCAGGTCTGATTTATTTCACTTATGACTCTGGTCACTAGTTGCATCCACTTACCTATAAAGCCTCAAGATTATCTTTTCTTATAGCTCAGTAATACGCCATTGTATAAAAATACCACATCTTTTTCCTCCTGCCTCAGTTGATGGGCATTTATGTTGTTTCCAACATTTAGCTATGACCAATTGTGCTGCCATAAACATGGGTGAACATATATTCTTGTGGTATATGATCTTTTCAGTTCTTCTGGAAAAATACCCAGGAGGGCAATAGCTGGCTTACCTCTAGTCCTAGTTTTCTGAGGACTCTCCACCCTGATCTCCATAGTGGTTGTGCCAGCCTGCACTCCCACCAACAGTGGAGAAATGCTCCTTTTCCCCTCCAGCCCCTCCAGCATTTGTTATTTGTTGACTTCATGGTGACAGCCATTTGTTCTGGGCTGAGATGGAACCTCAGTGTTGTTCTAATTTGCATTTCTCGAATGACCATGATGCTATACATCTTTTCATATAATTATTATTTGCCATTTATATTTTTTTCTATGAGACTTTTCTTTAAGCACTGTTAAACAATATCCTTTGCACAACATCCACAAGGTGCTGGGCTGAACAAGACAAGGACTGTGCAGGAAGTGCCTGTAGCCTGCGAGAGTGGCTTCCTGAAAGCCATATCCTGGACGGAAAAGTAGCAAAAGAACTACCAATAACAACACATAGTTGCTGACTGGGACCAGTGCCTCCTGCCTGCGCTGTCACAGGACAGGAGAATCCACAATCCTATCTCTTCTGACAGTAACTTTTACAGAATCAGTAATAGTCAAGCCATCTGAAATATTTTACAAATGTTAAGCCTAAATGTTTGCTCTCATGAATTCAAATGCCCGTAATTTGGGAATAGGAAGAGTACTGGAGTCAGAAATTTAACTTTAAAAACTATTTCTATGACTAAAGATGCCTTCAATTTCTGACTTCAATTTGGTCAGAAATTCCTAAATTCTACCCAACAAACCCACCACCCATCCTACTCTAGTATCTCTATTTTTCTGCAAAATAAATAAAACTTAAAAATAAAACAAACATGGAGATTTATGAAACACAAAGACATTAAACCAAGGCATTTAAAATGTATCTATTTTTGTATATATCTTTGCCTTGATGTCTTCTTTAATTGCCATTTTTAGCAAATACTATCTTATATTTTATTCATATTCATAAACCACCTTAAGATACTCTCAGAAGGAAGTGAGAATAAAAATAGAGTAAACATACTAACAAATTTATAACCTAAAAGATTCGATTTAAGGGAAGTGCTTCCAGTTAGACAGATGTAAGAAGTGTTTTTACAGAGTCTAGTCTCCTGTGAAACATCTTCCTGTCATGGGATTATACGAAGTATGTTTGTTTACCAAAATACATGCATAGTTTATTTCTTAAACCACAAAAGGATTATAATAAAGGGGAGCTGAGGATGGGGTGGACGTGGCTTAACAGTTTAACTATGCAACTGTAGTTTCCATCATGTGAGGATGGCCCATAACTTACTCACCATGTGTGCCCGAAAAAAGGCAGGAATGCAGGACTGGTTAGAAAGGTTGAGAATCTTGGAAGAGTCCTGTAGGACATAGATGTTGCCAAAGTCAACTTGAGTAGGATGCACGTAGATAACTGGGCCTTGTCCACTGATCTTTAAGTGACAGACCTACGTTTTATGCAAGAGAGAGAACAGGACCTGCTGAAAAGAGCTGGCCTTTACAACCAGTGAAAACAGAAGTGCTAGCCACCCCTTTAGTAGAACGCAGGGCATCAAAGGGTGTCCTGGGAACTGATGGCCCCTCCCATGAATGCTCCATGGTTGGAGAGATGCAGCGGTGGGCTCATAGGGTCAAACCTGAGACCTCAGCTAGGAATTCTTTCCCTAGGGTGGTCAGCTGCCCTGGGTCAGCCCAAAGCTATGTACTAAAGAAAAAATCAAAGTCTTGGCCCCCTGCGTCCCATGTAATAGTTTGGCCTCACAAGCACTTAAGGGCAGGTGCTTCAGAGTTAGATGTGGCCGGATTTTAGTCTCAGTTCTCTCACTTTAGTAGTGGCATATCCAGGCAGGACAACTGCACAAAGCCACTCTGTGCTCTGATCGCCTCAGAAGGTGGGCCTTTTTCTTTCATAAAGCTGTGGTTACCCTCTTGGGAGCTGCTTCTGTGCAGGGATGGGAATGTCACAGTGAGCCCAGCAGAGGTTCTGGAGCAGGGGCATATTTGGGGGTTGTTTTGCTTTGTGACGCTGCTTTGTAAGTCAGGTTCTATAGCACCTTATATGGAAGAGATAAAACCAAAACCATAGTTTATTATACTCTGTAAGCAAGCAGAATGATTTCAAACAAATGGGGGTTGATATCATCCATTTCTTAAGTAAACCAAACATCTAAGGACATATAGCCTGTTGGGCAACTTCCTCAAAGAGTCAAGATTTATCCTCCAGTTCAGCATGAGTAGCAGAGAGCCTTCCATGTCTCTCTCTTACTGACCTGCACAGAAACTTTCTCTGAACAGCGACAGTAGGTTGGTCTGGGCTATGGTTACTACAGTCAAGGCACAGGAAAAGCAGCAGGAGCAGTGAATGAAACAGATCTCACAGCCTCCAGATGATAAACTCAGTGCTAACAAGCCCAGCTTCATGCTGGGAACAACTGGAGAAGCTTGGTAAACACACAGATGTCCTGGGCCCTGGAGAGGGGTCACATAGGGGTGTGTGTGTGTGTGTGTGTGTGTGTGTGTGTGTGTATGTGTGGGTGTGGGTGTGGATGTGTGCATGCGCTTCTGATGCTTGAGTTAGGCTTCTTGGGAACAACTGCTATAAAACGTGACTACTCTCTGATGTTTCCACAAATAGATTCACCAAGTAATACCATATTTGTATTTTACCACTGCAGAGTAAAAATACAAAACTGTAACTACAGACCACTGGAAGCTCTGCAAATTTGGGGTGTGCCTTAATGGAAGAAGCTCAAAAGGCTTGGTAAGGAGCACAGCAATTTCAGCTGTGATTCTGAAACTGGCTCTCACCAAAGGAGGGTCCTGGCTTCCAAAGACAGAGACGTAAATTGTGGCCCTGTGCTCTCCGGTGACCTGGGTCTCCAGGGCTACTGGTATGCTCACAGTGCCGTTGGGGGCGATGACCCCGGAGGGCGAGGGGATGGAAAGGAGCATGGCCAGTGGGTCCTCACACACCTGGAGAGAGAGAAGCCGGGGGTAAGTGAGCTGTGTGTGGGTAGGACAGAGAGCCTGTTACTCTGAGCCAATTGTTGTCCTGAGCCCAAGGTGGTTCTTCAGAAATGTCTCCTTGACTAGGCAAGGCAGCGTGGAGGAGCACCTCAGCTCAGCCCACAGGAGGTCTGGTGAAGTGAAGTATGTATCAGGCTCCTACTCTTGACTTCCCAGCGCAAGATGCAGAAGTGACACCACACAGATGGGTTTACGATGACGGCCCTCCACTGCCAACTTCCTAACCTGGCCCTCCACACCTTCGCATTTGCTCCCCACTGCTGCACCCCTCCACACCCCACTGAGAGAGGCCAGGCTCCCAGCACTTCCTGAGCACATGATGCTGTCCCACCTCCAACCCTGTGCACTTGTGGCTCCCCTTCTTAAAATACTGTTCCCTGCAACCTGCCCGGCATGCCCCTCTGGGCTCCCCACTAGCTGTGGGACCCGTGAAGTCCTTTGCTCCACAGTGCTCTGGACAGCACAGTGACCATCTGCATGCCGCCTTCTTCCTGGACTGGAAGCTTCTTAGGGCATGGCCTGGCACCTCCTCCCCATGTACCCACTCTCTGGCCTGATGAATGTGCTTTATATGTATTTTTTTTTAACATAAATAATGAAGGAAGGAAGGAACATCATCCAGGGTTTACTCATGTGTGGTCCTCCCAACCCTGTTCTGTCCCATATTACTAGTTTTATGCAACAATCATTTTAAAAAATCCCATGATTAAATTATTTTGTGTAACTCCTTGTTTGGTGTGTGTGTGTGTGGGGGCAATTTTTTTATGTGATTTAGGCTTATTATGTATTCCAAGCTGGCCCTAGATTTACAGAGAAACTCATGCCTCAGCCTCTTGAGTTCTAGGATGACAGGCATGCGCCACCAAGCCCAGCCGTGTTTTAATAACTCTCCAGAAATACTTCTAAGGACCTGCATTTCTCAGGAGACTGAGTGTGCAGGTCTTCCCATTCTGGAACGCCTCATTCTCCTTTTGGGCCTGGTCAGGCCTCACATGTCCTTGTCACACTACTGCCTCGCCCTGTGCAGAGCGCTCTGCTGAGCCCCATGGGAGACTGAGACGAAAGTAACCTAGCAGTACTCAGCTTATCTCCATCCAGGTCTTGATGTTTTATGATTGTTAAGTTAATCTTAATTTCTTAGGCTATGACATGAAAATATCACATCTTGATATTGAGTAATTGGCTCCCCTTTACATTTTATTCCCAAAGCAAGTGTCCTACCCTATTTTCAGCCCTGATGTGCAGAAACTGCTTCACTTGACCCCAATTTCCTCTTTCACAGAAGAGTCCTTTGGCTGGCAAGAGGTAGCTCTCCTACCCTAAGTCTCCTCTGTTCTGGATTAAACACCTGACGTGGCCTCTCTCGTGACTTGGATTCGCAGACGACATGAAACACATTTTTGTTACTCCCAAGGCAAAGCAGTTCCTATTAGAAAGTACAGGGCCAGGACTTGAAGATAAAATCCTGGCTGAGTTTTGGCCTATGCCTGCCTATCCCTTCCTCGAGCTGTCATTTTCTGATGCAGCCTAAACCTGTATTGGTTTTGTGACCTTACTGCTTGTTTAACTGATATTGAATGTAAAGCCAATGACCCCGTCTGACTTTTCACATGAGCTTATATTAGAGTATTATACTTATATAGCCAGAAATTTAAACTCAAACGAGTTCTTAATAACTTAATTAGTGAACTTTGATTACTCTATAGATCTTTGAATCTTTTATGTGTATGTCAACTGCTTATTTTCCCAACTAGCCAAGTGTAGTAGCATGTGGAGAAACACATTTCATTAAGACATTAACACATAATCCCTCTGTTTTCTTCCAGCATTATCTCTAGCCTTCTGGTCCAAGAAGTCCATTTATAAATATTGCATTGCTATATATTGGTGATGCTGATCAAGTTGTAGCCATGGGCAAAATTAAAACTCATAGCTTATTCCCCGGGCAATTATTTGCAGGTGCACGTCTGTACGTAGGCTTAATTGACACTTTCTCTTCTTTATCAAGGGCACTTTCCCTGGGAAATGAACAACTGTTTATACCTGCAGCTGCTCACTTATGCAGATGGCAATCCAGCTGTGGCTTCATACCCTTATCCCCAGCTCACTGGAGGGTCACAAATCAGAATTACATAAGGTCACGTGTTTAGGAATATGAGTCTTCAGAAGGATGTCTCCTCCTCATCAAGGGCCTCTGATGGAAGAAAAGAACCCAGAAGAAGGGTAAAGCAACTCACCGGAGGCAGGACCTCATAGCATCCTGGAAGGGTGTCATGATTGACAAGCTCGATAGTTTTCTCGTAGGGGTGTTTCAGGAAGCAGAGCCCAAAGTCCATGTCGGTCTTCACTAGTCGAATGGCAGGTACAACACACCTGCTCAAAGAAGCCCATTGAATAATTCAAAATGAGAGCTTGTTTGCATATAGAGATGCACAGTCTTAAGGACATTTGTAACTGTCACATAGCAGTTTTTTCTAATGACTACATTAATCATTTTCAGATCTTTTCTCCTGTCATCGCTCTCTTAGCCTCAGTCAACTATTTTTTAATAAAAAAGGACTAGAAGCAGAATTCTTTAAATAGCTGTCTTTTGTGGGTAATGACTAACATCTCCATTATTTTTCAACTTGGCCTTCTTTTGACAAAGGTCCCCATGGCGCAAGTTTGTTAGGGTAGTGGGTCTGTTACCATGTCAAACAGGGCAATGCCACCAGCATGGGGTCCTAACTAGCCGTGACACTTTGCATGAGTCAGAAAATCTTCTGGGACTAGCAACAGCTCACATCACCTAAATAATGGTAATGATTCTAATTTCTATGCAGACCAGCTGTCTTGGGTGAGTAGGCTCTGGCAGCTGCCCAGTCCAGAACTGGCACCGTGAAGTGTTTCTGATATGGAGGGGCTGGGAAGAGGCAGGGAGCGTGTGTATAGTGGGGAGAGGAGTCAAAGCCCTGTGTTTGTAGTTAGTCTGTTATTAGGTGACCTGGGTTTTATTTTGTGTCTGTAGCTCTGTGTCTAATCTGCTCTGTGTCACTGTCGCAGCACACAGTGTAATGATGGTGATGACTGGCTTTTGAATTAAGACAGATCCCAGTTCAATTCTGACCTTACTAAGTGTCACCTGTGCTACTCAGAACCCGCTGCTTTTCCCCATGGAGTCCCCCTTCTCTCACAGGTAAAACGAAGGTCCGTCTAGGCATTGAAGTTGGCATTGCCAATGCTTTGTAGAGTGTCATGGGGAATCCAGGAGAAAACGTGTGTTGAGGTCACAGCCCAAGTGCTCAGTGAGAGGAGGTGACCTGCGGGGAGGGCATGGCCAGTTGGCACTGCTGGCTTCCTGACAGAGTCTCTTTAGGGTACAAGTTGTAATGGCAGGTCTTCTATTGAGAGCGGGCAGCTCCTGCAGGTTACATTGAAAGGAGGGACATGAAAGCGCCATTCTTTAAGCCCAAAGTGTGTGACTGAGCATGAGATGCTGTTCATTTTTAGCTAGAATGGAAGTTGTCACTTGACCCAAGGACTTTCAATCCTTTGCTGCCTGAAACCCGGTGGCTGGAAGGGTTTATGATATTTCACTAGGGTTTCACAGCTTGCATTAGTAGGTAATTCTAGCTTCTTTAGTCCTTCTTTTTAAATTTAGTATTTCTTGTTGATAGCTACGGGCAAAGGGGCTGAAAAATATCCAGAATAAGGATGCAGAGAAAAGGCATGGGAGACGAGCCTATCAGGCAACTTAGATGCAGAAAGTCTGAGATTAGCGTTCTGCTGATTTTAATCACAAAAATAGTTTAAGTTCTGAAGGACTATTAAGTAGATTGCAGCAGCACAGTGGGTTTGTTAGGGCTGTTACCTGGTGCCAGCTACTCTTGTAACACATGGGATGATGCCAGCTATTTTTCCCCACTGACCATCCCATCTGCACCCTCTTTAAGGAATATTTCTCCAAGATTCATGAGAGACTTAAATTCTAAAGCCCAATGGATTAGTATGATTAGTTTTACTGTTATCGTATCTCGTTCCTATACTCAGCACTTTCATCCACAGTCCCAGCTCTGGACACCATTTGCTCTGAGGAGAGAGTGGCCCCATAGGTAGGGTCATATTATCATTGGTAGGTGACGTCATCTTTCTCACTGCCACTATCCCCAAGAAGATGGTAACTGGCCAGGAAGACCCAGTCAAACAATGGCTGAGGCAGGATTTGATTCTGACTCCAGAGCCTCTTGCTGTACCCCTAAAATGGAGAGTTGGTGGTAGTTTTGAGGCATTTGTATTGCAGGCAATAAACTTCACCTACGAGGCCTCTCACAGCCTGAGATTGAAGGCCCAGAGACAGTGTCCCAGAGCAGGGACATGGGGGCTACATGAATCTTCCACAGTAGGACCGAGAGCAGTGCTTTCCTGCTGCATGACTCTGCAGCTCTATATTGAAAAAAGAAAATAAAATACCAGCAACTCACCACTTCTTCCTGCTAACACCCTTTTTCTCTGTTTCAGACTTTGAAAGTCAGACCCATCAGAGAGCACCATTTTTGATGCAAAACATACAACCCTTTGTATCTACAGCAAAGGTGCTTTGCAAACTTCTGTTGTTCTAAAGCTTTGTGCTTTTGAATATCAGATTCTGTTTCCTTTCTCAGGAAGGCAGATCAAAACCAGTGTTCACTGGCTGACACCCCAGTCCTGGGCTCAGGGGACTCTGGAAGAGAGGAAGCAAGGGAGTGATACCTGGCCGTGATCAGGAGAGCCAGCACCTCTTCCCCAACGCCCTCCACGTCCACAACCAGCGCCAGTTCGTATTTTTGCACAGTGTTGGAGCATAAAGTCACCTGGAGAGGAGAAGGTGAGAAGATGCTATTCTAAATGCCACCCTCTCTCTACACAGAGGAGAGCGCAGTCAGGTCCTTTATGTATGTATGACATTTCACTTGTTTCAGTTCAACAAGTTACACTGTCAGGTCAGGGCACGCTGAGTGGCTTCAAAGGCCAGGTTAGAAAACCAAGAGGCTTTTGTATGACAGGTTTGCTCATTCCTGAGGTGGCTTTATTCAAGAAGCTCCATACCCATCCAAGGTGGCAGGAGTGGTGGCAGGAGTGACGAGGAAGGTTGAGCAATATGTAGAAGATCTTTAATTACTGTGGGTGAAATTATTCCTTATACCTCCGGACTATCTAAATCATAAAAATCCAATGTAATGAAAAACACTATAATAAAATTTCTCTTAAATCAAAATAAATGAAAATAATCCTGTGAGTTCCCGAAAATGGCATAAAAATTAATCAATCTTGCCTCCCATTATTAGAGTAGAAAACAGGATGTTCCAAAGAAAAGGTCCGTTGAGGACAAAATCTGACCAAAACATTTTCCCCAATGTTTTTATTTTGAAACTTTATATTTAGGCTTTGAGAGCCTTGTTACAACTTTTAATTGCTTTAAAATGATCTGCACTGGAAGAGATACTTGTAAGTAGAAAAGAGCTTCTGGCATGAGTTGAGGCTTTTCTATCTATAAATTATGTATCAAGTACTAATTAAAATTTTTTTGGTTGCAGAGGGAATCACTGGATGCAAATTTGAGTCCACACAGACCTGGCTGAAGTGCAGACCAGGAGGGAAAACCAAAGCTTGGAAAAAGCTTTTTCAAATACAAAGGAAAAAGAAAGTGAAGGTGAAGCCAGTGACTTGGAAAGACACCTTGCTGGATTTGGCAAAAAGCAGAGAACCCTAGCAAGAGTGGAGCTCTTTATTTATGTAGCCGAGCTGCGGCTGGAGGGAAGAAAGGTGAACAGTTTTGGCAGAAGGCTGCTAGAGAGATACTGTGCTACGTCTTTTACAGCCTCCATGCATTACCTGGAAGAAGCAAAAGGAAAGATAGGTAACACGATGGCTGAGCATTATTAAGAAAACAGGCAAAAAAATAATTCCATTACAGCAGCATTTTCCATAAGGAAGGTCACAGAGATCTGGAGAAGTCATGATCCTGCTATCATCAAACTTCATTGGGCTTGTAGAGGAGAACGCATGGGGGAGCCAAAAATGCTCAGAAAGGTCAAGATGAGTGGATTTGAGGTGAAATGGCAAGAAACATTTAAAGCAAATGTGGGGAATAACATGATAGCGAGACTAAGTACTGCATGGTTGTCACTCAAGAGAAAATCATCAACCTTACCCTGGAAGCCTTACTTTTTCCCAGAAAGCATAAAATCCTTTCAGTGTGTTAGCCTTTCATATTGCTAGACCTCACTGTATGGAGAAGCAAAAGGGAGATAAGACAGTTAAAAACCTTATCAGTTAACTGTGAAGGAGTTCTGCTGGTGGCGTAGGGAGGCCAACACCAAGGCCCTGTACCGTCTGGATTTCGGACCAAGCACGGAGTGGGGGTGGGGATCGGGGTGGACCGGCAGCTGCCTTGCTGCTGTTCCTTTGGATCTAAAAACCAGGCATTGATAGAAACACTGCAGCGACACCCATGGTGAGGCCCAGATTTGTACTGTACATCTGAAAAAGTGGGGTGTCCCCTTTGGCATAAATCTGGATATTTATTGATTATGAAGGATCCAGGTCTGAAGGAGAGAAGAATCCAATTATCAATGAGTTCTTCTACTGTTTGCTGTTGGTACCAACATGTGGACTATCTGTAGAGAGCACTGGTTCTACTAGGTACGACCTAGAAGCCGCTGTTCCAGCAAAGGCATCGCATCTGGATTCATGGAAATCACTGGGACCCATGCGAATTTTCTTTTTTCACCGAATGTATCTGTGTCCGATTCCCCATGTTGCCTGTGTTCCTAGGCCCACTTCCCCATGGGAGTCAACAAGCACGGGAAGGGAGACCTGCTTCAGGTGTGGCTGCTGGGCTGTCTGTGCTCGAAGGCCGTGCACTGTGCTTTACCTTGATAGCAGCAAAGCTCTGGGAGCGAATGGTGCCACAGCTGGGAGTGATGGTGAATTCTTTTGGCTTTGTTGTGTCCATTTCTATTTCTTCACTGGTCCCAGACAGTCTTCTGTCACTTGAAACCTGCTCACCACTTGGGATGCTTTTCAGGCCACAGCCATCTCTAGGGATGCGCAGATTGAAGGTCATGGGGACCAAAGATGTATTATTGAGCGAACACATCAAGGTATGAGGAAATCCTGGAAAACAAAACATGAGGCAAGAAATAAATACAGCTCGGGCCGGCGAAATAATTCAGTGGACTGAGCACCTGCTTAGGCAAGCATAGGACTGGAGTTAGATCCCCAGCACCTCATGCAGCACCGGCCCCACCCCTGGGGTGCTGAGCTGGCCACCAAGACTGTGTGTGTGGTGGCACACAGCTGTAATCCCAGCACTGGGGAGGCTGAAAACAGGAGGATCACTATGAGTCTGAGTTGCGTAGTGAGATCCCATACAAAATACATTAAAATCAATAAATAAATACAGCTTATCACTACTTAACTCCAAATTGCTTTAAATATCGTTTTCAAGCACACAAACACGTGCATTTCATGCATTCACTGAGTGAATATTTGCAATGCATTTACCATGTATCAAGATAAACAGAAGATATAAAACAATTGCCTTGATTGTTACCTAGGTCCTTCCAAAGAAGCAGTCTTTATTATTAGTTTATTTAGTTGTCTTGAATAAGTGTACTTTGCATATATTTAAAAAATAAAATACAGATTTTTTTTTTTTACACAGAACCATGATTAGTCTTTATTTTCAGTGCTGAGAATTGACCCCCCCCACACACACACAAGGGCCTGTGTTTTTACTGAGCTACATCCCCAGCCCTTTTTTATTTTTTGAGACAAAGACTCATTATATCACTAAGTTGCTCAAGCTGGGCTCAATCTTGGTGATTTTCTTGCCTCAGCCTCCCAGAGTGCTGGGATTATAGGTGTGCCCATCTCATGCTTGCTGTTTTTATCTGCCAATGGGGAGAGGAGAAGCCAGGATGATTTTGCTCTGGCACGATTCAGAGAATGTCTGGATATGACAGAATCAGTTCGGGACCTGAGACTCTTGAGCTCAGGGCAGATGATGCGAACTTGTGCTTCTTTCTTAAGAAATGTGGATGGGCCGGGGAGATGGCTCTGTGGAATAAACACTTCCCTGGCAAGCGCAAGGGTCTGAGTTCAATTCCCCGTTCCACCAGAGAGAGAGAGAGAGAGAGAGAGAGAGAGAGAGAGAGAGAGAGAGAGAAAGAGAGAGAGGTGGATCTTTGCCAGGAAAAAAATACACTGAGGTCTGATTTTGGATTCCCTAGGTGACCACTGTATCTGCAGCCATCTTCAAAACAAAAACTACCTGTAACCATAAGGTAACACAAGTGCTTATTTCCACTGGATGTAAGTCCTATCTTCTACCTTGAACCCTGCTGTGATAATATACAGTTGGTCTCTTGAAGAACCTTCTCTTGAAAGGTTATTTTTGGATATTCCAGAAGAACTGCTTAAAAAGTCAGTTTCTCAATCATATTTTACTTTCCTGAATTGATAATGGTTCTTGAGACTGAGCTGTCTTAGCCTGCTTTACTTGATCACTTATGGGTTAAATTTTCTACTAAAATATTTTGCAAGAAATAGATCCCATAGAATCAGATACATGTCCAAAAGCATCACTCAGACCACTTCCTTGAAGCCACAAGCTTTTCATTAGAATAAAGCCATTTATAATCTAGCTAGAACAATTCCTGCTATTACTATCTCTATACTTCATATTGCCTGTCAAGAAGCCTAAGGGGAGGGGATATTAGTAAAAGATTGAATGGCAATTAATGTGAATGTTATTCCTGGTTGTACTGTTCTATTGTGAAAGGAAGTGTTTGATGTTACAGACCTCTATGTACCCTTCAGTTGGTATCTATTAGATGAAAGGTCAATATTTACTTGCCTTTTCTTGGAATAATTACCAATATGACTCGGCATAATGTTCAAGGATTCACAGAGGCAACGCACAATTCTCCCAGTACTTACATAATGATTGAAAGAACAAGGTTCTCAGAAGAGTCATTGCTCTTTCAATTTACATATTTTTACCTGGCCTAAAAAGCCCCTAGTAGGCTGGGTGTGGTGGTGTGCACCTGTAATCCCAGTGCTTGGGAGGCTGCAAACAGGAGAATCATTACAAGACCGATCTGTGTAATGAGGCTTTGTACTAAAAATAAACAACAAAAATAAAAAGCCCCTAAGACTTCTTGAAGAAATTAGCAGCTGAAGATCATAAGGCTACAAGCAAAGATATTTATAATTTTTTAAATTCTTTTTTTATTATCTAAAGAGTACAAAACAGTATGAAAAAAAATAAAACAAAAACATTAGAAACGAGACAGAACTTCACCAAACAAAACAATAGGAATTCAACAATGGTTGTTATATTCTATAACGTTGTCTTCAAATGAGTTGTTCAGATTTCCAAATATAAGCACACAAAATTGGTAAAAAAGAAAAAGAAAAAAGTTATTACAAATTAAATAGGACAAGAAAAAAAGAAACAAAACAAAAAACCACTGCTCCACTCTGTAGACAAGCAGAAATCAGCAGTATAATTCTTTCAAAAGATGGTACATCATTTGGAACGTGACCTCTCTACTCAAGAACCCTTATCTAAATAGATTATGTGCTCCTAATTTTTCTAGTAAAATGAAAGTCTCATAAAGCAAAGGGAACTGTGTTGGCAGATCATTATGCAAATCAGGTGGCTCTTTTGTAGTTATTCATAGAAATAATTGAGAATGTGTGACGAGTAAACACACACTGTACACCCAATCCATTTTAGACATAAAATTTAGACTCATATTTAGAAAGCAAACATTGCCTGTAATGGGAATCTTCTGGCCACTTCCATGATAGCTGGCATACAGCTATGCCCCTAAATCTAAGATGATATTTGACAAAATGTTATACTACGGATTCCCCAGCAAAGAAGAGATAAAATGGGTTCTGAAGAGTCAATACGAAGCTCTCTCCTTTGCAGCTGGGCTGTGGCTGCTTCCTACCTTACATCCTGCTACCATATTCCAGGAAAATTGTATATGTGGGATATGGGTTTCCAGAAGGGAGACAGACAGTACCAAATCCCATAATTCAGAATATGTGCTTGTAACTCTCAGAAAATGCCTCAGGTGGGCTTGAACTTCCCTGTACAGAGAGATCATTACACAACTCTGACCAGGAAGTTACAGACTATAAATTTCCTATCTGGGGGTATCACTTTGCACTAGAAGAGTTACAAAGAATCTCAGAGTATGTTAACCCTTTGATCTAGAATTTCATGATCCACAATCTCTGGGTAAAACAGAGCACAAAAATAGTGTTATGGCCAGGATCTCTGAGGCTCTTGGAGTTCTTTGGTAAGGTTTTGCTTTTAGTTCTGATGTCCATCAGATCAGCTCAGGTCTCTTTGCAATTTAGGTTACTTTATGAAATAATAACTAACAGATCCACGTGGTTACAAACCTTCCATCAGCCTAAGCCAACCTTGTTTCCTTCAGACATTAACTATTGTCAAAATCTAATTCATCTTTAAGTTCAAGTAGCCTTCTCTAAAAACCAACCCTCAGAATCTCTCCTCCTTTGCAGCTTGAAGAAAAACTACTCTGAAAAATTCTTCAATAAGAGTCTTCAGAGCTTTCTAATAACTGTCCCTGCGGTGAAGTTTTGAGATGGACTTTGAGTAAAAAGGTGCTCACAGAAGCTCGATTCTTAGACAGAATCCTAGTCTAACAATTATTTTCTCACGACTAATTTGAAAAGTGCACTGCACTATCTTGTGGTACTTCTGCTACCATAGATAACTGCTGCTAAGCAGTTGTTTCATATAATTTTGCTCTCTAGTGGCTTTCAAGGCCTTCTGTTTAGTGTCAATGTTCTTGAGTTTCACTACGATATTTCTATGTTTGGATGTACTTTGTCTGACTATACACTGTAAAGACAACAATTTTGCTTTAGTTCAAAATTCTCAGCCCCCATCCTTCCAAATAACAATTTTTAGCTATTTTTCACTGCCTCTCTTAAAACTACTCTATTGAACTTTTAAATGAATCTACTTTGTCATTTCTCCCTACTTAATTTTCATATTTTTAAGCTCTTTTGCTTGCTTTCCTATGTCCGACATGGATTTCTCAATATCAGTGAATTGTTAATAGAGAGTTAAGTTTCATGCCTGACTGCCAAGGCTTGGGGAGCTCAGTGCAGGGCAAAGGTGGAGGCTGGAAGGATCCCATAAATCCAATGTTTTGAGCTGCACTTAGTTCCTTCCTGCCTAGACAATACTCCAATCTCAGCTACACTGGTCCACAGATCTCTTGGTTTATCTACTTCGCACATCAGTCTCTAGGCTCGTGCTGGTTTCCAAGCTGTGTGGCGTGGGGGCACGCGATGGGAGGAGCCTGCACTGCTGCACCAAGACTCTCCCAGTCATTCTGCTCCTCGGGCTCATGCACAGGGAACGTATTAGCTATCTTGAATAAGTGTATTTATTTTTAAATTCGAACACCACCACAGCAGCCTTTTGGCTGGTGATGGCAATTTGTTATCAACAAAATCTGTTTCATAGGTATATTTAAGAGAACGCTTGCGCTCTGCCAGACACAGATTGCCTTGAGTATCTTTATCCACGAGCAGCCTGGCTGCTGCTCCCACCACTGTTAAAATTGTACCTGGAAATCACTAGTGACCTGCACTCAACCTGGCGTACCTTGAAGTAAATTTTAACTATTTATTAGAAGCAGCCCTTTAAAAATTCACAGCTGTGCTTCAAAGACCTTGTATTTACTGGTGTTTTTATGGTCACTGATGTTCACTGGATATTATAAATACTTAAAAACAAAATGCAGCATTTTGAGGACTCGGCATATGCTTCCTCTTTGCCACATTTCACTGAGATGCACTATACTAGGCGTCTTGATGCAGTTCTCTGTCTACATTCTATATAAGAAAGTTTTAGATATTTTTTTGACTCAATAATACCATCATTATATAGTGCTTGTGTGAACACTTTAGAGCTGAACTATACACCAGATTACAGAGCATGAGTTAACGTGAGATACCCTGGAGGAACTGACTTGTGATGCTTCTTCAGGCTGTTTCCCTTCTCTGGGGCAGTGTGATACAGGGCACACGGTCTGAATGTTCTGGTGCTGGGCTTCATAGCTGGGAAAATGCTGGGAAAAGCATGCTGCCGGCATGCATTAGTTGTCCAGACCGCCCCTTTCACTCAGTGTCTGCTACTTGCAGAACACCTTGGGTATAGAACTGCACTTCACATCGTGCACCAATCCTATTCACCCTAGAGAAAGTCTGCTCTCTTCCCTGGCCACTGGATGACCAAGATTGCTTTTATTTTCCTTCAGAAGAGCCTATCACTCAAGTATACCATGCTCATTTGTACAAACCCCTCCTGCTGTTTTCTTATAGTAATAGGCATCCTACTCCATTTATATAGATTTTTCTACAGTATCTACCTCATGCCTTTTAATGTACAGAGGGAGAAAGAACTATTTTTCCCCAAAGTAGATGGATCTACTCAAAATGGAGCAAGACAGATGTGAGGTAATAAAACAAAATAGAATTATGAAGTAGGAATTGAAGCTGAAACTTCTCAACTATTTTTTCATTATCACCTTGTAAAAGAAAGGTAAATTACTTTTTCTTTTTGGTATTGGGGATTGGTAAATTACTTTTAAGTTAAAAAATTAATCAAATATGATATGAAGTTAGGTTTAAATTCTCCCTAACAAACACTAAAGAATGAGATTCTGTTGGGTGAGATCAAACCTTGGCAGACCCTAAACCACTGTTATACTGAAGGTTTTTACATTACCCAAGAACAGTTTTCTGTCTGTTTTGGAATAACATCCTCCCTGTTGTTGGGCATGAATTTAGAGAGCTGCCAAGTAAAATACCAATTGTGCTCCTGCTGTGTGACCTTAGAAAGTTGTTTAACTGTCTCTTGGCTCTAGGCTTTCTCCTCTAAATTAAAGATATTAAGTAGAACCTCCACATAGGATTGCTAAAAGGTTTAAATACAGTACTGCATGTAATCCACTTAGTAGTGGATAAAACACAAGAAAACCAATAAATGGAGCTTTTGCTCCTGCTCCTGCTAAGGCTGCTGTCATTTTTATTAGCAGGGAAGCTCAAATAGGAAGACACAGCTCAGGGAAGCTAGCAAGTGAGAGGACAACAACAACAACAACAAAATATAGCATAGCCCTCAACTTAGGGTCCTGGAACACCTGAACCAAAGCACATTCAACTTACCTTAAATTCGACAGCTCTTTGTGAAGAGACTACTGTAAGCCTGACTGGCAAATAGAATCTGCATTTAAATACAGTGTCGAGTGTTCCGGTAGCAGAGTGAAGCACAAGGAGCTATGTCTTGCTGCTGGAAGCAGGGAGATGGCGGCAGCCTGACAGTGCCTAGGGACTGGGACATGGCTACCACTTGCACATATGAGCTAAGAAACAACACTCAACTGCCTCAGCCACAGAGAGGGGAGGGACATTCTCAGCCCTCTTGACTGTCACCTATTTAAAAAATGGTAAGAGATGGTTATAAACCTTCTTTTTTCCAACGAAGAGACAAAAAAAATCTATCCAACTTCTAAATTGAATATGGAAAATTACTCACCATAAGAAACATCGCCAAAGTGCAGAGCAGGAACATTAAAATGGAAGGTAGGCCCAATGACGCAGCCTCTGCAAGTAGGAATGCAAAATGGGAGACTCCAGTGAATGCAAGGGAATGATCCGAAATTGGCAAGAGGGTAAGCATTATACACCTTAACTTGATGTCAGATAGGAACGATGCGGTATCTGTCACAATAGTTCTAAAAACTGTTTTTCAAGACTCAAATGGGTATTAGGAAATGATGCTGATGAAATCTCATTTCTCCCAGCAAAGAGTGCAGAGGCAGAGAACAATCACTAAACCAATGGTGTAGAAACAAGGCTATCTTGGATGCAACTTGGATTATGTCATTATTAACTCATTAAAACTAAAAATTATAGCCCTAATCACAGTTACATCAAAGACTACCAGTGACACCACTAATCCTCATCCCATGCTTTCGTAAAACTGTTGGAATTTCCTTTCCTGTCACCACTTCACTGTGGTGGTGGTCAGTCATTTCACCTGTCCTAGCCTCAGTTTCTCTTCTTCTTTTACACTTCTTCCGATGTAAAAGAAAGGAAAAGCAGGAAAGGAGCTAGCAAAAGAGCACAAATGAGTCCTTTAATCAGTACAGAAGTTGAAAGAGCCAGAGAGAAATCCCATTTGTTCAAGGTACTTATAACAGAAAACTGTGACTGAGTGATACCATCTGGACTTAGATGTGGTCACAACCATTTTAACAGTGGCATTCTCTTGATTGTTAGGAGAGTTTCTGTCAAGATTTTGCCATAGATCAATGCAGGAATGTTTTATAATTATAATTTTAATGACTAAGCAAGAGATTGATCAAATTATTCTATGTTAAGTGAAACATGTTGAATACAAAATACATTCATGATATAGTTAGAATTTTATAAAATTACATATGCAAAAATAGGAGGGAATAAAGGCCTACCAGATAGCTCAGTGGACTAAAGTGTCTGCTTAGGCAGCATGCAGCGGCCAGGGTTCAACCCCTGGCGTGTTGTATCAGCCCTGCCCCTGGGGCATGCTGAGATGGCCATTGAGACTGGGAGTGGTGGCACACGCCTCTAATCTCAGTGCTTGGAATTGAAAACAGGAGAATCACTGTGAATCCAATCTATGTAGTGAGACCCTGTAGACCCTGTACTAAATACATTAAAAATAATTTAAAAAATGGGAGGGAATAAAATTGCTCATGAGCAATTCTAAATATTATTTTAATTTTACAGTGTGATTTATCTAGCCACTTAAAATACTGTGCCATGTAACTGTAGGAATAGAAATAGCAAAAATATAATATTTGTTCTGATGTTTCAAGACATAGTAGCAAAAATAAAGTGGTATTGAGGATAAAATACCTGGCAATAAAAAAGTAAGAAATGAAATTCTATAATCCACAATATTAACTTCTTTGATATTTCTGGGGCCCAAAAAAGTTTTTCTAACAAAGTAATATGTAAGTGTTAGTGTGGAGAGCTAGGAACAAATTATATGTGCATGTCAGTCTTCAAAATTAGACATTTACTCGTGATATATACCAGGTTTTCAAATTACTTTTCATAGTTTGAAATATTAAGACCATTTTGGACACATGAAACATTGAGCTTTAACGGAAGTGAAGTGGAGAAGAAAATTCAGGTCAATTTCTCTTAGTAACTGGTGATTTTGCGGGGGGATAAAACCCAGTGCACATCTTTCCACAGTCTGGCTTTCATTCAGGTTGAAAGAGATGAGAAATGAACATAAAAAAAGACTGTCATAGGAATTTGGGGAAATGTTAAAGTCCAGAAGATGGAATCAGAGAGCTCAGCACCACAGAGCAACTGGAGCACTCATTAGTCTAAGGTTACCTGAGAGAATGCTAAATCCTATTCATCATAATGGAAAACCCAGGTACATCCCACCCTGGTCAGACAATGCTAGTGATATGCACTAGTACTTTGGAATCTTTAAGAGGATAGAGACTTTAAAAAAAAATTCATCTAGGAAGTTATAGAACTATTCAATCTTACAGGCTTCTGGACAAATTTTAAATGACAGCTTCATTGAGACATAATTCACGTATGATCAAATCCACTCAGTTAGTGTACAAACCAGTAGTTTTTGTATTAACACACATATGTGCAAACATCACTCTAGTTTTAGTACATTTCAATCATCTCAAAAAGAAATTCTATGTCCCATCTTTCACCCCTAGACTTAAGCAACTACTGCTCTACTGATTTTCATGGATTTGTCTATTCTGAACATTTCTAATACATGAAATCATGTCAAGTGTGATTTTCATGACTGGCTTCCTTCACTTGTCATATTTTCAATGTTCGCTCACTGTACGATGTTATATATCCATGCTTCATTCTGTTTCATTCATTTTTATGGCCAGATAAAATTCCACTGTATCAATATACCACATTTTTGGCTTCTGTGAATGATGCCGCTATCAACACGCATAGACAGGCTTCTGTGTAGGTTTGTTTTCATTTACCTTGACTATAGGTCTAGGAGTGAAATTGCTGTATTATATGGTAACTTATTATGTACCCATTTGAGATGTTATCAGACTATTTTCAAAAGTGGCTTCCACACTTTGCACTTTCATCACCAGTTTATCACTGTTATGATTCTTTCATATTTTCACTAAACCCTATTTTCCATTTTATTACAGTCATCCAAGGGAGTAAATGATTATCTCATTGTGGTTGTGATTTTCATATCCTTGATGAGCCATGATGTTAGGAGTTTTCACGTCATTCACTATTTTATATCTTTCTTTGAGAAATGTCCTATTAGAAGCTTTGAATAATGCTTAAATTGAACTACTTATCTTTTATTATTGAGTTTTAACTGCTCTTCATGTAGAGTAGATACATCTCCTTTATTAGATATATGGGGGTTCAAATACTTTCTCCTATTCTGTAGGCAATCTTTTTTATTTTCTTGACAGTGTCTTTTGAAGCATTATACATTTTGATAAAGTCTAATTTATTTATTTTCCTTTGATTGTGCTTAAATGCCATATTTGAGACTCACTGTACAATCTAAGGTTGTACACAATTATGCCTGTATTTTCCTCTAATTGTTTTATAGTTTTAGCTCTCACATGTAGGTTTTCGATTTATATTGGAGAAATTCCATTTTCCTCTTAGTTTGTTGAATTTGTTTCTTTTAAAATCATGACAGAATGTTGAATTTTGGCAAGTGCCTTTTTTATTTTCACTGAGCTGATCATGTGGGGCTTTTCTTTGATTAATATAGGACATTAATGGTGTTATTACACTGATTAATTTTTGTATGTTCAACCAACTTGCATTCTTGGGATAAATTCTACTTGGGCATGGTGCATAATATTTTTTATATATTGCTGGATTTGATTTGCTATTATTTTGTTAAGGAATCTTTGTGTCCATATTCATAAGGTTTATTCATTAATTACCTTCCATGTTCATTTAAGCATAATGTTACACTTTTATCTTCCCCACTTTTGCGTAGAGTCTTGCTTATGTGCTAGGCATTGTGGAAGATACTTACGATTCTAAGTAACACTTCCTGATGCCAAGAAGCCAAGAAGCTTGATGCAAAAGTTTTAAGAACTGATATTCGAGTGCTGATGAAGCGCCTCAAGGGCCCAGAGGAACTAACTGTCATGATAGGTGAATTGTTATGGGGGAAGGGGATGCTGGTGTTCATGCACTGAGGCTGTGCTTCCACTCTTCTTGCACCATGCATACACCTGAAGGATGTCAATCAGGGCTAGGGTAATTACAGTGCACCTTTCTGAGGAATCAATATTATTCAGATATTTGGAAAACAATTTTTGTTTTTGTATTTTTAGTACAGGGTCTACAGGGTCTCAGTATGCAGATCGGACCCGTAGTGATCTTCCTATTTACAGCCTCCCAAATGCTGAGATTATAGGTGCATGCCACCATGCCCAGTCTCAATCACCATCTCAGTGTGCCCTGGGAGGGGCTGGCAGAGCAGGCCTGGGGACCGAACGCCGGCCTCTGCGACTGCCTAAGCAGGTACTTTAATCTGCTGAGCTATTTGGCTGGCTCTTGGAAAACAAATTTTAAAATAACCAACACAGGTATATTATGGAAAAGACTGTAAATGTCTTGCAGGATCTCTGATAAGCTTTGAGACTTATGATTGTGACAGGCTACCCCCGGCCATGCTTCAGAAGCTTTGAGGCTCATCTCTTCATGCTCCTTTGTTGTTGGGAGTTACGTCAGTTTCCTAGGACTGCCATAACGAAGTACCATAGATTCAAACCTTAACAACAGAAATGTACTTCTACTGTTGTTGGAAGAGTGGGTGCTGACAGGGTTGTCTGTTTTTCCTGAGGGCCTCCTCCTCAGCTTGTAGATGGCCTTCTCTACGTCCACTCTGGGCTTTTTCTATGTGTGTGTGAGTCCTAATCTCCTCTTCTTGAAATGGACAGCCATCGTATTGGATTAAATTCTACATAAATTTAACTTAATTAACAATTGAAAGGCCCCATATTCTACAACAGTTATATTCTGAGGCCTTGGCTATTAGAATTCAACATCTGAATTTTGAGGGGATACAAGCAGTCCATAACAGGGGCACTTAGACAGGGTTTGAGAATAAAACACAATCACGTTTACTTTTTTTTTTTTTTTTACTGGGGACTGAACTCGGTATTGTGCTTGCCAGGCAGGCTCTTATGCCGCTGAGCTATTTCCCCAGGAATCATTTTTTAACCACACTTGAGATTCTGCCTGTCTTTTCTTTTCTTTTCTTTTCTTTTCTTTTCTTTTCTTTTCTTTTCTTTTCTTTTCTTTCTTAATGTATTTAGTACAGGGTCTACAGGGTGTACAGGGTCTCACTATGTAGAATCAGACTTGTAGTGATTCTCTTGTTTTCAGCCTCCCAAGGGCTAGGATTACAGGCACATGCCACCACACTGAGTCTCAATCTCTGTCTCAGCGTGTCCCTCGGGGCAGGGCTGGCACAGCATGCTGGGGATTGAACCCTGGCCGCTGTGCTTGAGATTCTGCATTTCTAGTAGATAGATCAATGAAATGTCCTAGGATCTGTGAGGCCATATGTGTCTGTCTCTTTTCTATGTTTTCCAAAGCCCCAAGAGATAGCTCAGCTTATAGATGCAGGAGGACCCTGTTAGGAAAGGACTGCCATCAAAATTACCAATGAGTTGCTGTAGAATCCAAACAGTGTCAGAACAATGTGGTCTGAAGAGACAATCTTTCCTTTCTGAAGATACTGTTTTTTAAGTACCGTCAATCAAAATTGCCCAGTAGTACAAATAACTTATTTTCAAAATCTGAGATTAAACTCTGCTATTAATAACCTTCATTTATCAGAAGCAGCTGGAACTGCCATAAAATACTTCTGGGCTGGGGACATAGCTCAGTGGTACAAGCACCTGCCTGACAAGTGCAGAGTCCTGAGTGTGATTCTCAGCACCAGAAAAAAATAGGAAAAAAATTCTGACATAAAAGCTGCACATAGACCAGGAGTGGTGGTGCACACCTGTAATCTCAGCGCTGGGGAGGCTGAAAACAGGAGGATCACTATGAGTCTGAGTTGCATAGTGGGATCCTGTACCAAATACATAAAAAAAGGAAAAAAAAATCAGCATGTGTTCCTTCTTGGTTGACTATAAGTGGAATCTCTGTAAAAAAACAGGTAATTAAGATAATTTAAAAGAATTTCCTGGGGCCCAGGAGATGGCTCAGTGGAATAAGTGCTTCCCTGGGAAGCGCAAGGGCCTGAGTTCAATTCCTGGTTCCACCAAAAAAAAAAAAAAAAAAAAAAAAAGAATTTCCTTAAAAAATAATAGAAGACAAAAGTTTAGAAAAATTGTGATAACAACAAAAAATTGTGGTAACAGTTTAGATAAGATTATTTTATTCACGTATTACTGTAATAATTTATTTTCTTCAAACATCCTAAAATATGGACAGTAGTTAGAAACTCATGTTCAAATTCTTGTAACAGTAGAGGCCTCCACTGTTACTTATTTTTTAAGACAAAAGATGTTAATGTATGAATTTTTTCTTCTAAATTAAAATCTCAGTACTCAGGTTTCATTGCAGTGTTCGGCAATTTGCTATAAATAAGTGGGCTTGGGTTTCAGTGAGGGCGCTCACTTCCACAAGGGCATCATCACTGGATTATAAGGTTAAAATCTAGAGAAACCAGACAATAGACTATCCAAATAGTCTCTGTATCTATAGTATAGTAAATAACATGTGTCCATGAGGGAAATACTGGAAATTTAACACACTGCATTATCCTGAAGTGTTCCTACCAAGAAAGATAGTTACAGACATGATCAGGAAAGCAGTGGACCAAAACTTCAGCGTCCACCTTTGTTGTCACCATGCCTTACCTAACGGTCAGCTTCACAGGCTCGGGTGACCCCTTCACACTGATCAGGAACTCTTCTTCAAAGTGCCCCAGGATGCCAGAGCTGAAGGAGATCTGGATGGCTTGGACGGCACTTGGCTCGATGATGCCTTCTTTGGGACTGAAAACAAAGCAGGCCCCCAAAGCCGAGGTTGGGGGGACCACATGGAAGAGGGCGTCGATGCTGCCTTTGTTGGACAGTACAGCCTGTGTCAATCAAAGGCAAGGAGGTATAGGTCAAGGGACCTGCAATCAACTTGCATGTAAGTAAGTGGCTACATTATTTAACACTGTAAGTAGCACCCCGAGAAAACTCTCTGGGGGAAATGAATACTCTGATATCTTGAATGTTTGAGGACAGGACTTCCAAGCCAAAAAGTAAGCCTATATTTTTAGCTTCCTCTCTAAAACAAAGTTAGTCTGCTAATTTTCTGGCACCACCATACTGTTCATATTTGGTTACACAACTAGGTGTGTGTGTTTGTGTACAGCAGCTCCTGCCTGACACTCAGAACCCCCATATTTAGGCTTCACCTGCTGCTCCTGTCCCCACCTGCACCACCCCTACACATGAAGCTGCACCAGGTATACCGTTTTGCTCCTGGATTCCAAAGATACCATCTCCATTGCTTGCCAATGCTGTCCTCACATCTAGGAGGGGGAAAGCACGGCCTCTTGTTTTATATGGGCTTCCCTGAGCCTACAGCTGCAGCAATTAAGACAAGCCGAGGGTTAAAGGAATGGGCACAGTGTGTCCAGAAGCTGAACGCGGAGGGAGGAGGATTCCCAGAAGAGGTCCATTGTGGACACCGGTCAGCGAAGAAGCTCTGAGAAAAGAACAGAGGTTTTCTCTTTCTACTTAGAGGTCATTCCTAACCTTGAAGAAGAGAGTGATTGCAATGGAGTCTGATTGCAGAATGCAGAGGACAAATGTTTAGGGAGTGGGTGGGTGCAGGGAACATAGTGGCTGACTACCTTCAATTCCGTGTTTTGAGGGTGGGAGTGCCAAAGCAGTGGGGAGGTATTTCAGAGGAGACTGAAAGCATCTGTATTTGATGAGATGAGGTGCACTGGAGAAAGCACTCCGAGGTGTGCCTCCTGTTCTTGCCAGCTGGGAAGAGGGCAAGGTGGCCAAGGGAACGGGGTCTGAGCGAGGCTGAGGAGGCTGAGTTAGGGGCTCAGGCTGCCTCAAAGGGAGAGCCTGGATAGCAGAGAAACTGAAGTCAGAGGCCTCTGCAGAGGAAACCCAGCATGTCTGCCAAGCAAAGATAGCAGGTGCACTAGAACAGGCACATAAATAAAGGCCGATTGCTGGTTAAAGCATCTTTTTAATGCTTGCTTCCCATTTCCCTCATTCTGCATTTTCCCTGGTAGTCCAGGCTGTGCTCCACCCTTCATGTCTTTTAAAGAGACCACACAGAAAAGTGAGGATGGTCGGGGACTCCAGAGCAAAACCGCCTGGCCTCACACCCCAGCTCTGCCACTGACTTACAAGCTACATGACCTTAGACAACCCCTGTAAATTCTCTGTGCCTGTTTTTCTATTTGTACGATTAATTTGTCATACTGTTTCAAGATTAAGTTTACTAATTTAGGTAATTTTATAGTAGTACCAGGCAAATAATGGTTACAAATGATAACGATGGCTACTTACATCATTAATGCCAAGCAGAATTCCCCTGTGCTTCAGGGGCAACTGACAAATGCTAGTGGTAACTCACAGGCAGCTAAAGGCATTAGTAGTACTCGAAGGCCCCTTGCTCTTCGAGTTGCCTATGTATTTGTTTGCTTTTATGGAGGGGCTTAACAAGACTATCTTACCCAGATTTTCTGTAGAGTGTGAGTGCTCCCAGTTTCAAGCATACATATGCCATTCTCCCACTCCTGCCAAAGCAGTACCTACTTTTGAGTACAGACCCCCAAGAAATAGTTTGGGACATGATTCTGATGGTTGGTAATAGTCTTGCCCTTGTGGTCTAACTCCTGGAGGGGGAAGGCATTGATAAGAGAACTTCCAGCCCAGCCCCCTTGTTCTCCTTGTTAATTACACTGGGGAATGCATATACTCTTGAGGTTATAGTTTATTCTTTAGGTATGTGCTAAGCTCAGCAATGACTAAGGGGAATAGCTAGTTATTCAGATTTGTCTCAAGTAGATAATGCAATAAATTGAAAGAGAGATGTAATGAGGCATCAGCATTAAATACGCAGAGACTGCAAAATATCCCTATAAGAGGCACCTCACCATGTCCTTCCCTGCCACTGCTTGGCTCTCCAAACTGTCCGGGCTGATGCATCACCTCATGGGATACTTTAGCTCACTGTAGTCTGATACTGTTAAAGCCAAGGAGGTTGCAAAGTGGTGGCCTAAAGTTCACAGCTGTTCATTTTGTAAGAAATTACTATTATACTCTGGGAAACCCTATCCATTTTGCATCAGAACTAAGGGTCCTTTTCTGAGGTTGCATCCACAAAGTATTATCTAAGATGTAATGAAAATTCACAGTGGATATATTACAGAAAGAATATCAATTAATAAGAAGTATTACCTTCTTTTCTCAAATGCAACACAGAGTGAGGCAGTATATACTGTGCTACTTCTCATGAGGCCGGTTCTTCATTCACATAGTGTTCCTATGCATATTTCATCTCTTTGGGACATGAACATCTCTGCTTACCTTTTGCATTACCCAGTTAGGCCACAGTTAGCCCTAGCGAACATGTGGATGAAGGACACTGTCCCCGTGCCAGATCAGGCGGGGCTGAGAGCTGAGTTGGTCAGATTTGCACAGGATGGAAGAGTGGGCCGCCAAAAGCCTGAAGGATTCAGAGACCAGAAAAGGGCCTTCTACTCCCAGAGCAGGACAGAGGTCGCTGGTGACCCAGGCTCACAGCATTTGTAAGCTGTGCTACTGGTCACGATACTTAAGGACTCTAGAAGTGAGCCTTGCTGTTGCCTGACCCCACTTCCTCCTCTGCTGTACTGATGACACGACGACACACTCCCAGCTTCCTTTGCAGCCACACACAGGCTAGGCAACGTGAATAGAAGTGCGGGATACCACTCCTATATGAATCTCATGCACATTCCTGAATGTTCTTTCCTCTTCGGTCAGCATCACTGCAGATGAGGCTACAAGTTTTAGTGCATGTGGAAGGATAGCTGAGTAGAAGATGGAAGGATTCTGGCTTCCAGATTCCCTGCTGGAGGACAGTGCTGCTGAACCTTTGTTCTGGATTTACTTGGCATTACTAGTAACTAGGTAAAATTTTTCTAAGCCTCAGCTTACTCAGCTACAAAATGGAAACAGTAATTGTAGCTACTCTGCCTGGGTTTTGTGAGGACTTAATGCATGAACTTAGGTCAAAGCAGTAGCACTATCTCAGCATACACAAAGGGCAATGTTGTTGGAGGTAATAAGGCTATCTGCAGCCTTCATACTCTGCATTTAAAATAGGTATAAAAAATAAAAATAGGTATAAAAAGTCTTTCATAGTTCTGTATGGGTTAGAAATTACACATACACACACATAAGTGTGTGTGTGCACACGCACACACAATTATCACAGAACCTGACAGCTAGTTGTCATTTATTAAACAATTGCTTTTATTATGTCTATAGAAATACTAGCAGACACAATTTGGGAACATCCTCAAGCAAAGGTCCAATTGGTAGCCGAAGTTGCTAATTCAATAATATATTATTGATATAGAGCAAAACTGTGCCCCAGATAGATACTGATAACTCTGGAGTGGCTTTGACCCTGAAGAACTCAGCTTGTAAAATTCCACTTTCTATTTAATCGGGAGGACAAGGCGGGGGGAGAGGGGGTCTCCTCCAGAAACCAGGAGCTGAGTTTGGATTGGAGAGGAGAGCATTGGGAGAAAACTCAGAAGTGCGAAAACAGCCACCTCATTAGGATCGTCTAGAAAGTAAAGAGTTCTCTATGCTCAGATCTGTAAGATTTATGCGGCCAGAGAACAACTGCTAAACAGATGGGGAGATGTATTTATGGCTTCCCCCCTTGAAACCTACAAAACAGAGGCTGGAACCCCATTGAATGATGGCTGTGATGCTGCTTAGTGTCTGGTCAAGTTAGAAGGTGGGAAAGTTGCTCCTTTTGGTGAGGTGAGGAGGGAAGAGCCGGCATTTGGGGGGGTCTTCTGTATCAGTATGAATAGTGGCAAGTGGCTATGATTATACAAATTTTCTACCAAGCAAAACCACATAAAATAAAACAAATTTAGAAAGCCAAGTACCACTGGCAGCCTCGATGGGCGACTCGAGCACTCACCTCGTAACAATGTGTGGACCCAACGAAAACTTTCCCAATATCCAGCAATTCAAAGTTGAAGTGAATCTTAGGGCCCATTCCTTCCCCTTTGATTCGGAGGGGGAGACGGATCTCTCGGCCTTGAAAAAGAATGCAGACTTTATTACCCCAAATTACCCACAACTTTTTTTTTTTTTTTTTTTTGAGACCAATCACTTTGCTGGGGGGCTTGGGAGTAGGGAGAAGCTGCCGAAAGGACGCTTCACAGGAGATCTGACGTTCCTGGCACAGCTGGATCTCTCCAGTCCGCCGTGGCCAAGAGCCCCACAACTTGTTATTGGGGAAAATAGTCAAGATTCTTCTACGACTTCCTGCACTGCACTGCACGAAGGGAACTGCAATTTAACTAACACTGAGGATTTATCTCATCTTTAGGAGCCGGAAGACAGCTAGATTGTTATGTTTAGGGAACAACCCATATTGCGATTTAGACTGACATTTTAGCAGAAAAAAGGCAATTAAAAAATGTAACCCCCAGGCACAGAAAAACAAATACTTCATGTTCTAACCCATATGTGGAAGCTTAAAAAAGTTTATTGCATAGAAGTAGAGAGTACAATAGTGTTGTTGCTTATGTCCAAATGTCCCCTGAAAGCCTTAGGAGGCCAAAGATGGGGTTTTTTGGAGGTGGCTGGATCTAGAGTATGTGATGCTGGATTTAAGAATGTGATGATGGGATTGATTCATGGTGTGATGCTAGGATTAAGGGCGTCTTGCCCTGGATGTACGTGCTGCCTGGCCTAAGGGTGGACAGCCTGGATAAAATGTAAGGGACAGTGCTTGCCACTTGATACTTTGCTGTTTTGATGCCTTCTGCCTGCCATGAACTGTTCTTTTCTTGGTGAGGCCCCTCTTTGCCCTAGTTTGGAGCAGGCCAACTATCAAGTGAAACCTCTACACACTAGCTACAAGAAGGCGTTCCTCTTTTAACTCTGGATGCTGGGTATTTTGTCTCAGCAATGAGAAAAGTAACCAAGACAAACTGATTAGCAGAGTCTGAGAAGGGTAGGAACAAGGGATAAAAGAGGAAGGTTGGTTCACAGGTACAAATCTGAACGACTAATGTGAAGACAACAATATACAATATAATAACCATTGTTGAATTCCTGTCATTTGGTTTAGTGAAATTGTGTATTGTTTCTAATAGTTTTTTGTTGTTGGTTTTATTATTATTATTTCTTTTGCAGCATATATCAGTTACATGACTATTTTTTCTTGTTCTAAAAAGGGTATGGACCTAGTACTATCCTAGATATAAAAAAGAGCTAATTCCTAATAAGTAATAAATACTTCAGGACACTAGGGACTAAATTCCTTTTGAAGCCCCAATGGAGAAGAACTTCCTCAATCAATAAGTTAAAAATGATTCAGAGCTGAGACTCAGGCTTTGGGATGGCTGGCCCAGGTCAAGTTTCTGGTTCACTCAGCCCTACTCTCAAACTTGGGAGATTGCCAGAGAGCCTACTCCTTGGATGGCTCATAAGTGAGTACCCAGATTTCTTCCCTAACCATTCAAGCTCCACAGCTTCTACCAAAAAGGTGATGTCTTTAAGAATAAAATGGCCCCCAAAGTCTATGGTCTTGAGCTCCTTCTGGATGTTGGCCCTATAAATTCTCCATTGCCTAGTAATTCTCTTTTGCCTTCAAAACGTTTCTTAAAAATTTTTTTGCCTATCTTTTCTAGTTGTTCTTGGAGGAAGGGAAAGAGAGATAGTGGGAGGGGGTGTTAGGGAAAGATGGAATGGAAGATGGAAGGGAGAAGAAGAGAGTAACCAAATGACCTCACCCACCATTAATGGAAGTAGAATTTCAAAACAAAGGAAGGCACATTTGACATTTTGACAGTTATAGCCATACTGCCTTCCAAATGGTTTTACTAATTACACAAAAACATCAGTAGTACATTAAAGCCCATGTTTCTCCATATCTTCCTCAGCAGCGGGAATATTACCACTCTTGAACATGCTTTACAGTTTGATAGTTTTCTTTATATTTCTATCATTTAAATCTAAAGTACTTTAAGGAAAAAATATATTTGTTGTGTATGCAACATTTTGAACATTCAAAATACTTTTGATGCTTTGTTAGATTAGCATTACAACAAATATGGAACAACAAAATGATAATCATTGTGTATTATTGTCATTATGCCTGGGATATTGTATGTTCCACTGTGTTGTATTGCTATTTAGCATCCATGTTATTTTTTAAAATATATTTGGTTGTTACAAGGTCTCACTATGCAGCTCAGACTCATAATCCTCCTGCTTTCAGCCTCCCCAGCGCTGGGATTACAGGTGTGCGCCGCCACACCTGGATTTAGCTTCCATGTTTTTAATGCTTTCTCCCCATGACTGTCCTTTTAAAGACAAGGATATTGTCCTTTTGTCCCATGTAGTGCTTGGCAACACAGTGGTCATCAGGCAAGTATTACTTAGATCACTAGGAACAAGAAAAATGACAGTCATAAATGAGATAGCTGCTGACTTACTCAGAAGGCTCCTGTACTCCATTTGATTGATCCCTGGAAAAGACGTTCCTCTAAAGATCAGGTATTGGGGTATTAGGGCAACAACAATCTAGAATATAAGGAAAACTTCCAGAAGAACCAAACTTGGTCACTCTATTTCATTATTTTAGATTTTTCATCCATTGCAACAATTTTTAACTCGTTGGTCAAGAAAAATGTACTTTGATTGAGATCCAACTTTCGGAATGGCAAAGAAAGAGAACTGCAAATATAACGTGAAATAAATTGCAGGACTATTTATAACTGTCAGGCCTAAAACTTTCTCCATCTGTTACCTTGACTGCCTTACTTTTAAAAAAATGGAGATGTGCTATAATAAAGCAGTATGCCAATGTTTCTTTGGGAATTATTAATTACTTCAAAGGAGTGTCTTATTTGTAGCCAGCCACTTCCCCCAGCCAAGACAGAATGGGAACTACAAGTAATAACAAGGCTTGCACTTCTAAGAGTTCATCTAAATTTTAGAGTCACATTATAAATACTATTCCTCCACAAGATTTTCCTGAGAAGATATTTTTTTCTTATTTTGGCAAGAGGCAGCACAATGGACAGGGATAAAAGAGCTTCTAAGATTCAAGGACAAATTCCTTACTAATGAAGCAAAATAGTAAAGTATATTTAAAAATAAAGCAATTTCTCATCTATGGTTATAGTGTTCTGGCTTATACTCAGGAGGAATGACACTCTACAGAGCCCCTTTAATGAGCCTGAAATCCCTGAACACAGAGCTTTGTTGCATTAAATACCAGAAAATGCAAACCATGGGCTTTTGAAACCTTGCCATCTGTTATGGTTTAAATGTGTCCCCAACAACTCAAATTCACATGTTGAAGTCCTAATCCCCAAAGTGATGGCTTTAAGAGGGAAGACTTGGGGAGATGATTAGACAGCAAGGATGGAGCTTCATGGATGGGATTAGTGTTTTTATAAAGGAAGCCTGCAGAGGCTTGTCTGCTTCTTCTATGGAGTAAGGGATTTAGCCAAAAGGCACTAGTGGGGGCTTTCTATCATGGAAAGAATTCTTGACGTAAAGTACCTTTAAGGAAGAAAGAGCTTACGTTGCCTCATAGTCCCAGCAGCTTTAGTCCTCGGTTGCTTTGGGCTGGAGGCAGAACAGTACCTTACAGCATGAGTGTGTGTGCAGGACACCTTGTGGAGGCCAGCAAGCCAGGGGCAGGGGTCCACCATCCTCTTTAAGAGCACCGCCCAGTGACCTGATGACCTTCAACTAGACTGTCTCCTAAATGTTCCACCACCTTCATTAAACACCACATGCTGGTGACCAAGCCTGTGACACATGGGCCTTTAGGAAACATTTACGATCCAAACTATGGCTAGCACTATGAAGAATGGGCCTTCACCAAGTTCTAAATCTGCTGGCACCTGGGCTTCCTAGCTTCCAGAACTGCGAGAGAGAATTTCCTTTGCTTATAAACCACCTCGTATATGGTACTTTATTACAGCAATGCAAACAGATTAGGATACCAGCCAAGGTACCTTAGATGTTCCATATTATACTCATTCCTGTGTGGCAAGATAAGAAAAAGAGAGGAAAAACATAAAAAGGAACAACAAACTACCATTATTGCATATCTTGGAACTCTACCCAGAAAACCCAAAAGGATCTATAAACATATTTTTAAAAATTAGTAAGACTGGAGAAATAGTTCAGTGGTTTAAGCGCCTGCCTGGCAAGCTCAAGGACCCGGATTTGACACCCAGTACCACATGCCATGCTGGCCTGAGAACCCTGGGTGCACCGTGCTGGCCCAGAAGCCAGGTGTGGTGGGGTACATTTGTAATCCCAGTGCTGGGGAGGCTGAGACAGGAGGATCACTAGGAGTCCAAGGTGTATAGTAAGACCCTGTACCAAATAAATAAATAAATAAATAAATAAATTTTTAAAAATTAGACAGAGTAACTCTGGAGGTTATCAAACTAATTCTGAGAAGTCAACTGCATTTCTATACTTAGTAACAATAAAAACATTAATTTTCAGGATACCATTTATAATAGCAACAAGAATATACCTAGGAATGAATCAACAAAGTATGAGTCCACCAAAAATGTATACGGACTCTAGGAAAACAAAAATAGTGTGATGTTTGTTCAACAGATGGTGTTACCCTTGTGGATGTTGTGTAGTGCAGAAAACCCACTATATCGGTGGCCCGTGGAGAAGAAATGAAAAATGTATGTGCGGAAATCTCAGTGACCAAGGTGACCCAAGTGGCTGTTTGCCATACTAATAAATGTCTGGAAACTGACAGCCATCACTTGAGAACCTCTTGTAATTGTGTAAAGCAAAGATAACTTGCATTAATCTTATGTCTCAGTGAATTTAGTATTAAAATATTTATACAAATTTTTATTTTCCTCAATTATGTATAGCTTTTTTTTTACAGTGGACTCTGTATACTTAAGAATAGCAAATGGAAAATTGTAAAATTTTATAGAGACATTAATAAAGATGTAAGTGAATGGAAAACTGTAATCTATCCTTGAAAAGATTCAATATCACAAAGATGCCAACTTTGCCCAGTTGATCTATATTTATAAATTTAGTGCTCTGCTAAACAGAATTCCAGAAGAATTTGATGAGTTAATTCTAAAATTTAAATGTCAAGTGAAAGGTTTGATAAAAAAGACATTTTAAGAGAAATATTCCTGAGGGATTTGTACTTTTATTAGAAAGCTATTGGGATTAAGATAGTGTAGTGTGGCAGAAGGTGCAAAATCACAGAGTGAACACAACAGAGTTGTCAAAACAGATGCACACATGTGTGAATTTGATATATGACACAGCTGGTCATGAACATGAATGAGGAAAGACAGACGACGTGTGTGGTGCTAAAACAACTGGATATACACGTGGTATATGATATGCTGAATAACGGTCCCCAAAGACACCCGTTTGTGGTATCTAGCCTAATTTGTGAATCTGTAAATATCACCTTAGATATAAAAAGATTAAGGTGATTAAGGTAAGAGTGTTTAGATGAGAAGCTTATCCTAGATTACTGGTGGGCTCTAAAGGTAATAACGAATGGCCTTAAATGGAAGGCTGAGGGACCTTTGATACTGAAGAGGAAAAGCCGAGGCAATGAAGTAAGCAGATAGGAAAAATGGAGGCAAACGCCAAGAAATGTTGGCAGTTTTAGAAGCTACAATAAACACAGAAAGGATTGTATCCAGGAGTCTCCAGAAGAGACCAGCCCTGTTCATCCTTTGCTTTCACTCTGGAAAACTGAGTTTGGACTCTACCCCTAGAATTATCCAAGGTAAGCATGTGTTGGTTTAAGCCAACAAATTTGTGGCAACTTGCTAGAGCAGCCGTAGGGAATGAACGAGAGGGCTTAACTCTGCTCTACAAAAACCAACTTAATTTCTTAAATGTGATGATTAACTACAAAGACATTTCAGGAGACAATATCAAAGAATATATTTTTTAGCGTGGGGCAGAGAAAGGGATTTTAAATAATACCAAGTGTGCAAACTGTAAGGATGAAATTCCATTACAGTTAAAGTAAGGAACCTTATTCACCAAACTCACCATAATGGAAAGTGAAAAAATAAAACACAAATTGGGAGAAGACATTTGCTATACATCTAAAAGCTGAGTTAGTGCTAGAATAAATCCAGAACTGTGACAAATTAACCAGACAAACACAACGTAATAGAAAACTGGGCAACGGGGAAACAATAATTTCTTAGGAAATAAAAACACACGTTATTTTCTGTGACATCATGAAGTTCATAAATGCAGATATGCTAATTAAAACAACAGTAGATTTCATTTCACATCTATCAAAGGAGAAAAACTTAAAAACTGATCAATACTAAAGTCACTTAAGGTTATTGAATAAAATTATGCACACTTGCACCCTGCAGGTGGGAGAGCAAATTGGCGGAAGCCCTTCGGGGAACCCTGCTTATCCAGTAAAGCCAAGTATGCACATCCTGTGTATTCTAGAGCCACCACTCCCCGGGATCGATCCTAGACCTTGGCTAGATACCAGGATGTGTGTTCATGTATGTTCACAAGAGGATTATTTTTAATAGCATAATAGCATTAAACTAGAAGCAGTACAATTCTTCCAGGAGTGGAAATTCTGTAGATTGCAGCAAAAGAATACAAAACATTACTACTACATGCTACATGTAAATCTCAGAAAAACTAGTGTAACATTTATATAAAGTTTAAACATGCAAAAATAAAATATTTGTAGTTATAATGCATGTACATGTGCAGCTATAAAAACAATATAAAGAAGAAAATGATTTATTGACAAAGCTTAAATTAGATATTCACCTCTGAACAGAGGAAAGAAGAATACAAATGGACCTTTAAAACTTCTAGAAATTCCTGTTTCTTAATGTGGGTGGGTAGGTTTATATTTGCCTACATTTCTGTTATTCTTTACATCTTACTTATATATCTATTATGATTTCAATCTGAAGTAATCCCCTAAAGGCTCATGCCTTGAGGGCTTGCATTCCCCATGCAGCAACGTCCAGAGGTGGGGCCCAGAAAGGTGACTGGGTATGAGGCTGTTAATCTCATCAATGGGTTAATTCACTGATGGGCTGGTTGCTGAATGGGCATCTCAGAGGTGGGACCCACCTGGAGGCAGTAGGCCACTCAAGGCATGCCTTCCAAGGGCCCATCTTGTCCCTGGCCCCTTGCACTGTCTGCTTCCTGACTGTCCTAAGGGTGCAGCTTGCTTTGATCATGCAGGGCTTCCATTTCCACAAATCTAGAAACTATGGATCCGGCCTATCTTGGCCTGAAGCCTCTAACATCAGGAGCTAAACCAAACCTTTTTTTTTTTAACCTCTAAATTGGATTTCTTAGGTATTCTGCCACAGTGAAGAACAGCTAGCTAACATTACAATACAAATACAAGTATTTCTCTTTAACAAGTTCTGTTCTTGCTACTAGGTCAGAGGTGAGGCCTAGAAAGGTTGGACCTAGAAAGGACATGAAATGATATCTCAATGAGGAATTGTATATAGTATGTTCACAAATTTCAGAACAAAGAAAGGGTCAAAGGAAACTCCAATTTGATGATTTTGCTTTCATTTGCATAACTCTTACATGTAGTACTGTAATGTGTAATGGAACATAAAAGCTATAGTACTGTACTGCACAGTGCAATCAGCAAAATTATGGTGCTGTGTAAACAAGGTGCACTGTACAAAAAAGACCCTGAGGACCTATCAAGATGCACAGAGTTGCACAGAAAAATAGGGCCAAGGGTAAGTCCAAGCAGTGAGTGATTAAGCCTGAGCAGTCACTAAATAGGTAAGTTGTTAAACAAGGACTATCTATCTCGTTGCATCATTTCAATATAAATTAAGAAAAAAATTGCTCAGATGTGTTAACTAAAGCAATTCATTGTATGTTTGTGTGCACAAAATTGTTCAATATATGAGTATTTCTTGGAACTTGGCTCTTGTCAAAATTTTCACATTTAATAATAATGACATAAATCATCTGACTTAATGGTCTAAGTGAAAACAATCTCGTTATATGTATGTAATATGGATAAGCAAAAACATGTTTTCTTGAGTTTTAATGACAAAGTGTGTGTGTGTTTACAGTCCAATACTGACTGTTTGAGAAGACAGATTTGTCTTATGCTTTCCTTAAGACCTATTGTGCATTTTCAACTTGCTTTCCCCCATTTCCCCTGATAGTTTAGTCCCTCGTTGGTCCCAGAGTTTGTTTCTATTAGATACCCAGGACAACCACCAACTAGGGACCAATTTAAATCATATTTTTAGAATTTTTATCATATTATTCTGTTGTTTATATTACAGTTATATTCATAGCAGTGTAGGAAGAAAAATGTAAGCTGTATCTAATATTGTCTGTCATCTTTACTTACTACAAACTAGTATATCCATTAATACATTACACATGATGTGTTTAAAATGTTTTGCATTATACAGAAATATTTGATGAGTTGTTAGATAGATGTCTTAGGAAAAATGGGTGTAGAGTTTTTGGGTGGGCTGGAACTTGACAATTACTTCTAACAGTTATAATAATAGAACACAGGTTGTGCCATTTTATAGAAACTATGTCTTTTTATGGGATGGTGAGGTTGAGACAGGGGACAGGATTTGCCACAACATGGCACTGAAATCTTGGATTCAGAATCCCTGTAGACAACTCTCCTAAATTATCCAAGTTTGAGCTTCCTCATTTAAAAAGTAAATACAGTATCCAGTCTACCTTATTTAGTTATCAAGAGGCTTAATTGAAATTAATATGTGAATGTCTTTGCATTTGTATATATGTACATAAAATTATTATGTAAATTTGAATTATGACAGAGCATTAAATTAAGTATCAGGAAGGAAAGATGAACTATGAGTATGAAGAGTTAAAACAGAAGGCTGGCCAAATAGCTCAGCATATTAAAGCACCTGCAAGCAGGTGCAGGGGCCAGGGGTTCGATCCCTGGGCCTGCCATGCCGATCCTGCTCCCAGGGCTCCCTGAGATGGTGATTGAGACTGGGCGTGGTGGCGCGTACCTATAATCCCAGCTCTTGAGAGGCTGTAAACAGGCAGATTACTATGAGTCCGATCTAGTAGTGAGACCTGAGCATCCTGTAGACCCTTCCTTAAAAAATTCAAAGGAAAAAAAAAAAAAGAATTTAAACAAACATAAGTCTACACGGGAGAAGTGATAGGCTGAATAATGGCCTCATACATATGTACATCCTAATTCCGAAATTTGTAAATATTATTTTATGTAGAAAAAGGAGAACCATATCAAGAAATGTGGTTGAAGCAAGAAGTCTTAGATGGGGAGATCATCCTAGATTATCTAAATTACTACAGTTGAAACACTGTCTGGAAGGCCAGGAATTTGGCTCAGTGGCACAAGTGCCTTCCTGGCAAGTGCAAGGTCCTGAGTTCGATTCAAAAAGCAAACAAACAAACAAACATAAAGCATATTGTCTTCAAATCAGATAGTGGTGATTCTCTAAGTATATTATTTTTTTTCTAAAGTTGTTTTAGCTAATCTGGGTTATTTGCAGAAGAATTCCATAGGATTTTTAGAAGGACTTTGTCAAGTTCTATTTTAAAAAAGCAGCTTGAATTTTAATTTTGATTGCTTTAAATCCATAGATGAATAAGGGGAAAATGACATTTTAACAATATAGAATTTACCAACTTATGCTTACCATAAAGTTTCCCATTTCTTTAGGTTTTCAATTTCTCTCATCAATGATTTATAGTTTACAATATGCATGTCCTGCATACCTTTTGTCAAATTATCTGTCCTTCATATTTCTTAAGGCTATTGTGATACTGCTTTTTAAAATTTTAGTTTTCCATTGTTTCTTGTTTAGTATATAGAAATACAATTGGTTTCTATTTGAATCCTCTATCCTGCAACTTTGTTACTGGCTTTTTGATCCTCATTTAATGTGCTAGGGAGATAGCTCAATGGCTTGAGCACCTGCCTGGCAAATGCAAGGTCCTGAGTTCAATCCCTGGTACCAAAGAAAGGACAAAAAAGCTTATACACTTAAAATAAATATTCTCTTGTATTACTTCCATAGATTTTGCTTTAATAAAACACAGATGAGACCTAAGAACCGCCATTTTTTAATGAGTAGTCAGAATGTTTCTGATGTCTGTAAGGACATTACTTTGAGAAACATCTGAAAATTGTTAACTACATTAACTTCTGACAACATGGCAAAGTCAGGTGACTCAATCCATTCTTCCATCCCCAATAGAAATGAAGGAAATTAGATTAAAATATGCTAAATGCACATTTTAAACTTTTATCTAGGCTCCAAATGAGAGAAGGAAAACATTGGGTATTAGAAATAAAAATAGAATTTTGCTAGCATAAAAAACTACATGGTAACCCAAAGAAGGCCCTGAAACTTGTCTGGTGGCTCCAGTTTTAATCTTATATATAGAGAGGACATAAGGCCTGTTCTCATTTGGGGATGGATCATTAAACTAAGATCTTTGCACAAATCCAACACTCTAGAAATCTCTCACTTTCCAAAAAGGAAACTAGGAAAATTCCACCTGTTGGCCTAGAGAAGCAGAAACCAAGCTCAATTTCTAGCTAGTACTCTGAATGCGAAAAACAGGCTCTTAGCAAAAATCAAAGTTCCAGGTACTGGTCTGTAAACCAAATGTACACTGTCTGATACAAGAATCAAAGAAGCTGAGACAATAAAAACCTTAGTGCTTTTGGCAGAACACATAAAATACTGTACTTCTTTGAGGAACTATTTTCTTTTTCTATTTTTTATGTATTTAGTACAGGGTCTAGAGGGTCTTACTACACAGATTGGACTCATAGTGATCTTCTTGTTTTTCAGCCATCCAAGTGCTGGGATTAGAGGCGCGCACCCCTGTGCCCAGTCCCAGTTGCTGTCTCAGCACACCCCAGGGGCAAGGCCGGCATGGCAGGCTGGGGGATTGAACCCCCAGCCCCTGTGTCTGCCTAAGCAGGTGCTTTAATCCACTGAGCTATCTGGCTGGCCCTGAGGAAGTATTTTCATAATCTGGTACCTCTTTTAAAAATGAGTTCATAATATAAATATTTCAAACCATCCAAAGGAACAAGCCATTATAAGAAAAATCATTACTACAAGTATGAAATAGCACCACCAGTTTTTGAAATAATAGAAAACTCTTACAGAAACTCTAGCATAGTATTTGTAAAATCTTTGAAGGGATAAATGAAGAAATAAGAACCATAATTATGGAAGAAAATATCGAAATAGTAAAACTATAAACAATTTCTAAAAGCAAAAACAATTTCAAGAAATAACAGTAGATGAATAACCAAGGAATAGATATAGCTGAAGAAAGAATTAGTCAACTAGATATCTTAGAAAAATAGAATCCATCAGAAATAGACAAGGAGATTAGAAATGTAAAGCAGTTATGAGACGGTCATTCCAGGGAAGACAGTTATCCAAAACAGAAAGAAAACTTAGATGATGAGAGCAAGTTAGTCAGTTTTTCACTGTGTGAAAAAATACCAAGAAAAACCACTTGGAGGAGGAAAGATTTATTTAGGCTCGTGGCTTCAGAAATTTCAGGCCAACGTGGGGTGGTTCCCCTGCTGTGGCCCTGAAGTCAGAGTATCCAGGCAGAATGGGATGACACAGCGAACTGTTTGCTTCATAGCAGCTGAGGAGCAGGCTTAGGAGGAAGGAGTTGGAGAGGAAGGGGCTAGGGAAAGGTGTAGTCCCCAGGGTCATGCCCCCGTCACCTACTCCCTTCAAAGAGGCCCCAAACTCCGTTTCCATTGCTTCCGATAATGCCAGCAGATTATGACCACATCAATGGATCAACCTACAGATACGGTGACAGGCTTCACAATTCAGTCACCTCCACAAAGCTCCACCTCTAACCATGAGACTTTGAAGGAACAATTTAGATCTAGACCACGAGAGAAGAAAGCACTGGAGAGATATTTGCTGCCCATTTTTTAGGCTTGATGAACAATTTTTAATTTGAAGATGTATATCAAATACTAAGCAGACTAGAAAGGCAAATCTATCACAGTGAAACTGTAGAACCTCAAAGCATGAAGAGTGTTTAAATACAGTATCAATCATAGAGAAGCGACAGGGAATGTTAAAGAAATGACAGTTTGCAGTACATTTCTTGTATCAATAGTTCTGTCCACTGTCCACACGGAGAGAGCAAGTGGCCACAGGGAGAGGCCACAGACAGAGGTTCCAGCCACCAGCTCCAGGTGAGGACCCTGCCAAGAGCCAGAATAAACTGCTAAGATGTAGGGGAAAGGAGAGCTATAAATTGCCATCAGCCTCCCTCTCCAGCTGCTCCAGCTGACACCACGTGGAGAAACGAGAACCTACATTTGCTGCACCTGGACCAAAGTGCTGATCGTAGAGCCTAATAAATGATTGCTAAGTGGTTTCAGCTGCTAAATTTAGGGAGCTCTGTTATGCGAACTAGATAAAGGGCACAAGGTGACAAGGAAATCAGGGATTATATTCGACTCACATATCAAGGACGTTGAGAAATTTGCCTTTTTGGTAGGAAATGATTTAGCAGATCAGGGTATGATAACAGGGATGAGAATGGTGATTTGGTAAGGTTGAAGGAAAATGAATATTGAGTTAATAACTATTCTGAGTTAATAAACCCACAGTGGTATTTACTGTGATTTTTTAAAAATGTATTTGATACAGGCTTTCACTGCACAGACTTATAGTGATCTTTCTGTTTTCAGCCTCCCTAGTGCTGGGATTACAGGTGGGTGCCACCACGCCGGGTCTCTGTGCTGGCTCAGTGCTCCCAGGGGCAGGGCCAGCAAGCCATGTGTACAGGGGATCGAACCCTGGTCCCTGTGCTCGCCTAAGCAGGCACTTAGTCTGTTGAGCTATCTCGCTGGCCCTTTACTGTGAGTTTTAATAAGTGGTGAAGCTAGTTTCTATATATTTTTTTCTAAATTTCTTAGACAATCCTAGTTCATTTATATATCCCATGAAAATGTCGGGATTAGTCAATTGATTTAAAAGTTGTTATTACAAAGGACGAATAGCAAGGTTGAGTAGGTCTTGAAAGGAAGTGGATGCTTCCAGAATCACTGCCAGCACTCTTCTGCTCTACATCTGACTCTGCAGTACCCATGATGTCTAGTATGACACATCACAGTTTATTTTTTACTTTTTTATGTATTTAGTAGAGGGACTACACAGATCAGACTCATAGTGATCTTCCTGTTTTCAGCTTCCCAAGCACTGGGATTATAGGCGCGTACCACCACGCCCAGTGTTATTCGCTGTCACAGTGTGCCCCGGGGGCAGGACCGGCCAGCACTGGGGGGGGGGGTGTCAAAGCCTGGTCTCTGAGCCAGCATAAGTAAGTGCTTTAGTCCACTGAGCTATCTGGCTGGCCTTACACATCACAGCTTATCAGAAAACACTGCTTCCTTTTGAGGTTCCCATATACTAAACCAAAACAAATGCATGTAGCTTCTCTTTCTGTTTATTTTTTATTTTTATTTTTTGCTTTTTCTCTTTAAGTTTTTTTTTTAAAAGATAACTGTTTTGATTCAGTTAGATGAAAGATTCCAAGATTCAGATTCAGCCATGAGCAAATCTTTATAGATAGCTAGCAAGCTGATTTAACTACTTCTAAGTAAATCTGCTTTTTAAAATGTAGAAACATTGTCCAGTTTCAGGTTGAAATTAAAAATATCTTAGTACCCTGTACCAATTAAATAAATAAATAATTTCAAACAATTAAAAAAGAAAATATCTTAGTGATGTTATCTGTGTCATAATCAGCTCCAAGCATGCTACATCCCGGTTAAGATGTCTACCGTGACTCCCCGCTGCAATTGGCCTCATGTCTGATGTCCCCCGTCTGGCTTTTGAGGCTGTGCTCTACGAACTGGGTCCTCCTCTCCATCTGCGTCTACACGTCAGCAGCTGCATCCTGAGTGCCTGGAGGTCTGAGCACGCTCGTCTACGTACCTTTCATAGTAGTTCTCTATGGATTTTTACAAAGTACTTCCATGTTTAATATATCCCACCTCTTTTGGCTTTCTTTTGAACTTGACTAACAAGTACTTTGAGAATCCTTTTCCCTGAGGAGCCTTCCCTTGATGCCCCAGGAGAGATCTTGGGGTGCTGGTGCTCTTCTACGTAGATGAAGCACTCAGACTGATTCCAACTATGTATGTTTCAAGACAACACAAACGTATATTATTTAGGGGTATATACATAGAGATAAAAACTATAAATTAGAGCAAAGAAGTTGGGCATGGTGGCACACACCTATAATCCCAGCACTTGAAGGTTGAGGCAGGAAGGTTTTTGTGAATTCAAGACCAGCGTGGGCTACAAAGTGAGCTCAAGTCCAGCCTGAACTGCATAGCAAGACCTTGTCTAAAAAAAAAAAAACAAAAACAAAAACAAAAAACAAAAAAACCAAAGAAATGATGGTTCTAAAGGACCGTCAGAGTGATTGGGAGTTGGAGGTGTGTGAGGCTTGTGATTGGACAGGGACACATACAGGCTTCTAGGCGGCTGAGATTTCCCATTACTGACCTTGGCATCAGCTACACCGTGTTTGCCTTGTTATTATTTATTGTACTGTGTCTGTATTTGTATTAGTTTCCTATTGCTGCTACAACAAGTTAGCACACACTTAGTGGCTTATTGTACAAATTTATTAAAGTTCTGAAGTCATAAGTCCAAAGTGAGTCTTGGTGGGCTAAAATCGATATTAGCCTATTTTAATTTTCCTTTCTGGAAGCTACGAGAGAAAAAAAATCTATACCTTTTACCTTTCCTGTGGCTAGAATCTGTACCAATTCTTTGCTCTTTCCATCTTCAAAATCAGAAATGGCTGGCTGAGATTTTCCCCAATCACATCTCAGATATTGAGACCAGTATTTAAGGAAACTTGTGGTTATATTAAGTGATCCACATGATCCAGAATAATCACATTACCTTAAGATTAGTTCGTTACTAATCTGAACCCTTAATTCCATCTGCTGCCTTAGTTCCACTCTACTATGTAATATAGCATGTCCATATAACTTATTTACTGGTTCTGAAGATTCTGGAGATTAAGACACAGATATTTCTAAGAAGATCTATCTATCTATCTATCTATCTATCTATCTATCTATAATCTATCTCTGTTTGCTTTGAGACAAGGTCTCACTATATACTTCATACTAACCTTAAATACACTAGATAGCCCAAGATGGCCTTAAATTTGCAGCAGTCCTCCTGTCTCAGCGTCCCAAGTGCTGGAGTTATAGGCATGGGCCACCACATCCAGCCCACTACAATATCTGTTGCATAAATGTATGAATTTGTGTTCTATTTGATAATGAGATGATGTTCCAAGTAATACTTAAAAAGTAATGTTATAATGGTGTATTCTACTTTTTAAATGTGCAAAGCCACGAGCCAAAGTATACTCACATGTGTTTGCTTCACTTCCATGTGCCGTATATATAGGAAACAAAACAAAACAAAAGAAGGGAAGGAGCCTATCTGCCTCAGAAGTATTTCTTAGTGACTCAAGACCAGGAAGTTTTGCCAGCTCATTGAAGGTAATAGTAAGGAATCATCACCAGCTCTTGAAAAGACACACAGAATTGCATGGAATTTACAGAAAAGATAATATGGAATTACTATGTAAACAAAGCCCTTTCCTTGGCACTCCTATCTTTTAATAAACTGCTAACAAAATAAAAATGTCATGCAGATGGAAAATTACACTATTCAGTTTACCCAGGATGTGAATTCTGTGGCAGAATTCAAAACTGCAAACAAAGCAACAGCTGAAGACGGCCAGTTGTGCAATGTTTGGGAACCTCCTGGAGAGCAACAAACCCTTTGGCACACAGCCGAGCACAGGCGATGTCCTGGGGGGCAGAGGTGGGAGGGAGACCCCACCACTGTGGCACGGGGGCTTCCATATGAACACCAATGGACTAGCATTTCTTTCAAGCCATTAAGAAGCTCGGAATAGAAGATGCTGGTCTGAAGTGTGGGTATAGATTGTTAGTCCAGAAACTCCTACTCTGTTCTACATTCATCCTGGGGCTGCCTTGAGAACCATACATTGGTGCTCAAGTAAGAGACCAGATCGAACTAAGATTCATTTGCTCATTTACTTATTTTTAAGTTAGTTCACTTTAATCAATATCTATCAAATAGCTTCATTTTCTTGGTGCTAGGAGCAGAAGACACATATTACGATTTCCAACATTAAGAATTTCAAGAACAACCACAGTGATACTATTTTGCCTAGGGATGAATACATAGGTAAAATTATATATAAAAGGAAGAAAATGAGGCTCATGAAAGTTAGGTGATGGGTACAACCAGGGAAGGTGTAAGAAACAGGATCAGAACAGACACACAGCTGGGGAAGTGGGGACACAATTTGGGTCTGGAAGTCCTTTCTTCTGCACAGTGTTAGACTGCCTGACGTTTTCTACACAGATGAAGGTGACTACACAGACACAGATGGAAGCCATGAGGGATAGGGCAGAAGAGCACAAGTTTTGCAGTTTGAAGGACTTCAGGGATTGTGCCTCACTCCTACTTGTTCTCCGGGTTTAACATAACCATGGCAGCCATACTTTAGTTGGGAACTTGTCAGTCCCAAAGAGCCATGTAGCACAGGCCACTTTCAAATGTAAATGCATGTTCTTGTTCTTACATATGAATGTAAAATCAGGGGTTGGAAAACTTCAGAAGGGACTTGATGAATGCAGAGGACTAATAACTGACACGCCAGGTAATTTGTGGAAGACATTCTCCTAAGTAAAGGAAATTGCAAATTATTATGCTCAGATCAATAAGAAGAAATTGTATCTGTAAAAGAATAATGAGCTATACAAGGGAACAGAAAACAAAATATGATGGTAGAAGTAAAAGATGCCTTAGAAGTTTGTCAGAACAAAACTTGAGCCCAGTTTCTTCTAAAACAATAGACAATGCTAGTTTAGCAGTTGATCCTACTTCATCTGAATGCAAAGCAGAGAAAAAGAAAAACCAAGATACTCTAAGTTTTTGAGTAATACTCGTATTTTTGCAAGAAAGTGCCAAAATGGGGCCAGCAAGATGCTCAGAGGACTGAGCGCCTGCATAGGCAAGCACAGGGACTGGGGTTCAATCTTCCACACCACATGCCTTGCTGGCCCTGCCCCAGGGTGCGCTGAGCCAGCTACTGAGACTGGGCATGGTGGTGCATGCCTGTAATCCCAGCACTGGGGAGGCTGAAACAGGAGGATCGCTACGAGTCTGAGCTGTGTAGTGAGACCCTATACCAAATACACACACACACACACACACACACACACACACGCCAAAATGCAAGATAGCAAAACCATTATAGCAAAATTTTTTCTTGAAAACAATGGCCTCAACTGCAAAGGGAAAATATTATGTTGAAGAGTGACTAGAGGCTGTTTCTATCTGTATAAAGGACAAATGGCCAGGATGAGTAAGCGAACAGCAGTAATGAAGCCAGTGATCTGAATGCAGGGAGGCGGTCCTGTGCTTGAACAAGGATTCCACCCAAGGGCTGGCTGCAGGTCTGCTGGGAGCTGAGGTCAGCTGTCCCTGCAGAGGACTCTGCCTCTGAGGGCTCCTGACCAGTAAACAGCAGTGTTTCTCTGGGCACCCTGATTTAATGACTTTCAATTATATTTACTGTCCATTAATAGTAGCATTTGGAGATCAGGATCTTGTTTTCTGATATTAGATCTTTCAGAATTTATATTGAATTAGTTAAGTTTTTCAAAGTCATAAAATGAAAAATAAATGCGGTACAGGCCATCAAAGAAACAGAGTTTCCCAGACTGCAGAGACTCATGAGTCATCAGATTCAAATGGCCCATAGGAAACCAAGGAGAATGAGCAAGAAAAGCCCATTTCTGACCAGAACTCCATCATATTTCAGCCCCCAAGCACCAAACAACAATAATAACAACAATCCTACAATGTTCTAGAGAGAAATGATAGAGGGCAGCTATAAAGTAATGAGACTTAGATGATCTTCAGGCTTTGGAATTTTTATAATAAATTTGGCATGATGTCTTCAATGTTGTAAGGAGAAATAATTTGTACTTAGGTCCTGTAGTTAGCTGAACTACCAAGCAAGCATGAGGGCAGAGGAAGACATTTTCAGGCATTCACAGAGCAAAATTTCCACTTTCACAAGTGAAAGTTTCTTGAGAGGAGTGACAGTGAAAGATGTGAAGCAACAGACAGAGAAATATATACTTTACAATTCCTGAATGACAAGTATTCAGGAGGTGACACATCGGAATTAGAATAAGAAGCTGGCTGGCTCTGAGGAAAATGTCTTCAATGAGAAGAAAAGAGGAAATTAGGAGGAGTGGAAAAATAAGGTACTAGAAACCACAGGGGGAAGAAACCCAAAGCTGCACAGAAGAGTGAAGTTTCTGGAGTAAATTACTAACACAAGCCATAAATACACAGTGACTAACGGATTGTAAGGAAAGAACCCACTTGACCTTAGAGACATACTCTGAAAGACTACAGGTTGAGAACACAGAGGATACATGTAATCCCAGAACACTTGGCCCTTCAGTGAATAAGAGCTATCAGAATAAATAGAAGACTTAACTACGGTTATCAGTTACCTTTGATTTTATAATAAGGATATTGTAAACATGGGACAGCTTGTCTCAAGTCCTCCAGCTTCTTTAGTGCACACAACAAATGTATTTACATACGCACATATGAATAAGCTTACTTATATATTTTCTGTATCTATGTAAACATACCAACAACCATGAGATTATACTGATAACTCTAATTCTGCCCCAGTATTAAAGATTTTATCTCTGCTCTCCTCCTTTTCACATTTGTTTCTTCCTCTTTCAGGAGTGGAAAATAGTCATCTTCCACCATCCTCAATGTATTTACTTTTCTGCTTTAATTCTTCTGAATGTGTCCAATTCTCTGATTCCATCAGACTGTTACTGTGTGTACCTTCGTTGGGACTTTTAAGAGATCAGAGTGCTTTTGAAGCCCACTAAACATTGAAAAAAATGCACAATTTTGATAAAACCTAGCCATGAAAAAGTCAGTAACCAGGTAGTATGAAACAAACAAAAACACCTCTGAGAGAGTTTGTCACAAGCAATGATCTTACTGCTTTAAGCAATCAAAGGGGAAACCCAGATTCACAGTTCCTCCATTCTCGTCGCCTACCACTATAATTCTAAGGTATTTTAAAGTTTGGTTTGCCTAGGAATAAGGGAGACATTCCTAGGTTGAATCCTATGTCCTTTTCCTGAGATTGGACAGGACCGTGGCTTGAACACACACAAGCACACGTGTGCGCCCCACGTTATGCTCTTGTACCTGGTAGCCTGAGTTGGTCACACAGAGGAAGTCTGTACCTGAAATATCACAGTAAATGGTCTGTTGGTAGGTCTTGGCCTCCACGGGATGGAAGTACACAGTGATCTCTGTTGTTGAGTTGGGCCAGACATCACCTTCCTGAAAAACAAGAAGAATCACTTAAAGACAGGATAACTCTAAAAGGAAGGAATTGCTTTTCAATGATGTTGTTATAATTCCATGGAATGTTTTCCCAAAGATTATTTATATTTAAGGAGTACATATATGATGTTTTGATATGCATTTGGATAGTGAAATGATTACTATGGTTAAATTAACCTATCCAGCTCTTCACATAGTTACCTTCCTGTGTGTATGATGAGCCTGCCAAATTCCCACTGTGTGATACATTCCTGCTTAGTCACCATGGTTTACATTAGGTGTGTAGAACTTATTCCTCTCATAACTCCAGGTTGCAGTCTTTACTAAGGTCTTCCCATTCTTCCCATTCCCTGACTTCTGCTAGCCACCATTCTACTCCTGTTTTGATCAATTTTATGTTTTTAGGCTCCATAGATAAGTGAGATTATGCATTGCTATTTGTCTGCATTTTGTTTTATGTAATGTCTGTCAGGTTTTTCTGTTATTGCAAATGTGACAATTTCCTTTTGTAATGCTGAATAATATTCTATTACATGTACATATCACAATTCATTTTTGCATTCATCTGTTCGCACACACTTGGGCGGTTCAATTGCGTGGCTACTTGCATAATGCTACAATGAACATGAAAGTGGATATATCTCATTGAAGTGCTGGTCTCATTTCCTTCAGGTATATACTCAAAAGATGGACTGCTGGATCAGATAGTAGTTCTATTTTTAATTTACTGAGGAACCTCTATACTATTTTCCATAATAGATATGCCAATTTACATTCCTATCAATAGCATATAAGGGTTCAACTCAAGAAAATCTGAAAGAAACATATTGTAACAAACACATTAAAAAATCACTATTTTATCAAGCAGATAGAAAACTTATACTTCTGGCTAACTTATAAAGTAATACAAGTTTGACATAGGCTCCAAAGATAATCTCAGGGAGTTTATGAATATAGAATGAGTTACTAAAGGGAACTAGGATGAATAAAGCATTTGAAAATGTATTCAGCAAATATTTGCTATGGATGTGCCCAGCCCCAGGGATTCACAGAAAGAGAAGCAGGTGGGTGGAGACTACAGGGAGCTCACACCTTCACATGATGATAAACATGACTGCACAAATTTTATAATATATCTGACACAAGCTGTGCCAATACAGTCCACGGGGACTTCAGAGAAAGAAGTAGCCCACACTTCCTTGGTGGAGGTACTACCGTCCTAACTTTTGAGGTAACAGCAAAAGGAAAGAAACATTATTTTTTATGGCAGTTTTTATTTTATTTATCCTTTCCCATAATTTTATTGAGAAACAAATAGCAATGAGATAGTTTCAAATCAAATTAGTAGGACAGTTTCAATAATTAATACATTGCATATTGTTTTCTTAGTGGCTATTCATTGTACAAGATGCAGGCATATCCTATTTACACTTTTAGAACAAATCTATTTATTGAATTAAGAGAATGTAGCTGTATATCTATCCTATTTTGAATATACAGATACAAAATAGTCATTCATTTGTATCCCCCTTTTTTTGTTTAGTTTTGTCATTTGAATATCGTAGGTGTGTTAGCTCAGCAAGATATTCCAAAGGAGTCCAGTAGTCCATAATAGTAGTGGGTTATCCGTAGGACTGGCAATGCCAGAAGTTGTTGACGAGTCTTTTACAGCTCAGCATAATAATATGACTTTACTTTTTATACCTCATTTTTATACTTTTCTGCTGGATGGTTAAGATCAAGATAAAGCAAGACCTACATAACAAGAATTGTAGCTTTTGTATCTGATAAGGTCAGTCATATGCCCTCAGGATTTATCCTGAAACCCTGTACTGCAGTTTGTAGATCCTCTGTCAGTGTCAGCCATGTGGAAGAGCCACAGCCATTGCTTGACCAATTTGCTCTCTGTGAAAGCCTGAGAGAATGTGGAAAGAAACATTCTTATTTGTAGAAAACAGCAATGGCCCAAGGCAGAATAAAGGCCAGATTAAAACCTTGATTCTGAGTCTGTGTAATATTTCTCACTTGAATTTAAATCATTCAACAGTCATAATAAGGGAGGCAAGTTCTGATACTGTAATGTGATAAACCACATATTAGAATTTTCCTGTTAGGTAGAGTTTGATTAAAAACGTCTGCACTAACCACATAACCTGGGGCCTTTTCATTAACTTCTCAGAGCTGCAAAAGGAGATGTTAATCGCATCTACCTGAAAGGGCTTCTTAAGGTCTGATAAAGTCATTTAGCCAAATGCTTTGGCCCATGTTTGGTGCAAGGTAAAAGTTCTCTACATAAGTGTTTACTATGAGCCATGTTGCTTTTATGGCACTTAGAAGGACTAAGTATGTAAGGGGCATGTGTGTGTTTTCTATGGTTGTGTAAATACAGTGAAAAAGCCATAAATAAGAAGCACATCCAAAAATCTAAACAGTCCTACTAGCTCAGAAAAAAACAAACTAAGACAAGCTGATAAATAATTGGGTTTAGTTTCAGCAAGGTCCTAATGCATATACTAGCAGGTCTGGAATGGTTTAAAGGCAGACATCAGACAAGAGGAGAAACAGAGAATTATAGGTAATTTGGGTTCATTTATGAGACAAACCAGTTTGATCAGTGTACTTCTCAGACAGCCTTCTTCCTGACTTTAGATTGAAGGAGGACACAGAGGCTTCAAGGAGCGGCAGCAAGGACCACAAAGGTCACACAGGTCCTGTGGGCTCTCACATCCCAAGGCTGGTCTCAGAGAATGATGGCTGCATGTATGGAGGAGCTGCTGCATCCCTGCATCTGTACCTGAGGTGGTCCTTGATAGGTGCTCAGTAGATATGAGTTGAGTTGGCTGCTTCTACTCGGTTTATACACAATGTAGTTTTTACTAAATACCTGGTCATTTTTATATGATGAATAGGCATTTCATAGGCTTCTTGCCTGTTTCTACAGTTTCTTCTCTCATTTGTTAGAAAATACTATGTTTATTTTTTGAGTTTTTGGTATAAAGGAGTTCTTTTACTTTCATCTGCAACCCTTATACTGTTTTAGAGCCAAAACAGACTCCTGAGATCATGCAAGGATGGAGGAGTCCGAAACACTTTCATGTGCTTAGGACTTCATGTGGCCCTTTTCAAACTTTGAGACAAATTTCTGTTCCTTTGTGATAAACAGCTGCTGGGGTTTTAATGATATAGAGCGCTAGGAGCACCTATGGCTAACAGAGGCAGAGGGGTCAGGCAGATGAGCTGACTCCTCCAGCCATATCTTCAGCCAACCCAGGTTTGAGAGTGCATTTCCCATCTCCACTAGAGATGGGAACCACCAGATGAGTTGGGCTTCTTCCTAATCATCAGTACAAAGGGAAGCCTGGTGGGTTTGCATTGCTCCCAGAGAGAGTAGATGTAGACAGCCTGCTCTTACCCAAAGCAACTGAACAGAGGGCCAGGGCTGTCTTGGATCCTGGAAGAGTCCATACTATTAAGTCCTCAGCAGAGTAGCAGGAGACAGTGGAAATTAGATAAGCTTGGTATGTGCAAACCAGTCAAGAGTTTTGAGGTTTGGGGGGAGCCAAACTTCTTTCAATGGGTTATACAAGCAAGAGAAGCCATGAAGCATGCACAGATGAGAAGGGAACACACCTCAGTTCTATCCCAGAAGTGCTCTTGGACACATCATCACTAAGGCCACCTGCTTAGAAGTGGTAGGATGGGAAACAAGACCTACTCCAGAGAGGCAATTCAAACACTAAAGGAAGGAACTTTGGGGTTCAGATAGGATCTAGAAGGACCATGGGATGCAGGGGCTGCCTGGGAGTCAAGAAGTCCTTGTACTTGGCGTGGAAAGGCCAGTGCCAGGACATCAGAGTCCCCAGCCTCAGGCTGAATGAGTGCAACAGTAAGGTCAGTATTTTCTTATCCACAGCTGCAGCTGTCTCATTGTGCCCATGACATCCTCTAGCAACTTGCTGCCTTTTCTGAGCACAGGAGGTAATGCAAGCACAAGCATTATCTTAAAGCCCTCCACTGGCTTGGAGCAGGTAATGCATATTAGGAGGGCTGTGTGTATCTGCAAAAACAGGAACGTGCTCATCCGGGTTCTCCTCTTGGGGGGATGCTGCCAATGTGAGGTCCCTTAAAGGAGTGAGGAACATGTAGGATGTCTCTGCTTTTCAGCTGGGATTCAAATAAAACTTAAAGAACTTCTTTATAGGAAACAGCATTTTCTAAAAAATGACAGAAGGAACCCTAGGAACAGGCAAGAGCCTAAAATAACCCCACTTGCACTCATATGTCTTTGACACATTTCGTATTAGTTCTTTAATCCTGCTGAAATGAGCTGCCATGTCATGTATGTCTCTGAAAACTTTTATGGTTTTACGGCTCAGTTCTAAAGTGTCAGAAAACCAGAACATTCAAAATTTACTGTACCGGCTCCACATCACTATCTCTTCTTCCTCACCCTGTGAAGTCTGCCACACCCTGAAGCTCTCCCTGCCTGCTGGACATGGCTTCTCTCCCAGGCTGCCCATTTTCCTGCTCCACACAAAAGCCTGAGGACACAGGACTTTGTCTGTCACTATAACACTGATGTCAAAAACAGCTGCCCAAATGGCCTTCTGTTACACTGCAACTCTCTTCCTTTTTGGTCTTAATATTTTGTTTCTCTTTCAGACTTAGAATGAGCAAAGGAACTGTATTTCATGTATCAGTCAAATGACCTGCTAGAAGCAATCGACTTTGAATTTTTAGGCTTAAAGCTATATATTGTTTTTGTCCGAAGATCACTTGACTGGGACCTTTATGCTTCCTTCTGAACAAGAATTGGGTGGCCACAGTGGAAGCTTTCTGAAATCCATCTATAAACATACAGGCACTGACTTATGATGAAAAATATAGTCATGAGAAAAAGTATCTTTTAGAAGTGATCACCTTTTAAAAAACTGTACTGGCAATGAGCAAAAGAGCAAAAAAAATCCCTCAAAAATTCTTAAATTAATTTCTCTTCACTCTTTTTATCTCTCTCAAAATTTTTAAATTAGAAAAATTCTTTTAAAAACCACCTTCTTTTCCCCTCGAATAATTCCTTCATCTACTCCTTCCCTCCTTTCTTTTCTCTCTCCCTTCTCCTTTCTTTCCTTCCTTGAAGAGCTCTTTCTTCAAATTTTTGCCAAACCCAAAGGGTATGAACAGAGTGTCACATATTTGTTTAATTTGCTTGGTTTGTTTGGAAAGCAATATTATTCAAAGTTTATGAGTCATATTTTAATGGCAGTTTCATTCCCCATATTATCAAATAAAATAGCTTCACTTTAATTTTCAACCTATATTTATAAGGTTGTTTCAAATGTTTTTCATATCCAAATGCTATACTTCCCAACCATACTCTAACAAGAGACGAATGTGTTTAACTCAAATCGAAATTTGCAAGCATTTACTGAGAGCTCATGTTTTTAACATGGTATTAAAGTGCTTCTTTACAATATCAAGTTCAATCTTTATAGCCTCTGTGAAATAGCATTATCTCCATTGTAATGGGCAAAATCAAGATAGAAGTTAAATTTCTTACCAAAACCAAACCAATAATTAGCGGTAGCTAAGATTCTATCATAATTTTCCCCCTAACTTTCCTACCCTCATTGCAATTATAGAAATAGGTCAGGTCTTAGCTTTTCCACAACCTCATAAAAAAGGCCAGAAGAAATTCAGAATCATTACAATTGATTAATATTCAGGCTTAAATGAAGCAAGCATGACCTAATATTCCTGACTGGTGAATGCCGTGTGATACCCTGTGTGCTTATATGGTTTGGTTCCTCTGGAAGGTAATGCTCACAAGAGCTTCCTTTGAACAACACAGTTGATGGAGGGTGGGGTGGGTGACATCACAACTCGTGAGAAAACATCAGTGGGTCTTCATCAAGCTGTCCTAGTCGGGTGAAGCTCAGAGCCCAAGCGGTCAGAACACAGTAGAGAAATAATGATGTCCAGAGTAGTCTTACTCTGTGACCAATTCCACCACATTTACCCCGACGGGGGAATGAATGGTTTATGTAGTTCCTGACTACATAAATGAAAGTTTTGGTTCTCTCATTTCCCTTAAAGTACTGGAGAAATATCAACATAATGAGTTTTTCTTAGAAAGTAAGAACATTCTCAAAGTCATACTTTTAGTGAGTAACAATGATAAAAAAAGGCATTAATCTGTTATAATCAGAGCAAGAATAGAAAATTAACAATGATTATAATATTACATATTGTTATCATCACATTTGTTGTTCAGATTACCAGATACAGAACAAATTTTGTTATAATCAGGTCCACTACCCACAATAGTTCCAGATCAGTAAGAGAAATTATGATTCTGTTTAGCGTCACTTGGGATACATACCATTTGTCTCAGAGGGAAACAGGAAAATAAAGGAAAGTCTAAAAAATTTGAGGAAAGATCATACTGATACATGATATAGGAAGAGATTTTTCTACTCCATTGTTTTTGCTGGGATAAGAAAATGTGATCAAGTAAAGTTATGATTCTCAAATGAATGATTAAAAATGTTCCTAAGACAGGGCTTTAGGATTTGGCCACCTGCCAGAGGAAGTTTCACAAAAGGCATATTCTATCTTGCTTTTGGCTCCAGCCCAAACTCAGCAAAAGTTCCACCGAGACTTTAGAGCGCAGAGCCAGGCATCTGTGATGTCTAGGCTTTTCTCTGGAGAAAGAGAATTGTACTTTTTCCAGCAAAGAAGGGTGTTACTTGTTTAATGAGCCCTGAGGAACTGTGCTGTCTCTAATCCTTCTCGAGGCCTCCCTCCGCTTACCCTTACAACAGTAGTTGTATTGGCTTTCCAATACAACAGTAGTTATTTCAGCACAACTGCAAAAATGTGGCTGAGCACGAAGAACTGAAAGGACGATCCTAATGAACACAGGCTGAAGGGTGGGAAAACTGCACCATAGAGAAGCCGCGACTTGCCAAGGACAGTTTGGTCTCAGCAGATCCTTGTCCCCTTTCTCCTGCCTGGTGTCCATTTCCAAGCAGTCAGCTTCCACATGCCGGCAATGTGACTCACTGCTAATGCCACGATTCAGGGAAGGCCTCTGCAGTAAGAAGCTGGGTCTTCAATGGTGGCCACTTGAGCTGCCCCCCAGCCTGCTTCTGCTGAGCTCACATGCTACACCAGTCGGGGGAAAAGTCAAATCAACTAAATTTGAGCTGTGCTTTCAGCGTCCAAAATGCTGGAACAGCACGTTTCCTGCAGGCTTAGATAGCAACAAAGCATGGCTCACTATTACTTACAAGGTAATAAAGAAATTATCAAGTTTCTCTCCTAACTCCCCAGTTAAAAGAAGCTTCAGCTTTCCTAGGGATACTGGATGAAGCTGTCTGTCCTGGAGGAGACACTTGCTAAGAAAAGCCAAACATTTTCTCTGCTCACTGATGTTAGCCAATCAGCTAGGGCCAGTATGAGCGAGCACCTTTAAAATTTGAGCCTTTCTTTTGGAGAAAATATCAAGTGCTCAGTATTTGAGAAATTGCTGTAGCTTCAAAGTATGACCCGAGCCAGCAGCACCAGAGTTCACAGGCAAGGCCAGCCCTTCTGTGCCACGATTTCTCAGAGGACTCCTAGGTGCCCACAGAAAGCAAAAGCTTAATTCTCTCTTTTTGCCCTGTGATATTCTTTTACCTCTCAATTTTCAGAACTGTGTTTTTGTCTTTGAATCTCTCTCTTTCAGGGTACCCAAGAGACCTATGCAGAGGAAATAACAGAATGAGATTGTCAAAATTCTGAACAGCCAGGGTCCAGCTAGTACAATAGAATATTACATTTCTGAAAGTAGCCAATTCCACTTGGTTCTCTGGAAGGCACAAAACATGCATAATGGACTCAATGTGCAGTTCTTTCCAAAGAGGAAAAAAATGTGTACAGAAGCAGGTGGCTTGACAAATGATCAGTATTCTATAAAACTCAGTGCTTTCCCTAGGTAAGGAATAAATGGAAAAATTTTGGCTAATGACAATAATGCTCTAAGATATTATGAAAAGTATTGGCATACGAGACATGATATAAATAGTATTAACATGCCACATGCTTTAATAGTGAGCAATTCTGGTTACCTTTAGACTACCAATAGGGGCCGGGGAGATGGCTCATTAGAATAAGCACTTGCCTGGTAAGCACAAGGGTCTGAGTTCAATCCCTGGTTCCGCAAAAAAAAAAAAAAAAAAAAAAAAAAAAGCTAGACTACCAATAAATTACCACATAAAACTAAGAAGAGTTTCATTCTAGCATCCATCTGGTGGTCACACCCTCCCTCTTTTCTTCACCAATGAACACTTCTAAGGGTCTCTCAAAAGATGAACTCCCACCTCTGTCTGTACACAGCTTCCAGCCTCCCTCTATTCAAACTCCAAGTGAGGGAAACGAGCAGGCCTGGGCTCTGTGTCCACCTCAGTGCCTGAGATGGCCAAGTCTAACTCTTTCAGGTTTCAGCAACAGACCTGATGGCCCCATTAATGGCTCACATTCCTTGATGAACACGAATGTGATGAGACAGTTTGCTAAGCTGGTGGAAGTAGCCTGCAACCAAGTAAGGTCTGAGTGGTAGAAGAGAATAAGAACATCGAATAAGAACATGAATTTCGGGAGCTTTGGGTCTGTTGTTCCTGTAGCATTCAGTCAACATACTTTTCACATGACAATATCAATAAAATGGGATTGAAATGCAAGCCTGTCACCATCTCCAGGCAATTTAGGATTGATCCTTGGATTGATCTCTTGATTTTGAACTTCCTTGCTTTAAACTGAGAAGGCCTTTGAATCAAGAACAATGTTCCCATTAAATACTCAGTATGTAGAAGACATAATTTGGCTAAACTAATTTTTTTGTTCTAGCTGAGGGATTTGAAGAATGAAACTATAGTTATGTGTCTATTTCTTTTCAGACACTGAAGTATTTTTGTTTCTATTTTTATCTCATCTGAAGATACGGTCCTTCCTCAGCAGACAAAGAGGCTAAAGAGTCCCTTAGAAAACAATATATTCTCTGAGCCCCTGGGTCAATCTTTTGAGTAGTTTGTCAGTTAGAGATTGGTCATCAGATCAGTTGGTGACATTGTTTGCTTCCCACTTCTCTCCTTCTACTGTGAACTTAAGTTTAGGAAGAAGCTGATTAAAAAGAATCAAATCCTATGATGCGTGGCTCAGGTGTCCAAAAATGAAGTAGTGGCTGTTTGGCATACATGATCTGATACTTGAGCGAGATTCTGAAGAAAGCTTCAGCAGAGAGTGGGGCAGAGCAGGCACAACTGCCAGAGAGCGATGCAAGCGCTAGGCTCTCCTGGGCTTCCATCTGTGAAGTTCCAGTCTCTCTTCTCTGCCGAGGGCCTCTGAAGAAGGCACCTAGAGGACACAGTGCAGCCTGTGCATCTTTCCTTTTTCTCTACACTCAGAATTTCGATCTGCTTTTCAGGACTTCAGTGTAGATCTCCACAGAACACTCAAAATCATACTTCTGGCCATGAATCCCCTCCCTCAAATTTTAGTCCTGCATTTCCAAAGCTATTTGGACATTTGTAGTCCAAATTCCCAAATTCAAAATGTTCAGTGACAAACTCACCAGCATTGGTTGACATTTGTTGTTTCATCCATCCGTCTGTCCGTCCATCCATCCATCCATTCACTCACTCCTTAACACTGGGTTACATACTGACCATAGATGGGGCAAAAGCTCAGTCTGATCCCAAACTGAAGAACCACAATTTATCAGCCAAATGATGAATGATCTCCTCTTAATACTATGCATTTGAATACAAGGCAGCTGAAGGCAGGGGTACTTGAGGGACTACTGGAAGGCCACATTTGCATCTGGCAAAGCTAGGGAGTGAGTCCAGGATTCCTGATGCCTACTAAGTGTATCATATCTTCCAGTCACTCCAGTCTAGATCAGAATAAATGTATGATTCCCTCATGATTTCTTCCCCTCAACAGCCACTCAAAAAGCATTTGGTCTCTCTCTCTCTCTCTCTCTCTCTCTCTCTCTTTCTTTTTAACATCTCACCAACCTGTCCTTTGCCTTCCTCTCTGAACATCTCAGACCACTGTTGATCAGCATCACTTCCTCTTGGCTTCAGAGATGTTTGCTCTTCTCAACTTTTTCTAACCCAGCCCGCCTTATGCTGCTTGCCTCATGCCTGGTCTATCATCTCTCAATTTAACATGGTCACAAGTATAGGGCAACTGCCACCCCTCATTACCTCATGTCCTTGCTCTGAGTCCTACAATGAGTCTCAGATACTTTCAATACCATTAACCAAACTAGAATCCACAGACACCCACAGACCTCTTGGACAGAGGTCCTTGGGCATACAGAAAGCTGCTTGTGCCCTGCTACCTGAGAGTCATGTTCTCTCAAAACAGCTTTTCTAAAATTTATTTGGCCACAAACTTCTATTGTTCAAAAATATACATTACCACCTCTCAAATTTAGTGTCTTCAGAAGAGCATGGTGGAAGACAACAGGCTGCAAGATTAGTCTGGTAGCCTGGAATCCCTTTAGTTTCCTTAAAAACAACAACAACAACAACAACAGTTTTGCTCATTGCTATTTAGCCTTCTGTAAACCTAACAGTTCTTTTTTTTTTTTTTTTTTGTATTTATACTTTCCATTCTACTGCCTTTCCATTTAATTAAGTCTTACCACTTTGTCCAATATTCAGGCAAATTTCCTTTTGCCTATAAATGCTTTCCCAGTCTGTCATTTGAGACTCTCTAACACTTATCTGCATCAGAAAACCAAATCTGGGGGCCGGGGAGATGACTCAGTGGGATAAGTGCTTCCCTGGCAAGCACAAGGGTCTGAGTTCAATCCCTGGTTCCACAAAAGAAAAAAAAAGAAAACCAAATCTGAACAATAAAAACTATACTATATGGGAAGGCAGAGAAATGGCAGGATTTCCACCCCAAGAATAATTTATATGATTATATTACAAATAAAAACTCTATATAAAATAATCAGGATTTTTAAGGGAGAGAGAAAGCAGATTTACCACCAATAAACAAGTCACTCTATCTGTTATTTTGACCAGAACAATTAAAGAAAGACACTTAGAAGTTTCATATCCTCATTTCCATTTTGCCCAAATTCTTAAGAACAAGCTAATGGGAGATTCAGCACAGCTGAACGGAGGAGGAGCCATGTTGGAGCTACTGAAGAAAATCAACCAGAAACACAGGTAACTGGAAGAAAGGGAGAACACATATCCTGCTGCCAAAACCATTCTGAACTGAGTAGATCAAACAAAACACATGTATGACTTTATAAAATGGTGACCCATGTCATAGAGCTGCCAGTGGGACTCCCACGCATGGTCAGAGCAGGACCACCATTCCAGGAAGTAAAATGCCACCACCACTACAACAAATGATGGACTGAAATAATGCAGCTAATTCAAGCCACACTGCATAGATCTGGAATAGAAGGCCCCTCACTTCTCTTGCCTTCCTCCAAACAGAGGACACTGTAGCCTGGCAGCAAATTTCACTGGCACACATAGGGATGAGTGATCAGGGAATTGCTTCCCCCTTGAGGGGCCTCCTGTTTCTCTGTCTCTGTTTTTGGTTTGTGTGTGTGTGTGTGTGTGTGTGTGTGTGTGTGTGTGTGCGTGTGCGTGCATGCATGCATGCATGTGTGTGCGCTCACCAAGGCAGCTAACTGGAACCTCTGGGGACAATAAGGTTAGGGATAACCGTGATGTTGGTGGCTAGTCACAGCACAGTCCTGTCCTGTGGGATATAAGCAGCTTTGGGCCATGGCAGCAAAGATTGGGAGGCTGGCAATCCCCCTGCTGGAGAGACTGAAGAGGAGCTGAGCAACCTTGGGCTATCTCTGCACTGGCGGCAGGAGCAGTGTATCAGCCCACAGAACCTCAGCCTACCCTGCCCTGTAGCAAGTGCATGAGAGGTCAGACTTGTGCCAGAGACAGTAGAACAGAGGAGGCTGTGCAAAGACCTGGAAGAGCCAACTACACATGGGACAGGGAGCAGCCCTGGGCTATCTCTGTCTGAGAACACCTCAGCAAATGGGCAAGTAAGGCAGAGACAAACAGGGTAAGGCACGGGCAGGCTGCTGAGGACATATAGAAAGTTATTGGCTGAAGACTGGCCCAGCCTCTACATCCGGAGGTCAGCCAGAACAAACCCAGAGCCAACCATACTGCAGGCTTGGCAGGGTTACCAGCATAGACTTGGGTTCCGACTTGAATGTTACTACAGAACTGTGAACACCAGGAGAACTTTATTATTTTTTTCTCTTTGTTTCATTTTTCTTTTTCTCTCTGGGGTGTGTGTGTGTGTGTGTGTGTGTGTGTGTGTGTGATGTCTGTGTTTAGCTCTTTTATTGTTTCTTTTGCTCACTTCTGTTCTCCCTTCTCTCAATTGTCTTTCTTGAATTTGTGCTATTTTCAAGTGAGTGAACACTATCACTAGTCTTTCTGGTTCGCTTCAATATTCTTTTGCTTTCTTCTTCATTCTTCCTATCCTCTTCTTCAGTTTCCCAAAGTTTGGATGATCATCTTTTGTCCATCAGCCTTACTTTTACTATATTTCCCTTCATTTATTTCTCTTCTTTGCTGCCTATCCCACTTAAATTCTTGCATCACAGAATAAAATCACTCAACTAAGGAAAAGCTCATTGCATGCAAACTTCTGAACTTTTGATTGGATTTTGGATGTTGGATTTTGTTACTTAACTATAGCTCTTACTTTTATGGTTAAAAGTACCAAATTAGTAGTTACCACAGTTTTGTCAATTTCTAGCTTGTGCTTGATGCTACTGTTATTGCTAACTATACCACTTTAGCCAGGGTAATACACCTATCATAACCAGTTGTTCTCCCTTGTATGAAAACACTGTGATTTTCTGGGGTCATAAGCATCACTATAGTCCAGTACCAAAGTACTGGGTGCTGATCCAAATAGAAACGATTCATCCTACAATAAATTGGGAGGGTAGGATCTTGGGACAGATACAAAGATCCAGATACACATGGAAGAATTCACTGAGGAATAGATATTTCCCAGGGAAGCCTTGATACTAGTGATAAATCTATCCACCATAAGCAATTTACAAACATCAATGCAGAAAATAAATTAAAGAACAAATAGAAAATGACAAGATGTAGAAGCAAAATGCAACTCCAGATCTCCAGCCCATCCAGAACAAGTCCATGGGACAAGGAGAGAGAGGAACTCAGGAGACACACACCTGAACTTTCTGAAATGATAGCAGTAGGAAAAAAAAAAAAAAAAGACAAATGAGGCTATAGAGAAAATTAGATTAGAAGTAATCTCTCAGATGAAAAAAAAAAAGAGATGATGATTAAAATGAAGGACCTTCCCAGTAGCTCTAGAGTAGACACAGATTAAAAAAAAAAAAAAAAAAAAAGAGTATCTTTGGAAAATGATGAAAATTATGAATGTCCAACATAGGAAAGAAATGGATCCATGAAACAGATTCAAACAGATACTCAAAGATTACAAATTCCATTGAAAGTATATGCAGCTGATGAACCAACGTGAGAACAAAATATCAAACCTGGAAGCCAGGACTGTGGGTGCTTGTGACCATGAAAAGAAGCTTCTCTGTCTGTCTGTCTGTCTGTCTGTCTGTCTGTCTGTCTCTATCTCTCTCTGTCTATCTCTCTCTCTCTTTCCTTCCTTCTTTCCTTCCATCTTTCTTTTTTTGTAAGGGTCTACAAGGTCTCACTACATAGATGGGACTCATAGTGATCCACCTGGGTTCAGCCTCCCAAGCACTGGTATTATAGGTGTGTGCCACTATGCCCAGTCTCAATCCAATTTCCCTCTCAGCATGCCCCGGGGGCAGGGCTGGCACAGCACACCAGGGATTTTCTTTACTTTTTGTGAGATAGGGCCTCATTATGTAGTTTAGGCTGGCCTTGAGCTTATTATGTAGCTCAGGCTGGCCTCAAACTTGTGGCAATCCTCCTGCTTTAGTTTTCTGAGTGCTGAGATTGCAGGTACCACTGTGCCACCATGACTAGCAAGAAAGATTTCTCAGAAATAGCAACGCACCATGAAAAATCAGTGTAACAGCTGCAAGGTGATGCAAATAAGAACACCTTAAGATGGATTAGAATCAATGAGAAAGCAGGAGACAGTGCAAATGGTGTAAAAAACATGTTCACAGAGGCAATGGAAGAAAACTCTCCATACATACAGAAAAGAATTTGACATATAAATAAGTGAAGCATATAGGACTCCAATTAGGCATGACCAAAATAAATCTACAACAATGCATATAATAACCAAGATAACAGAAATACAACACAAGAAAAGAATATTAAAAGCTGTTAGAGAAAAGAAACAAATCACCTATAAAGGAAAGCCCATCAGAATCACAGCTGACTTCTCAATACAAATCCTTATGTCAAGGTGAACTTTGAGTGAAGTATTTCAAATCCTTAAAGAAAACAACCTCCAACCCATATTGATATACCTTCAATACTATCTTTAAGAATTAATGAAGAAATAAGATACTTCCATGACAAAGAACTAAAAAAATTCATGAACATAAACTCAGCTCTACAAAATGTTCTGAAGGATATTTTAGAAAGAGTTAATAAAGAACACAATCCTAAAAACACCACAGAAAGAAGTCAGTAGGCAAGGTAAGCAATTAAACAGAGGGGAAAGACTGGGAAACAACAGTAGGAGAATGATGTTAGTGAAAAGCCAATACATATCAGTTATAGCCATTAATATAAATGGGCTCAATTCACCAATCAAATAAAACAAATTGGCAGAATGGATCAAGAAACAAGATCTAACAATATACTGCAAAGAAGAAAAACACTTAATTCAAAAACAAAATCATAGACTGATAATCAAAGGATAGGAAACAATATTTCATGTGACAGGATCACAGAAAAACTCATGGGCAACTACTTTATTTGCAGACAAAGTGAACTTCAAACCAAGACTGATTAAGATAGACAAAGAAGGTCACTATATACTTGTTAATGGAAAACACCAAGAGGAAGAAATAATAATCATAAATATATATGTATCAAATACTGGCACACCCAACTACATAAAATTGATACAGAAATGAGTGATCAAATAAGCACAAACACAATTGTAATGAGGGACCTTAATACCCCACCTCACAAAGAGATCAAGTGAACAAAAAAATCAAGAAAGAAATATCAGAACTAAAGTAAACTCAGGAATGTATGGACTTAGTAGATGTCTACAGATGTTCCATACCACAACATTTTTCTCATCTATTCTAGGGACATTCTCCAAAAGAGACAATATACTGGCTCAGAGAACATGATTAAGTAAATGGAAAGGAATTGACATTATCCCATGCATATTATCAGATCATAATGCAATAAAATTAGAAAACAATGACAAAATCCCCACAAAATGCTATAAATACATAGAAATTAAATAACAACCTCATGAACAACCAATACGTCACAGATGAAGTCAAAGAAGGGCTTAAACAGTGTCTATAACTAAATAATAATTCTGATACAACATACCAGAACTTATGGGATGCAATAAAGCAGTCCTCACAGGGAAATTCATAGTGATGAATTCTCAAAGCAAGAAAACACAACAAACTCAAATAAACAACCTAATGGTGAACCTTAAATTCTGGAGAAAGAAGAATAAGTCAAGCCCAGAGCTCGTATGAGGGAGGAAATTATAAAGATCACAGCAGAAATGAATGCAATAGAGGCTAAGGAAACAATCCAAAGAATCAATGAATTGAAGTGCTGGTTGTTTGAAAGATTACATACTATTGGCAAACTCTTAGACAATGTTATCAAAAAGGAAAAACTCAAATTCATGCAATTATGAATGAAAAGGGTGAAATCACAATAGATCCTACAGAAACCCAGAAGATCATCAATTCATACTTTGAGAATCTTTATTATAAGATGGAAAACACGGAAGAAATGGATGAGATTCATAGGTATATATGATTTAGTAAAGCTGAAACAAGAAGAGATAAAAATTCTAAGTAACAGAATATCGGTCAATGAAAATTGAAGGTAAGTAGAACTCTTGAAGATACAGGTATAGGCAAAGACTTCATGAACAAAACCCAGACCACAAGGGGAATAGGAAGAATCAAGAATGAAGATTTCATCTCACTAAAAAGTTTTTGCACGGTAAAGTAAATCATAGTGAAGAGACACCTCACAGAGTGGGAAAAATATTTTACCAGCTGTTTCTCAGACAAAGAACTAATATCTAGAATATATAATGAAGTCAAAAAATGAGGCCCCTCAAATTTAAAGACCCTACCCAAAACTGGGCATCTGAAATGAGATAAAGAAGTAGAAATGGCAAACAAATATATGAAAAAACATTCAACATTAGTGGTCACTTGAGAGATGCAAATTAAGTGAAAGCTGAGATGCTGTCTCATCCTGAAATGAATGTCAATTATTCGGAAATCAATCCAATCAATAACAAATGCCAGCAGGGATGTGAGGAAAAGGAACCTTATTCCACTGTCGGTGGGAGTGTAGATTGGTGTAATCACTGTGGAAATCAGTGTGGAGATTCCTCAAACAAAAACTAGAGATTCCACTTGACCCAGTAATTCCTTTTTCTGTTTTTTTTTTTTTTTTTTTTTTTTTTTTTTTTTGGCGGAACCGGAGATTGAACTCAGGCCCTTGTGCTTGCCAGGGAAGTGCTTATTCCACTGAGCCATCTCCCTGGCCCCAATTCCTTTTTTTGGTATCTTCCCGAAAGAATCAAAAACATCATACCATAGCGTGTATGCACACTTATGTTTATAGCATCACAGATTATAATAGCTAAATCTTGCAAACAGCCCTAATGTCCAATTAATTGATGAATAGATAAAGAAGATGTGTTTTTTAAAAAATATACAACAGAGTACTACTCAGCCATAAAGAAGTATAAACCTGAGACATTTATAGGTAAGTGGATGTACCTTGAGACCATACTCTTATGGAAAGTAAATCAAAGACATATGTAAAAATCGCACTTTTTCTCCAGTGTGAGAAGCTGAAAGTGTAAAGAAGGACAAGAATATCTAGAAATTATGAGATAGGAAGAAAACACTCCATTGGGAAGGGGAATTAGGGAGGGAGGAAGGGGAAAGTAAGGAAGGGAAAGGAAAACATGAGAAGAAAAAAATGGAAAGAAAACATTTGTAAATAAGGAGGGAAGAAGGGTTGAAGGTTTTGAAGGGAGGAGAGGGGAATGGGGGAGAAAAGAGGAATTGAAATAAATCACACACACACACAAAGTCTCCGTGATGCAAGTTGATCATTATGTATATTTAAAATGAGGGCTGGCCAAATAGCTCAGCAGATTAAAGTGCCTGCAAGCAGGTGCAGGGGCTGGGGGGTCGATCCCTGGGCCTGCCATGCCGGCCCTGCCCCTGGGGCATGCTGAGACAGCAATTGAGACTGGGTGTAGTGGCGTATGCTTGTTATCCCAGCTCTTGGGAGGCTGTAAACAGGCGATCACTATGAGTCCGATCTAGTAGTGAGACCCTGAACACCGTGTAGACCCTTCCCTAAAATTAAAAAAAATATATACTTGGAGGCCAGGGAGATAGCTCAGTGGAATAAGTGTTTGCCTGGGAAGTGTAAGGTCCTGAGTTCAATCCCTGGTACCACTAAAAAAAATAAAAGATAAAAAACTACCAATAAAATTCAAGTTAATGAATATTATTATGAGAAGAAAAATAGAATAGTGTTTGGAAAAGATAAAATCATAATAGACCCTGTAAGGACTGTATATTTTAAGTGAATTTTACTTTCTTCCTATTTCTGGTAATTTTTTCTACACAATATAAACAAAATAATCTCATTTATTTTAAAAGTTCCATTTCTCTGTATTATCATTTAAAGACTGATTGACTGACTGATTGATTGATTGATTGATTGACTGATTTGGTACAGGATCTTGCTATGCAGCTTGAACTCATAGTGATCTCAGCCTCCCCAGCGCTTGGGATCACAGGTGTGCAGCACCACATCCAGTTTCGGTGGCCAGCATGGCGCAGGCCAGTGTGGCATGTGGTACCAGGGATCGAACCCAGGTCCTTATGCTTGCCAGGCAGGTGCTTAGACCACTGGGTTATCTTCTCGGGCCCTGTACCATCATTTAAAGAAAATATTTTCCCCCAACAGGGAAAAAAAGCCTTGTGATAAGAATGCCTAATTCAGCTCCTATCTGAAAATCAAGTCTATTGAAAGCCATGTTTCAATCTACCTTGAGTATGGTCTCAGGTTTCATGCTTTGGGGAGGAAGCATGAGAAAAAAAAAATCTAAGGTAATTTTTGTTTTGTACCTTGGAAATGGACAGGACCTCACTGGTGAGCCTCCTACCTTCTCCCCCTGACCACAGCATTTGTGACCCCAGGGCCATCCACTCCCAGATGGCAGCAAAAAGCAGGATGAGCAATTGTAGCCTGGTTCCCCACTAACTAGCGGGGAAGATCTTGGGACTCTGCAGACTTTGCAACATTTGAGATGACCATGACTGGTTGCTCTCCTGTGGCCTTGCCCCTCTCAGCCTCTTGCTTGCCTGATCCAGTAGTTCTAGGACCTTTTCCTTGCCTCTGCATTTAATCTGTTTTGGTCCTCATCTAGATTTAACTTCTTGCTGCTCTAAGCAATTAAATCTGGAGAGCATTTTTCTTGGCTAAGCCTTGGAGAGCTTATGACATGATATATTCAGCCTCAATCCAAGTCTCCAGCCTTGTTCTCCTAATTGCTACCCTTGCTCTGAGTCAACTGACCTCCTCTTGGAATCCTGAATGAAACATTCCATGCACATCCACTAGATGCAGGACTTGGTTCCTATAGGTCCTATAGGATGCAGGACCTATTTTGCAGGACTTGGTTCAAGGTTCTCTCCAGCAGCCTTCTTAACCTATGATCTTGAACTGAGCCTCTGAACTAAGCACTATTCTTTCTGTCATCATCTGTGGTCCTCATATGGGGTCTTATAAAACATTAGTCCTAGAGAGCATCCCCAAAGGAAAGGCTCCCTTTTGGAGATTTAGTGCATGTATTGCATCTAAGACTTTCTGAAGTTTTACAGAGAAAAAACATTTCAAGCGATATTGAGCCTACTGTTTCTCAAACTGATTTTGTTTTTTGTCTTTTTGAGACAGGGTCCTTCCTGCAGTGCAGGCTGGCCTTGAGCTCACTTTGTAGCTCAGGCTGGTCTACAAACTCACAATACTTCAGCCTCAACCTCTTGGGTGCTGGGATTACAAGCATCCCCATGCCTAGCTTCTTAAACTGATTTAGCTATGGACATCATTTTCACGTTATGTCAAAGGAAAAAGACCAATAAAAATGATATAGAATTTCAAAATAAGATAGGAAATTACCAGTGGCTATTAAATCACATATTGTTATCTTCAGATTACCAGATACAGGCATGCAAGATTGATCAAACAATATAAGCATTAACTGTTCCTTTCAATGAACTAACAGAATTCAGTGGTACAAAAAGTCTCAATTTTCCACAAATGACTTTGTTGTATTCTACAGTTCTTAGGTCCCTATCTTTTCTCCAACTACCTAAAATGATAACAGTCTAGCAGTTTGCACCCGCTGTGGGCTTTCTTAGCTCCTACAGCTGTTTTCACCCTCGCAGTGCTGAATGCCAGGTAACACACAGCCGGCAGCACTGTGCCTGCCTCGCATGCAGCGCGTACACAGACTGCTAGCTACTTTCATTGCAGGATAGTACAACAGACAGGGTAGGAGGTCAGCCTAAGGAATTAGACAGCACCCCTTTGAACTCTGGTGCAGCTCTCAATGAATAAGATATGATGTCAACATGTAACTTTTATTTCTGGTACACACACAATGAATCAAGGACAAAGCAGTTCTCAACTCTAGTGATTTGCCTCCCAGAGGACTTTTGATAGTATTTAGAGATAGTTTTTGTTGTCACACTAGCATCCAATGACTAAAAGTAGGGGACATTATTAAATATCCCACAGTGTACAAAATAAAGAAGTATCCAGCCTCAAATGTCAATAATGCCTTGTTGAGAAATCCTGTTCTACAACCAGGCTAATCAGGGATAAATTTCATACTGCTGATATTAGTTGCTTAGCCTTAAATGTCTATGGAATTTCTCTAAGTCTTAATTTTCCTGTCTATAGATTGGAGTTCTACTTATATCCACAGGACTGTGGGATGATTATACAAATAAGATGAATTGGCTGGTCCATATGAAATGTTTAACACAGTGACTGGTGCATAGAAAGTGACCACGGAGCAGATTTCCCTTGGCTGGCACCCAGGGTCTCAAGTGACAAGGAGGCCATTATTAATGGGTGAAATCTTCACCTCTCTCAGCACTCACTCTGTAAGCCCCAGAGAGTGCTCTCACTGAACCAGGCCCTGCATGCCCTCTTGTGTTTACTGCATGGTTGGATTTTACTTATATGCTCACCAGGGGCTCAATGGTGTACACGCTACCCAGGAAGAGCATGCTATCTTCCTGAACCAGCTTCCGCTGATTTTCGAAGGTGCGGGAGAGAATGGAAAGTTGTTCTCGGAGTGAAGGATCAGTAACACACTCTTCAAGAAACTCAACTGTCTCGTGCTTTTCCTCGTTGGTCAAATCTTCACAGATCCTAAGGAAAATGCAGGCGATGCAAGCTTTAGTTTTTATGCAGTCATAAAGAACTGTGTATACACGTTTCCCTCCAGGCCCACATCTTAGAAATAGCCTTACATCACTCTGGGGTGGGACCCCCTCACCCTGAGTCTGGTTCACTTTGTACACAATCCTCAGACCTTTCAGAGGCTTCATTTATTCACCTTTATTCACATCCTGCAAAAAGTCCTTCTCCATTTCTTTCCTACTCAGGGCCCATTTGTTTATCCCTGGCCCCTTACGTATCTGGACAAATATTTTCTTTTAGATAACTATGTTTTCCAGGTTGCCTTTAAAATATTTAATATGTACACCGTGTCCCACATTGCAAGAATGAATTTGTGCCTGTTAAATTTGCTAACTTTTAATTCTTTCTTAGCTGTTAGTAACCTAGGGAATAGAGCTAGCAAGGACTAAGTTTGGATGACGATTTTATGATCTGTTTACTAGCTCTGTGATTTTGAGAGTTGCCCAGTTGTTTTAAGTTTCAGTATCTGGACCTATAAAATTGGAGTAATAGGTGCAGAGCTCATCTATCAAAGAGATGAGGGTCAATGTGATCCAGGACCTGGTTCAGTTCGGGATAAAGCAGGTACTCCATCAACACCACTATATTCCCTGTGTCAACTGTAAGCAGTTACTAATGGCTAAGCTTAGAAATTGCTCAAGCTAACTAAAGAGGCCTCCTTTTCTCTTTTATCAGTCAGAAAAGCAGCCTTCCCTGACCACTTTCCAGAGCTGTGTTCCCCTTTCACTTGAATTTGTGGACTGGATTGTATCTCCTCCAGGACACAGGACCACATTCCCAGCATTGCACTGCTGTCGCCAGCGATGAGGGACAAATACTAAGCAAATGAGCGCTGACAGGGAGACTGAGGCCCCTGAAATCCTGTCCCAACCCAACTCACTTTCCAAATGATTTCATGTAAACCATACACTCAGTACTGTTAGCTCTTTTTAACTTCAGTATTCAGAGTCCTTTGGTCATACAGTATAAAGAAGTCAAAGGAATGGATTCAGCATGCACTATTTCTAAGGAAAAAAAAGCATCCTGTGCTTCCTTTGCATGGCAAGGCAGGAAGCTGCATCCAAGGTAACCAGTGGTGGTCCCTCTGTGCTGCCCGGAAGGATGGTGCAAATTAGAGCTCAGAAGTACAAGAACTCATTCTTTTTTCCTTGGCATTTGATATCTGTCTGAAAGACTTATAAGTTCTATACCCTTTGAAACAATAAATTCCACTGCAGGAATAAATCTCAAAGAAAACAATCATGGATGTAAATACAGACACAGCTGTAAAGATCATTATTAAAGTGCTGAGTGAAAAAAATATAATAAAGTAGGCAAACTTGATATAAGATATTGAAAGGCTGGTTAAACAAATAATGGGAAACATAAGCATTCAGTTATTGGGTACTGGATGAACCTTTCAGAGGCATCAGGAAATTTAATACTCATAACCACTATTTGAGGTGATTATTATAATGATCATAATTTTCATTTCATAGATGATGAAACTAGGGCTTGGAAAGATCAAGAATCCTACCTTAGCTCACAGAGCTGAAAGATGGAGCTGGAAATTCGAGCTAGGCCTTCTGCAGCTTGAATTTCACAGTGCTAGCCATACTCTACACTGCCTCCTATGACGCATGCGCATTATGAGGATAATAAGCAGCTGTTAAAATGGCATTAAAGAAGACCATTTAACAGCAATTTGCAAAAGTTGGAACCATTTTAAAAATGAAAAGCAGGTCACAAAATAATGTATTGAGACTAATCCCAGTTTGGTAATACAAAAGTAAAAAAGAAAATACATTGTGAAAAAGAACAAATTTAGAGATACCAAAATATTCAGTGGTTCTCTCTGGGTTGTTATACTAGAACCAATTTTTATTTATCTTTCTGCTTTACCTTACATTTTCTAAATTGCATTCATTCACAATGTATTTCTTTTGAAAAGAGAAAATATAAATAATTTAAAAATTTAAATGCTGACCCAAATTTTGACTAAAGCACAGCAGACATTTCCAGGGTCGCCTAAGGCAAAGGTTGGCCTGAACCCATGGTGCCATGGCTGGAACAGACACAGGTGAAACATGGGGTTGTGCAGCAGGGAGTGGTCTAAGAGGCCAGGCAGGGGGTGACATATACACAGCAACAGGCATGGACCTGAGGACATGGGTCTTGGTGGGAAAGGAGGAAACTGAAGGCAAAATATGACATTCATCCATCCATCCGTCCACCTTCTAGATTAGAATGGTATCTCTGGGAAAAATAGTGGGAATGGAATGTGGGATATAAAAGAAAAAATAAATTGCCTAATGTAGTCTAAGAATGGCAATGTTCTATGAATAGAGGGATATGATCAGCTCAACCCTCACACCAGAAAAACAAGAACACAAAACTAATTCCCAAATGCTGCTCTTCTGTACCGTTAGGACTCTGAATCAGTAACAGTGGTAGAGTGTGGGTAGCGTAGGGGATGCTGAAGGACTCCTCTTTGTCCTCTGCTGAAGAACTGGAACAGGGCTGAGAGTCTAAGGAGAGGGTGTGGAACAAGAGCCTTCAGCTGCTGGACTCCAAAAGGGCGGCCACATACCCATACCTCAGGCTATGGGTGCATCACCTTGCTGATAGTCATGTGTTCTTGCACTTAGAGTGTTTCTTTACAGAGAAGGAGATTTCTCATTAGACAGCATTAAAAAGCCTATTCCTCATCTTTTAGTAAAACCATCAGCTTAATACATTTTACAAATAGCCTGGCAGGCAGTAATGCCCATCACTTTCCATCATCATATGAAGGCCAGCCCCAAGCCGTGGATTTTAACAAAACCTGTGTTTTAGGTAACAGAGGGAGGAGTAAGTAGCATTTCCTCACCCCCCTTGCAGCACAAGAGACGGTAGCTGAATGGTGAGCAGATTAAAATCTGTGGCCTTCAGATCTTGCAGAAATACTCTTCTGTCCCTACTTGGGGTAGAGCAAAGGGAGCCATCTACCTTCTACTGGACCATGTGACGTGGGCAGTGAACAACTTTGTGCCAACTATTATAAAATGAGGGTCAGAGGTCTTTTCCCTTTTTTCCAGATACAACTTAAGTCCACAGATTTTTGTATAACCCCAGGGAAGGGAAAGAGCCTCCAAATTCATCTGAGATTAAATTTATTCTGACCCGGGAAACAGACTCAAAGCCCAATTAAAACTGATTTATCTAAAGAAATGTACTGTTTCCTGCAGCTGAATGATGTGAAATAAACCCAGGCTAAGAACCTGGTGGGGCTCCATTGAGGATGACTGCAGGTCTCACACAGAGCCGATCTGGAATCAGAGCTACTGCCTCTCAGATAATGGCTGTGACCT
>NW_004524587.1:8620884-8628667 GCF_000260255.1 Octodon degus
TTCCACGTGGCTACATCTGGACCTGTGTCCCACAGCTTGCACTGACACAATGAGCTGGGTGAAGAGGAAGGTCAGCCCTCCTCAGATGGAAATAATAAGCTGCCAGGAAGGAACAGAACTTCCATGGGCTACAATTCAGCCCCTGGGAGAACATAAATCCAAGTTTTTGCACATCATTATGTTGGTGCGCAAGAAGCCATGATGGCTAGAACAGGAGTCCAGGGCTTCTGTTAAAACTATTAGTATTTTCAAGGTAATCTTTGAGAACGTTTTGCCCCCTGCCATGTGATAACTGGAGTTTAGTTATAACATTAATGTTTAGTTATAACACTAAAGTCAACTTGTAGGTCCTTGGGGTTCTGAAAAAGAAATTTTTAGTCTTTAGAAATACGGGTCAGTCCACTTAGAATAGGTCCTCTATAATCCAAGCTTAGGCCCTAAGTCCACCTTTCTCTATAATTTTAACTACAGAAGCTGCTGAAATCCAGGGAGAAAGTGAAGATAATGTTCCCAACATGAGCAAGAGAAACATACAAAGATCATTCCAGGGATATCTGTACAGGCTTTGCCTGGAGTTCAAGAAAACATTCTTCCTTCCCCTTGGCTAAAGCGCTTCCTGCAGGGAAGGACACACCTCTACTGATAAGCAAGCTGTCAAAGAACACACCACTTTGTCAACTGCTTGTGTGGCCTGGAACACAAGCTGAGAATGTGTGACATGGTGGAAGAGGAGGAGGCTCATATTCATCCCAAGAGCAGCACCTTGGAGGGGGCAGCTGTGCTGAGACAAGGACTCAGCGCTCAGTAAAGTACGAAGAGCTCTGTGCTTGCCTTGTTTTTAAAGCAAGTGGGAATTTCATGGCAGTTACTCCAAAGACAAGAATCCATGGCGAGTAATATGGAAGGCAAGGCACACTTGGGGATGGGTCAAGGAACAAGAGAAGGAAGAGAGGAAAGAGCCCACTCTTTGTCCAATAAGAAGCCAGACACAGATGGCTTCTATTTGCCCCTTTTCCCTGGGCTTTGGCACTCATGAGAAGGGGAAGAGGAAAAGAAGGCAGCACTGTCAATAGACGTTTCACTTAGAGAAGCCAATCTGGTTTGGGGTTATATTGTGTTGCTGTACATTACCCGAAGTGAAAGTGAGGGTATTCTTACTTAGCTATCAAAAGCTACTTTTCAAGTTCATTGTATGACAGGGCTATGATCTGGATGGTAACATTAGACCTCCAACCATGATTATGAAAATGCTATGCTATCCCTTCCCCTTATTATAAAAGTGCTAGAAGAAATGCTAGGAGGAGCAAGAGAGATAGGAAAAGGAAACTAATGTGAGCGAAAAGCAAGAATAATGATACCAAAGAGATAGGGGCGTGTAAGGGGAGGAGAAGTGGAGAGGGAAAGCCTGCGCATGTGTTGTCCAGTTATATTCTCTAGTCTCTGGTAATACTTGTCTTTCTTTTTTCCATCTTCTCTCTCTCTCTCTCTCTCTCTCTCTCTCTCTCTCTCGACTAATATGTAAACATTCCTTAAATATTTCTTGGACATCGCCATGGCCTCAGGCACATACTGCACACAGTCAAACACAGACAAGGGGGAAGCGAAACCAGCTTCCCCTCCCAGGTATGTGACACGCACTCATTCTCCCCACGGGACATCATGCTATCAAAGCCCTGCTTTCATTGCTGTTTCACCTTCTTATTTGTCCCACTCGCTCACTTTATCTTCATATATGTTGGGCCATTCTGATCTAACTGCCAGTTAGCATCTGCCAACTGAAGAAGCAGCAGATGGATTTTTTTGCCTTTTCTACCACTGACATTTCTTTACAATGAGACCAAATGAAGTTGGTAAGCAGGAAAGGCTTTTCTTTTAAAGATGGCACAGTGGTGATCCTGTGATTAAAGTTCATTGTCTGCATGAAAAAGCTGCTGGCCTACTGTGTCCTGCCATTGTCACAGCTCCTTCTGATTCAATTAGGGGCAGCGCACTGGGGGGTTTCTACCTGCTTCCCACGGACCTAAGACTTTTATTTTTATCCCATACCAACTTGGTGTTAGACAAAGCTTTGAAGCTTCCCAGGGCTAATCTCTAATGAAAATGGAAAGGCAAATAAAAAAGGCCGAAATAAATTCCAATGAAAGCAGCAAAAGCGTTAATTTGGGAAAAGAGAGAAAAATGAAAATACAGTATAAAAGAGGCAAAAACGGGTTCAATGTAGAAAGATGTTAAAAATTTAACAGTGATGAGTTAAACAGCTTGGTTTTACATCTTATTAATTTTCTCTACTGGCTGAGGTATCATTTTTTAAAAGATTAAAGAAAACTATTAAAGATACCAACAATCATTATTAAATTATTACATGGTTTGCAGGGATAGAGCATGTTACTAAAACCAAGAATATAAAAATCATTATACCTAAGCCCTCTCTGTTCCTTCTACTTTCTATTTTCTGGAGATACCTTTGCACTTCTTGGGTAGCAAATACTGATGCCAACCGAAAATAGATTACTTTTAGAAACTTTTTATGAAAGTGGGAGGACCTGGTAGAGTTATGAAAAGGAATACACAGGCTAGAGTGAGCTATTTGGTCTTGAAATTTAGTTCTGTTATTGCTACATTATGATCAGGGTGAGACTGAGAATGCCCAACATGTTTTTTCATGTACCCAGTTCAGATTCTTTAAATAAGCAGCTTCAAAAAGGTTTCAGACACTGGAACCAATTCATAAAAATTTCACATTGAGTTGGTCAGAAACTTACTACAAAAGCCATAATAAACTTGAATTTTATAGCCCCTTGTTGCTGAAAATAGGTGACTTTCATTACAAACCTATATTTTTCTCTGTCCTCCTCTTCTTGGGTGGCAAATATTTTCCACTGGAAATGGGCAATGATGTTACTGCGGTTGTGAATGGTGACGGTCCTCTGATTGGCCAAAGAGATGTAGGTTTTCTCAATGGTCACAGAGTTCTTGTCCAGCCTTATATTCATATCTGTGGCAGCTCCATAGAGAGATACAAATATTGCTTCACCTAGGAATTAACAGAGTACAAACAACTTTCAGATTTATTCTAGAATATTACTTGTAATCTATTTTATTTGTAGCTTCAGTTAGGGAATACAGCGAAAACATTAGATATTTCTTTCTTCCCCATTCCATTAATTCAGAAATAAAACAAGACTGAAAAATTTAACCAATGCGCCACCTTTCTTGGTCACTGTGAGAAATACATAGTATATGAATGTTGTGGTGGATGTTCCAAGACAATTCCTTCTTCATAACTTGTTTTCAATCTTACAGTCTGACAAGAGGGCAACTGAGTCCTAGAATATAACCCATCTTTACTCCACGCATGAGCTGTCTTTCTGGCTCTAAAGTGATTGCAAAAAATATAACTGAGAAGAGCTGTGCAAGCATGAGAGGATTTAAGTCCAATCAAGGAAGTGGTCAGGAAAGAAGATTCTGTAACTCTAAAAATAAAAAATCCACTACTTAAAAGGAATCGCCTTGAAACAACAGCAACCAAAATAAAACACACATACTTGCCATGTCTGGGTAGTGGGTACACAGAAAAGATAAAAGAATAAAAATATATTCTAAATTATTAATTTTTTCAATATTTGGAACACTTGTGTTTAGCACAGCAATTTAAGTCCCTGACTTGACTCAGGATGCCCGCCAGCTTAGTTCTAGGTGTACAAGGGAGGCCCCTGCGCTTGCACAGACGCAGGCCTGCCAACTCGGTGCCACCTGACTGCTGCCACCTTACAGCGGGTGTGTCACTCTGACATCAAACTTCAAAAAGGAAGATTTAAGTGCTGCTAGTGTTTTGTTGCTCTCAAATTTTCATTCGAATCCAGAAAATGTAATTATCTGCACCTTCTTGTTTAGCAAACCTTTCTGGTTTATTTATTGTATGAACCAACTGGCCATGAAATACCCTGACAGCTCTTTATGCATTTTAAGGTTCCACAGGCTCTGTCACTTTGGATACAGCAAAATGTAAAGACACGGTAAGCATCGAGACCTTGGTTCTAAAGTTTAAAATACTTGTATTAAAAATTTATCATAAAGTCAAAATGGCAAGTATTACAGAAACACATCAATGAAATTAAAATGTCTTCACTCAATCCCTAGCTTGATGTTTATTTATTTGTAGTTTAGGGAAGGGTCTACAGGGTGGTCAGGGTCTCACTACTAGATCAGACCAGTAGTGATCCGCCTGTTTACAGCCTCCCAAGAGTTGGGATTACAGGCGTGCGCCACCACGTCCAGCCTCAGTTGCCAGCTCAGCATGCCCCTGGGGTGGGGCCGGCATGGCTGGCTGGGGATCGAACCCCTGCGCCTGCTTGCAGGCACTTCAATCTGCTGAGCTATTTGGCCGGCCCTTAGCTTGATGTTTAGAGGTAAGAACTGTCAATATTTTCACGTAAATCTCTTCCTGAAAAACTTTTAAACTTTCTGATGAGTGAAATTGAATGATCTGATGCATGAAAACTTACTGTTGTTTTAATTTGCATATTCTTAATTATGGATGATGTTGAGCACTTTTTTGTACATTAATTAGCTTAAGCCAGAAAGATCCTTCCTACAAGGGTGGCCCACACATAACCCCCACAAAGGACTAGGTCCCAAGACGAGGGTGAACCAGAAATAGATTAGTCTTAGTTCAGAGCTGATGACCATGACGGAATTTCCTATAGGTTGCAGAGAGCTTCAAGCTATGCATTTTATGGAGATCGACCATGTCTTGAAATACCCAGATAAAGCAAATCATTTCTGTTCAGAGAAAGACACCTTCATGCAAAGTTTTAAGCTGTTTAACTATTTTTTAAAAAAAATAAGCACACAGTCCAACATAGTGAGATGCACAAAGAAAGAAAACTCCAAATGTTAAAACCAGGTATACGAGAAAAACAGAAATAGGTGCAGAAAAACCCAGATACCGGGAGTTATCAGCTATAGAACATTATAGCTTATGTCTAGATATCCTCCAAGGGCCATGTGCACTCAAAGGTAGGGGTTTTGGATGGTGATTGGATTACCAGGGTTTATAATAGCTGACTCACTGTCAGAAGGTGAGGTTTCTTCAGAAAAGAAAGCTCACCGAGCACATGGCCTGAAAGGGTTCTCCTCCCCTCCAGCTCCTCCCCTTACTCCGCCTCTGTGCCACCAGGACACAATCAGCTTTTTCTGTCATGCCTCCTCAGCAATGCTGCCCTGCCATGGAGCCAGCTGATTAAGGACTGAAGCTCTACAAACTGTGAGCAAATCTAAACTCTTCTCCTTTGGGTTGCAGGTGTCAGGCACTGTATCTCAGTGATAAAGGTGGTGATGAAGACCTGACCATACACCAGTTATGCTTTGAGTGCTCAGAGGAACAAACAGCTGAGCTTCAGGCTATCCGCAGAGGTCAGGGAATTGAAAAAAGACCTAAAAAATTAGAAAAGATTCACGTTCTAAGCACTATAGGAAAAAATAGCTTCAATTAAGTAAAGAAAAACTTCAAAGAAAAAACCCCAATGAAGACATTTATAAGAGAATTTTATGAAAAGATGACGAAAGGCAATCTGAGGAAGAAAAGAAATAAAGTACATGTGAAACACACATGGATGAGTAAGAGACAAGACAGGCGGCATGAGGTTGAACACTTTAATTGGAAAGTCAGAAAAAAAGGTAATGAAGCAAAGATAGTACTTCAAGAAATGATGATTAATCCTAGAATTAATAAATATCAGTTTACAATTCAAAGGGCCTGATGAAATCAAAAGGGATAAATTAAAGAAATTCACGCCTAAATATATTACAATGAAACTAAAGAAACCAAAGATAAAATTCAGAAAGCAGTGAAGAAAAATAAAAGGGAAATTAATCTGCGAAGGATCCACAGTTGGATTTATATTTGCCTTTTCAATGGAAACCAACAAAATAATGGAATATTATTTTTAGTATGATGGTAAAAATAATGCCAAACAAGAATCCTATGAAATTTTTCAGCTTTTAAAATTAGCATTGTTTTCTCTCTCTCTCTCTCTCTCTCTCTCTCTCTCTCTCTTTCTCCCTCTCTCTCTCTCTCGCTTTTTGGTGACAGCAATCCATCTCAGAACCTTGTGCTTGCCCGGCAGGTCCTGTGCCGCTGAACTACAGCCCCAGCTAGCACTGCTTTCTTTGCACACTTTTTCTTTGTCTACACCGGGAATTGAACTCATGCTCTTCATACTGAGCTACATCCCCAACCCTTTTTTATTTTCTAGTTTTTGAAAGAGGGTCCTGCTAAATTGCTAAACTGCCCAGAATGGGTTCCAGTTTGTAATTCTCCTGCCTCAGCCTCCCAGAGTGCCTGGATTACACGGATGCACCACCATGCCTAGCTCTCTTTAGCACTTTAATAATCTCATTTTACTGTCACCTGAAAACCTTGCCATTAGAATCATTAGCATCATTAGCATCACTAGTGTGCTTTTTTTCCTCTGGGTACTTTTATGATAGTCTTTTCTCTTTAATTTTCAGCATTTTAACAATATGTTTATGACCAGTTATCTTTATATTTGCGTGATCACAGGCTTGCTGAGTTTTGTGAACATAGGATTAATCTCATTTGGGGGATTCTCAGTATCTGTGTGTGTGTGTGTGTGTGTGTGTGTGTGTGTGTGTGTGTGTGTGTGTTTAGTACAGGGTCTACAGGGTCTTGCTACATAGATCAAACTCATGCTTCTCCTGTGTTCAGCTCCCAAGCACTATAGGCGCGCACCACCACGCCCAGTCTCAATCATTGTCTCGGCACACTCTGGGGGCGGAGCCAGCACAGCACGCCATGGATCGAACCTAGGTCCCTGCATCTGCCTAAGAAGGTGCTTTAATCTGCTGAGCTATCTGGCCGGCCAGCCCTCAGTCAGTATCTCTTAAAGTATTGATTTATTCCACTAATTCTCTCTTCTATTTCTGAGACTCCAGTTACACACAGGTTGATCTTTTGATTGTATCTCACATGGATTTCACTAGCTGTTCATCTTCTTTTGTTTCTCTTTGTGTCTTAGTTTCAAAAAAATTTTTTATAGGTCTTAGGTTCCTTAACACTTTTCTGTTGCACTTTTTTTCTGCAAATTAATATATACTTGTTAATTCCCTATGTTGTGATTTTCAGTATACTATCTTTACTGAAATCTGAAAAGATAAAGACAAGTGGCCCAATCTACAGAATAACTGCACCTCGAAACATCAATGTAAAAATCATAAATAAAAAATTAGCAATGACAATTTGCCACTACGTTAAAGGAATGATACTTCATAACCAAGTGGAGTTTACTTCAGGAATGCCATGATGGCTCACTATTAGAAAATCTACTAATATAGCTATAAATTTAAGGAGAAAAATCTTCAATGATGCTATAAAGGAATTTGACAAAACTCAAAACACTTTGTAAGTCTATAAAATAGTAACTGATTAAAAATAAAATATAAAATAAAAATCTCAGTAATTAGAGCAACATGGTACCAGTACATGAAGGGATAGTAAGTGCAGCACAATAAAATATCACAAATAAGCCAAATACTTCTTAGTATAAAGGTAATATTTCATATCATTGATATCAACATGAACATTATGAAAAATATTTTTGGAACAACTTTGTAAACATATGGAAAAATAAATCTCTTATATCAGAATAAATGTCAAGTGAATCAAAATAAATGTTGAATATAAAGCCATAAAGGTAGAACAATCCAGGGGGCTGGGGAGATGGCTCAGTGGAGTAAGTGCTTCCTTGGCAAGCACAAGGGT
>NW_004524587.1:8629047-8635623 GCF_000260255.1 Octodon degus
ATATAAATCTTTATAAGCAAACACAAAAGAAAAAAAACTTGGGAAAATATTTTCAACAAGGGTATTAAATCCCTAGATACACAAATAACTCTTAGAAATCACTAAGACGATCCAGTGGAAGGATGCGTAGATTTGTCCAAAAGAAATACATATAAAGAACCCCTAGATGTTTGTAAAGATGCTCGAGCAAGTCTCCCCTCTTGGTTTTGATCAAGTGCTGAAAAGATGCTGGACATTTCATGCACAACTGAGAGAAACACAAATAGTATTGTGTTGTTAACTCCCACATCACACCAATAGAACAAAAGTTTGTGAACATAACTGGCTGTCAACACACTGGGAGAAAAGGCACAAAGCAATGAAGGACGGTGCCTCTCCTCCACACGCCATGGAGTGAATTCTGCAATACAGATGACTATATCGATCTAAATTACGAAACTATTTACCCTCTGGCCCATTTCTAGAAATTTATACCAGAGAGGAGCCAGAGCAACTTCAGAACTATTTGACATAGTATTATTCTTAATAATGATGGAATTGAAAAAGTTAAAGTACCTGTAAGAGAATGCTGGTTAAATAAATTGGACTACTTCTCTAAGTAGAATACGGTGCAGGTGTGAAAAGGTACACAATGTGAAGAAAAGATTCCAGGATTCATGATTAAGTAGAAAAGGCAAAGAGAAGAACAGTTTGTATAGTATATTATATAAAGAAGGAAAATAAGAATATTTATTCATTATTGCATCTACTTTCATAAAATCACTGGAGTGATAGCCAAAAAATGAATGAGATATATATGGGGTAAATTGGGTAGTATAGAAACAAGACTTTTCACTATATATTTTAAAAGATTGCTTTAATTTTTAATATATGAATACACTATCCATCTAAAAACTAATGTAAAAAAGGGTTATAGGACCTCCAATAAACATATAGTCGCTAGACAGCACTTACATGAAGGTACAAATTGGAACAGTCATTTGAAAAGCCAATTTAGTATTCAATTAATATCAACATTCACTTTCTGTAGAAGCCAGCAATTGCACTCATAGGTGTTAATCCAAAAAGAAACACACTGCTGCAGAACAACATGGCACAAAGACGCTCAATGCAGCGTTGTCTCTGAGAGCATAAAATCTAGGTACAGGGGCTGGTGAGATGGCTCAGTGGTCTAAAGCACCTACTTAGAACAAGCTTAGCAAAGCACAGGGACCACGGTTCGATCCCCCAGCACCACATGCCAGCCCGCCCCGCCCCCTGGTGGGCTGAGCTGGCCACACACACACACACACACACACACATAAATAAATATAAATAAAATTAAAAAAAAACCTAGGTACAGCCTTAATATTTGATGGTATAGATAAATTATAACATTTTCACACCCGGGGATATGGTACATTTGTTAAAATAAATCAGAGTTGTCAGTTGCTGTGTGCTTAAATCTTTCAAACATAATGTTAGACGAAGGAAGCAAGTTGGAGAATGGTGTGTACAGTACATGAAGTTTAAAATTGCTTAAGACAAAACTATACATTGTCTACGGGGAAGTGAATTTGTAGGAACAGCATAAAATTCACCAAATATAGCTTTTTCAAGGGTATAAGACTTAGGTAAGGAAAGGGTAGTCATGTGGCTGCAAGTCTATAACCAGACATAGAAAATGAAACCCCTGAAATCAATGTGTATGGCAAAATGTTGAGCGAGTTAAATAAATAGATGTTGATTTTTTATTCTTTGTGATTTTGTGATTATCTGAAATGCTTCATTATTTTAAAAAATTCATTAGGCCAGCGAGATAGCTCAGAGGACTAAGCAACTGCTTAGGCAAGTACAGGGACCGGGGTTCCATCCCCAGTACCACATGCCTGCCAGCCCCACTCCTGGGCATGCTGAGCCAGCCACCGAGTCTAGGTGTGGTGGTGAATGTCTATAACCCCAGTGCTTGGGAGGCTGAAAACAGGAGGATCACTATGAGTCTGAGCTGTGTAGTGAGACCCTATACCAAATACATAAATTTAAATAAAAAATTCATCAAAGGGAAAACAACACAAAGTCTTATTTTATACAAACTGAGGGATCAGAGAGATTACTGTTATCCACTTGAACTGCTTACTTAAAAATGGTCTTTCCTAGAAATATTCCAAGAGATGCTATATTTTCTGAGAACTATTTCTTTTTTACAGCTGTTATCAAAAATCAGATCCAGAAAGAGAGCAGTAACTCTCCTCTTGTTCCCAAAGAGCTGAAGTACTTGCTTTTGATAACCACTCGCCTGATAACTAGCCTCGGGTCCTGCATTCCTAGCTACTCAGAAGATTGCTAGGACAGAGGTAGGCATTCCATGGGAGAGGACAGGCTCCTGTGTCTCCCCATTACTGCTTTTGTTCCCTTAGTGTGCTCTGGTTCCATTTCTCTGGTTGAAAGCGCCAATCATTGTAGATACAGCTAGCTGCAATCATTTATTATGTCCCTGTAAAGATATATTCTGTGGAAGGTCTCATTACCTTTTGTCAGTTTGGCTACTATCAACCAAGAAAACAAATACGAACAAAACTAATTTTATGAAAATAAATGTGAAGTTACCTCTATCATAATACATTTCCTACTGTAGTTTCAGGACTTGGTGACAACAGAGGACATTAAACAAAATATATGAGTGGAGCCAGAGCTTCTCCAGGGAACAAGCTGATGGAAAAAAAAAAAAAAACATTTCTTCTTTTCTGGCACTGCAGGACTCAATCCACTACTACAGGGCACTGCTGAAACAAAGTTCTTTGGAAGTTTTCCTCCTTTGTCGAGAAAACTGAAATGAAGGAACTTGATGGCCCTTACCCTCCACAGCAACGACAAGGCCAAAACCGATCTGCTTAGTCGACAGAGAAGACATGTAGGTCTGTAGAAGGCGTGTTAACTTTGGGAGATCCTGAAGACTTGGAATCAAGTTCAAGCTTTTCTTAGGGATAAAGTTATTAAACATCTCCGGGCCTCAGTGTGTTCATTCCAGAAAGGAAAGGCATTAAAGAAATGTCCTCTAATAGTCTTTTAAATATTAATGCCAGTGATTTTCTTGCTAGGTAATTTACAGAAACCTGGTCCCACCTCCCTACAAAGTCAGAATGAGAAAAAGAAAAGGAGGCCAAGAAGGTTTCCACTGCCTCTACCTAGAGCCATGTTAAAAATGTTTGCTTCTTTTACAACTACGTTTTGATTTTCTAATTGGACTAGTCCATCTTCATAGTTAATTGTAATAACCATGCAGTGGAAACAAAGTTCATGCAGGTTTACATTTGCATAGATACACTTAGATAGATATTATTTAGCAGTTACAGCTTGCAAAGTATATCATTACTGTATTATATTTGGCATTGTTTTTATCGGCCTTTATGAAGAAAAAATAAATTCTTTATGGTTTTAGAAAGTACACTACAATAAAATACATAAATGACAGTAAAGCTGTATTGTGAGGTACTAATATTATAATTGTGTGTATATGTAATAAAAATACATCATCACACTTTTGGGGGAAAGAGCCTCCTTGCTGACTCCTGACTCTTAACCTGAAATAACTCCTCTTCAGTAAGAGATACAACACGGTATTCTTCAAAAACTGCTGAATAAGTATATCAGCTTTATTTCCTGACTAGGCCAGTGGTTAATGTCACCTCTAAGGTGATAGCAACATCAGGCACTGAAGATAAAAACTTTCAGAATCCTATTTTTAGTATCATTCAGTAATCAAATTAACCCACCTGAAGGAAGATAATCCTGAGCTCCCCTCCACCCCAGTTACTTAGAAGACTGCTCAGAGAGTGGTGGGCAGTAAAAACATTTAGTAAAAATACAATTTTTTTTAAAAAGTCCATTCTTAACACTATTATCTCCATGAACCCTTTGATGGTATAAAATTACTCAATACACAGGTGAAAATTACAAATTAAGAAATGAACTATTTGTTTTTCTGAGTCAGGTAATGTTTCCACATCTCTGTTTTATTAAAAAGATAGAACTAGTGGACTAGTTGTTCTAGGTTTTGTTGTTGTTGTCTTGTTGTCAGTGTGGTCTTGAGTAATTGCATTCTTTTTTTAAAGAAAAAAATAGTGTTGTATTAACTACCACACTGTTATAATACACTTTAAATGTACAATAAGGTAGCCTTGAAATTTGAGGTGGTCTTAAAGATAACAAGTGAAAAGAATTCCAAATTTTTGAAATAGGTGACTGCTGCAGTTATAGGCATGCATTTAAGAAAACTGTATAGCTCTTACAGAACCAACAATGTTATTTTGTACATTTTTAATCGAAAATATAAATAATAATTTAAAAATAAAAAGAAAATACAGCATAATAAAAACATACATTTCTGAATTCAGTGCAGTGGATACATATAAATTTTAAGGAAAGAAACAAAAAAGGAAAATACTTGATATTTAAGTGCAGACTGACTACCTAGACAAAAAAAGGACTTAAAAAATCATAAAACCTCTGTTCTTCTATGACTAATATCCATATAGTTGGAGTATAGTCACTGTGGGAACGATACTGGGGATTTACATAATCGCTTTTGAGGCCCTGGCACACATCATGGATTTTGGAAACGAGATTCGATAAAAATCACTGCTAAGATGCAATATACCTTTTATTTTTTTTTGTTCCTCCAATATTTAAGAAAAGGGATGATTTACTATAACATTTTCTTGTGACCATAACACCTCAACCTATACATTTTAAACTTTTGAAAACAATGGTTATATTGCCCAACTTCATTAGTGAAAAAATATTAACAAGACATTGTTTTGGCAAATTAAATCTTAAATATGGCTTTTCAAGAGGATTTAAAAGGTGATTATCCCTAGAGTTCCTTGTTAAAGTATAGTTTTCAAAATCTTACAAGAGTAATGCTTAAAATGTTGCATATAGCTAACCTAATTAAAATAATTAGCTTGAAAATGACAAATTGATAAGCTAAGTAAATCTCTTCTAGAAGGATGAATTTGTAAAGGGTATCATGCTACTTAGCTCTTTTTGAGTTTTGGCATAAAATTAAAAGATAACTAAATAATTTCTGGGGTAAAATCAGTTTTCATAAACAAATTTGATTTCATCACACATGGGCCCAATAGCGAGGAAGATGGAGACGCAAAGAGGGAATTGTGATTCAGGAAAATACTAATGTATGAAATATTAGGCATCAGCGACACCTAATATGTGGGTTCCTTAATTTCTAGGGCACTAGTTCAAACTGTTGGCTGAAAAAGTAATCTTCTAGCAGCATTTTATTAAGAATATAGCCAGTGGAGAAACAGAGGTTAATGGAACAAAAAGAAGTGTGGGGAATCCTATTGAACACTTCCCTTCTAGAATATTTGGGGAAATTCAAGTAAAGAGATTAGGCAATAGCCCATATTAAATTTCCTTCCTCAAACTAATTCATATTTCAAACAATCAGGTGCTTATTTCATAAACTGGAAAGCCAATGATCATGGCTGTTTGGAGAATTTCCATGATTAATCATGTTTAGACAGTCATTACTGTTTTCACTAATGGAAAGTTGTACATTATGGCCATCAAAAGTACACAATAAAGATGAAAGCAATTTTTAGCAGACTTCCACTTCATTTAAGGAAAAATTTCTACAAGACAGTTTACTTCTCTCTATGATGTTCAGAAAATGACCTTTATTCATTAAAGTTAGCACAAGAACCAACTTTTTCAAGGAGCAATTAAATTTTGATACAAAATATTCACTATTCTTCAATCTACCTTTCCTTTAGCATGAAACTATAAAGGTAAGTATGGGTTTCATTCCAGATCCTTATAGTAGAATAAAACTGAGATTCAGGACCTCTCAGAAAACACAGTTGCATTTCAAAGTCAATGATTTAAGAAGTAAAAATATGTAAGTAGTAAGTACAGTGTTTAGGGAGATACCTGTGATGGTGCTGAGGATAATACTCAGGAGTTAAGACTCAGAGTTCTAAGCGGGCTTTGAATTAGGTATGTGACCTCAAGCAAGCCACTTGCTTTTTAGAGCTCTTAAGGCTATAGTATTTCATTTGTAAAATGAAATTTGACTATTGCTAAAATCTCCTGTTAGGTTTTAACTCTATTGCTCTATGAGTAAGTACTCCAAGGCATTCAGGCATTCAGTCTCAAAGCTTAATCCAATAAAATTTTTATAAAAATTACACCTTACAATAATTAATACATTGCACATTGTTGTCTTCGTAGTAGTTACTGTAACTGTATTACTAACCTGTTTTGAAACCGTCTCATTGTGATTTTTTTCTCATTAAAATTAATAAAAAATAAAAATAGGCTTCTGGGCGGCTCTTCCAGAAGGTAGAGGAGTGAGTGGTGTCGCTCAGCGTATGACGCAAAATAACCACGACTCTAGGATCGGGAAAAGGCTGAAGGACACAAGCATCTGACCCCATGTTTTGGGAAGTGAGCGGAGAATGGAAGCTGAAAGTGAACATCAAACCATGGAAGAGAGCACTGAAAAGAAAGAAGTAGAAAAGAAGAAACGCTCCAGAGTTAAGCAGGTTCTTGCTGATATCACCAAGCAAGTGGACT
>NW_004524587.1:8637598-8638849 GCF_000260255.1 Octodon degus
GTTTTTTTTAAAATTCCTAGCATAAAACTCTGTGATATAGTGAAATGAAAGTACTTCTAAGGTTACATTTTCCCAGTACTACTTAATTTCAGGGATTGACACAAATAAAAATGATATTTCACAAAGAAGTGAGTTATCAGAAGGAAGAAATGTAATGCTGATTGAATTTATTAATACTCATCTCACTTTTCACTTTCACCCACTATCAACACTAACAACACAAAGATTCTGATTGAAATTCAACTAATAACTTTCTCATGGTGGTACCAATTAATAGTCAGAAACTTTAAACCCAAATTATCAGTAAGTTCATTCAACATGAAAGGGCTGAACAGCACAATTAAAAGATAAAGATTTTCACACTGGATTTTTTAAAAATCCACCTAGTGATACTTCCAAATGTCAAATTTTAAATATGAAGACATATTTAAAAGAAAAGTTGAAGTAAAAAGATTAAGAGAATATACTCTGTCCACACTAATCAATAGAAAGCTTCTATCCTCTATAAAATGTCTCAACTAATTTCAAGGTCTCAAATCCTATTGAATTTGTTCACTGTCACTTGTACAATTAAACTAGAAACCAACAACAAAAAGATAACTACAACACTCCCAAGTGTTTCACTATTAAACATGTTTCCAAGTAGCCCATATGTCAAAGAAAATATAAACAAAGAAATTCTAAAATATTTTCAATTAAGTATTAAGGAAAATTAAACATGTAAAAATATATGAATTGAATATCAAATCATCTTTAGAGGGAAACTTGTACCTTAAATGTAAAGATTATAACAGAAGAGAAGTTAAAAGTGAAAACTTAAACATTTCTCTTAAGGTTTAGAAAAGATTGTTAACCCTCCAGAAGAGAAGCTTATTATTATTACGCTACAACAGAGGCAGTTGAGCTTAACCTCACTATCTGTCTGAATATCAAACATCTTAGGCATACCATGGAACAGGTATTTTCCATCAAGTATTGATAGGTTAAACTTTAAGTCCCTACAGAATATGAAGAAAAAAATTAAAAAATAAATTTAAAAATAGCAATGAAATTATATATTTTTACACAGAAATTTAGAAATCTAACCATATACAGCATTGTAACAGGACAATCTTGTGACTTTTTTTTCTTGTCTCTTGTTTTCATTTATTACCCTTTTTCTTTTAAACAAACATTTACTTGAGAGACAGTATGGCAGTAATTGGTATGTCATGACAAACAATATGTATTTAGAAGACCAGAATGACAGGC
>NW_004524587.1:8640389-8661403 GCF_000260255.1 Octodon degus
TATGCAGTGTATTATTTGTTGAAACTGTACTTTCGATTTGATTTGAAACTGTCTCATTGCTATATGTTTATCAATAAAACTTTGAAAAGAAAAAAAAAGTAATAATGATCATACAAAAATCAATAAAACTATAAAGAGATGAATGGTAAAAGTGACTTACAAGTTTGTTCTCTGAATAAACTAATATAGAGCTGATAAAGCCTGAATAATATGGATCAAGAAAAATCAAAATGCAGTGAAAAAAAAATTACCAGTGTCAATAATAACAGAGCAGAGGAGATCACTAAAGATTCTTGCAACATTATGAAGAGATGAGTGAATATTTTGAATTGTTTTATACTGAGTAACTTACGATTTTAGATACTATCAAAATTTCATTAAAAAGTTAAGAAAATAAATCAATAATTAAAAAGTTATTTTTTATGTATTCAGTACAGTGTCTACAGGATCTCAGTATACAGATTGGACTCATAGTGATCCTCCTGTTTTCAGCCTCCCAATTGCTGGGATTATAGGCGTGCACCACCACTCCCAGTCTCAGTTGCCATCTCAGTGTGCCCCAGGGACAGAGCCAGCACAGCATGTGGGGGATCGAACCCTAAACCCTGCATCTGCCTAAGTAGGCACTTTAGTCCCCTGAGATATCTGACCAGCCCTTCACACCTCTTTTTAAAAAAGATGTTTTAATACAGATGGTTCAAACAATAAGTTTTTCAACCATTTAAGGAAGTAGTAATACAAATCTTAAAAATATAAGCTTTACTAGAGAATAGAAGAATTTTTAATTTGTCTTATAAGACCAATTTGTTTTGTTAGATTAAAACCTGACAAGGCCATTAGATGACATTTACAAGCCACATTTTCTCATGAATTTGAATGGAAAATTCCCACCCAAATTTAGCAAATATAATCTAATGATTTATTAAAATGATGATATTTAGAACCTGAATTTATCCCAGAACATAGCAGGAATCTAGCATTTCAAAATTAATCACTGCATTAGAAGGATAAAAATGAAATAATGCATGATAATTTCAACAAATGTAAAAAAGTAGGTGATAAAATTCAACACCTATTCAAGCTTTCCAAGTTAAAATGTCTTAGAAACCTAAAGAACAAAAGGAATTTTCTTAATCTGATAGGGAGTCCACTGAATACCTGTTATAAACATCAAGCTGAATTGACTTAAATCAGTGTACAAAAAAAAAAATGAGAGTGAAGAAGAACCAACAACCCCATCAGAGTGTGTGTGTGTGTGTGTATTTGTTTTGTGTGTGTGTGTTGGGGGGATACACAGTTGCACATCATATCTACACAAAATTAAATCAAAGATGAGCCATTCACCTAAATATAGAAGCTAAAATCATCACCCTTGTAGAGTAAATGTAAAAGAATATACAAAGGCAAAGGAGACAAAAGTCGGGCTGGGGAGATGGCTCAGTGGAATAAATGCTTCCCTGGCAAGTACAAGGGCCTGAGTTCAATCCCCAGTTCCACCAAAAAAAAAAAAAAAAAAAAAAAAAAGAGAGAGAGAGAGAGATAAAAGTCATTAATTTGGAAGAAAAATAATTGATACAGATTTCATCAAAATTCAAAATTATTACTCAAGAAATATTAAGTAAATTTAAAAAATGATTTATAGGCTGGGAGAAAAGATTAACAACATATAACATGACTCTTTCAAGTATTACCCATGCAGTTTGATTTTTGTTCATGAACTATTTGCCTACCCCTATGTCTTCAAGATTTCCTCCTACTTTCTCTTCCAGGAGACTCAGTGTTTCTGTTTTAATGTTTAGATCTTTAATCCATTTTGATTTTAGTTTAGTGCATGGTGATAGACCTGGGTCCAGTTTTAGTTTTCAGCATGTAGAGAGCCATTTTTTCCAGAACCATTTGTTAAAGAGCTATCTTTCTTCCAGTAAGCATGTTTGGCCCCTTTGTTGAAGATAAGGTGGCTGAGTGTGTCTGTAGTTGCTTCTGCATCTTCTAATCTATTCCATTGATCCTCAGGTCTATTTTTTTGCCAATAACATGACAGATAGATTTAAAAGTTAATGTCAGGTGCTTTTCAGGTGAAAAACAACTATAAAAGGGTTGATAAAGCATAATCCTAGTTATGGAAAAATTTAAACACATAATATAATGCTCCACACACACAAGGCATGTAAGAGGTACTACAGAAAAGAAGATATCCTTCTAGTCCCTTTATCCTTCTAATGCAGTGATTAATTTTGAAATGGTGTTGGACAACTTCAAGATGATGAATGGGAGGAAATGTGGGGAACTAGATGTGCCATGACTTTTGTTGCACGTCAGTATTACATTTGCTTATAAGGTAAAATTACTTGAAATAAATATTTGATGCATGTTGATATACATTAAATGTGACTGTTAGGTAAAAAAATATAACATGATGTATTAATGACATATATCAGACAATTAGCATTTAGAATATCCAGTTGTAAAAGGTGATTACAAATAAACAATAAAAGGAGAAAAAAAATTGAGTGAAAGGTTTAAATACTTAAGATATGAGATTGACCAGTAAGCACATGTATATACAAGATAGTTAGGATGGATATACCACTACTTTCTCTTAGTTTACTGAGAAGAAAGGTTTGTACTAATATTGTTTAGACAAGACATCATGTCTGTATCTTGTCCTCTGAATAACTAATACAAAGATAACAATATGCAATGTATTAATTATAGTAACTGTCCTACTAACCTGTTTTGAAACTGTTTCATTGTTATTTTTTCTCATTAAAATGAATTTAAAACGGTATTCAACAACATTAGTCATTAGAGAAATAAAAATCAAAATCACTTCTCTTAGTGCTCCTATTGCTAGACAAAATCCCTTTACACTAAAGGATTCAGTCCATAGTCGCTGGCTCGAAGGCGGGAGCATCATGGTGGAAAGATGTTTGAGCAAAGCTGCTTAGTTCACAGAGGCAGAGAAACAGAGATCAGAGAAGAATGTCAGACAGCTACCCTCCAAGGCTTGCCCCAGGGCCCCACCTCCACCCAGGCCCCACCTCCTAACAGCACACTCAGCCTTGAACATCAATGGATTAATCCACTGATGGTACCGCCCTTCCATGATTCACATCTTCTCACCCAGAGTCTCTCAATGCAGTGAAGCTGACAGTGAAGATTTACTGGTGAATCTGAAACCAAGATTGGTTTCAGAACTGAAACCAAGAAGGGGCTGGAATTGCTTGAGAGCACCACACCACCATTAGAGATCGCTGTACACCCCTAGTACATCTAAAATTAATGATACAACAATGTATGCTGGCAAGAATTTGAAGCAACTGGAATTCTCACAATCTGTTGGTGAGAGAGTAAAATAACATAAGTGCCATGGAAAATTGATGTTCTAGAGTGTTATGAGTCATACTTCTATTTGCTGGCATGTGTCATGAGTTTTCTCTTTCATGGAAGCCAGTCCAAATTAGGTTTCTCCTGCCAGCAGTGAGCTGTAGGTAATGCTAATGGTAAGACACACAGTCAGGGCCACTGGTTGCTTATGTGTTGCTAAGCTGGGTAGTGTGGGGCCAGGACCACTCTATTGTAGGTCATAGGGATGGGCTTTAAGTGTCCTGATTGGATGGATGCACATCCATCCACAAAGCCAGAAACTTTGGACAGTGCCCTAGACATCACTTCCTTAACAGTCTTTCCTTGGCTGTGTACTTCTGTTTTCTCCCTGCAGTGCACCTCTGCAGACACTCTGAGACCATCTACCGATCAAATGAAAGGATAGAATGAGAAAGAAATAAAGAAAAATCATGAAATAATAAATGGAGATAGGCAAGTCAGTCACTGACTCCAGCAGAGGCGCACCGCATTCTCCAGAAGTATTCCCAGCTCAGCCAAAGGCCAAGCTATAGTCAGTTTCAGACACAGGCCAGGGATGCTCCAGGCTTCACTGGTCTTGAAGACAAAACCAGAAGCAGTTGGGTGCAGCTTGATACTGTTAAAACCTCTCTGAGATCCCAGCCCTCACCCAAGGGACCAATTTGGACTCTAACTTGGTGTAAGGCAGGGTCTGGCTGCCTGATCTGGAGCTGCCACCTCATCCAGGCTGTGAGCTTTGAGTGAAAACTGGCTAGGTGGAAACTATTGTTCCTTTCCCTGGTCTGTCTTCATTTGGGGTTTCCTGATACTCACAGGGTTGGAGCCCTGGTCAGTGGTTTGATAGTGGAAGATGGGTGTCAGGGGTGCACTGTGCTCAGAAGTGAAAAATCCTGGGGCTAGCTTGGGAGATCCTATTGCCTCTGGGAACTACGGAAGAACTGAAACCAAGAAGGGGCTGGAATTGCCTGAGAGCACCTGGTCAAGGCAGAGCTCTTTCCCTTGGCCTCCCAGACTCAGCATTGTATCCCACCACATGTAGTTCTTTAACCTCTGGTTTCTTCTGCCCCGAGAAAGACAGAGCCCCATACTTTCCTCCAAGAAGTGGGGAAAGAGGGGGAGCTATGTGGGATCTCCTTTGGGGCAGAGATCAAGACTGCCTAAAAGAGCTTTGGGTCACAGCTTGCTTGCCCAAGAGGTGGGCTAAGGCATGGGCTGATGTTAGCAAACTGCAATGGGAAGTGCCGACTCCCAGGCAAGGTGAAGAGCAACGGAGACCCAGAGCCCAGGTGTCAGCGGGACCACAGCATCACATCCAGGGTGTGTTCTCCTGTGACTGCAGCATGGAGCAGGGCCTGAGCTATGCTGGGATTTATATCACTACTCCTCAATTATCTAACTTTGTGATCTCTGATATGATACTTGCCTTTCTTAAGTCTTGGTGGAATAATGGCTCACATTTGTAGGGACTATTTCTGTGAGGTTGGTGCTGTGCTAAATAATTTATATACAGTGCCTTGTTAATCCTCACAACAACCAGTGAAGTATTATATTATTGCTGTTATGTACTTTTTTTTTTCCTTTGGAAGAGTAGACCAAGACCAAGACCAAGAGCAATTATGTGTCCAGGAACAGTGGGTGAATGCTATCAACTGAAGTCAGGCCAGGCCAAGGCCTTCCAGGTAAACACAGCCCTCAGGTAGGGTAGTCCCTTGGCTACAGGCACAGGCATTTAGCAACTTGGGCTTGGAAAGTGAATGTCATTCCAGGGCCAATTCCAAGGCTTTACTTACTCCTATTACCTTCCAGGGAGCACCTCCATATGTGCTGGCCTGCCCAAGCCAGGTCTGGGATGGCCATGTGGGGATGCTTACCCTGTAAGGCCTTACGGAGATGATAAAATAGCAAGCTGAAAACCAGCCTTGGAAACTGCATAATGCACATACATGACCGTAAATTAAATATTTGCCAAAGCCATGTGTAATTTTCTTGATTACATAGGGGTGTGGTCCAAAAGAAAATGCCGGTGGTGACAAATGCATCCCTACATTCATGAAAGATATTTGCATGTTCTAAGAATTAAAGTTTCTAGCTATCAAATAGACAAGTGGGTATATATAAGAACATTCTGAACTAAGATTTACATTTTTAAAATGCTAGCCAAACACAGCTGTAAGTCAAATGGAAAATCCATCGGATATTCGTTACCTTCAAGTTTTCATTTACATATAAATAACTTCAATTCACCAATGTGACTTCTGGGCATTGGTTCCTTCCTGAGCCCTGAATTCTTAATCAGCTAAGTGGGACCTATATCTGGCACAGCATTTCCAGTGAAGACATTCATTCTTTGGTTTTTACCTTGCAGACTTAGTTTACTGTAGGCAAAATACCATTTCCTATTTGGCTGCATCATATTCCCCACTTGATGTTTCTTAATATGTAGAATGTTAAGGAAAGAATAATACATACCTGTGTCATAACACACTGTAAGTCTCCCACTGTGATCACCCACGTTCTGTGGTTCAAAATCAACTTCCAGTTGCATGGATTCTCCCACATTAAGAGTTCCATCTGATGGCTCCACAGAGAAAGGCCTACAACACACATGGAGAGACGTCATCAGAGAATTTTTTTTTTTTTTTCAGTACCGGGGATTGAACTCAGGACCTTGCATTTGCCAGGCAGGTGCTTATGCCACTGAATTATTTCCCCAGCCATCAGAGAACATTTCTAACTACTGTGAGGACAAGGAGGATGAGGACGAGGAAAAGGACGAGGAGCAGGAGGAAGAGGAGGAGCAGGAGGAGGAGGAAGAGGAGAGGAAGGAGGAAGAGGAAAAGGAGAAAGAGAAGGAGGAGGAGAAGGAGGAGGAGGAGAAGGAAGAAGAGAAAGAGCAGGAGAAAGAGAAGGAGGAGGAGGAGGAGGAGGAGAAGGAGAAGGAGAAGGAGAGGGAGAGGGAGAGGGACAGGGACAAGGGGAAGGAGAAGGGCAGGGAGAAGGGGAGAGGGGAAGGACGGTGAGAGACTTGAGCTCCAGTTCTGCAGATACACTGTTTTCCCTAATTTGAAAGAACTTAATTTTAATGTTAAAATAACAGCAATAGATTAGCAAATTTAAAAGAGACTTAAATGATGTAATAATATTCATATTTGTGGCCTTCTCTGCCTAACATTTACTGGGTATTCTTGTTGGGTTCAAGCACAGGGTTAGGGTGATCACAAATGAGTGCAATCTAGCCCTTGTTCTCAAGACACTGAGAGTCTAATACAAGACAGACATAAAACATGGATGCATATATTGTTATTTGCAAAAGAATTGTGCCTTCCAAGGGTAAAAATCAAGCTTTGTGAGAGGTCAGAAAAGAGATGGCAACAATAGCAGAAAAATATACCAGTGCCTCAAAAGTAAAGCGATGGCACAGTGATGTTAGAAAATTTCAGAACTGTTGAAGAGGATGGGAAGAGTGTAGAGAACTATAGAAATGATTCCACAGCCAGGGTTGGTACCAACAGAGCTGTTGCCATCTCCAGGCCGAGCATGGGGAGGAGTGGTTTTGAAACCTAGAAGAGAGTCCTGCTTTACAGAGGAAGGGCTTTCCTTCAAGGCAATGGCCAGTCCCCATGGTCTTAGAGAAGACAGTGAGGTAAAGAATATTCTGACCTCAGTCTTCCTCTGTCCTGTTGCTTCATGGGACCCATGCAGAAGCCAGAAGGCACAGGGGCCTGTGATCCAGGCCACAGAAGGCAGTTCCTGAGCAAGACCAGGCTGGAGAAAGACAGGGTGCATTTGGAAAGGCAAACAGGACAAGTTCTGTGTCTTGAGAAATAGAATTTGGGGGTGTAAACATTGTGGGAAGTGAGGGTGGATTTGAGAACAGGAAATGGTTTCATTGAATTGTCCTGGAAGGTACTCTTGCTATTGCAGAGAACCTGGATCTGATCAAGAAGCACCTTAAATAACTTATGGAGTTCTTCCTTCTAAATAGGAAACTCAGCCCATTTAATTATTTTCATGGTCCATTTCACTTCTTTAAATTGCTAGTTTTTCAAAGTAATGTGTTGTACAATGTATCTGGCAGGGTAAGCTGTTTCTGATTATTTACTTATATCAAAACAGTTTTCAGAATCATCATTCTTTAACTCTTCCTTTAGATAATGAACTTAATTTCAGAAAACATAAGCTTTACACTAGAGGGGTAGAGGGCTTATAGCAAGGGTAGCATCAGCAGTAGTCTGGACTGCAGTATCTCAGACCCTTGGACCCTGGGTAGTTCTTTATTTTCTCTGATGTTCTCTACTTTGATCTCTCTTCCTACTTCTTGATCTTCTCTTCATTTTTTAGGCTTTTCCCCATACTCATAGTGCCAATCCTCTTGAGAGCCCGACTTTGCTATAAGCTCCCTGAAGTGGTAGTTACTAGCCCAGTCTGCAGAGTCAAGTGAAAGAGTTCAGAACCCATCTCTGCCACAACTTTGGACAAATATCTAATATGCAAATGACCTAAACATAGGTTCCCCCATCCCTAAAATGAGTGTATTGACAATACCTGCTCCATAGGGTTACAGTGCAGACTAAAGAGGTTGATGTAGGTAGAGTGCTAAGAATAATGCCTCCTACCTGGGAGGTGCTACACAAGTACTTACATTATTATTTTTGTTGTTGCTATTTTTATCTCTTTCACTACGGTACCAAGGTGCTGAAAGATGGACCTAAGGATGAGTTTGGGTGTTTAGATAAGTTCCAGCTTTCTCATTCTCCTTTCCATCCTTAACATAGCTCAAGAGTGTCTGTGAAGCACACATGCGTACACACACACCCCACAACACACCAGTTTCCTGTTCAAACATTGTCAGTAGCCCTTATAATCTACACTACAGTGTGGAACCCTTAAGCATCCAAGGTCTCACACAATCTGTTTCCAACCGGGTTTTGCATCCTGATTGCACAGATATATCTGTTCGAGTAGCATACACACCTGCCACATGCCAAATCAGCTGGGGTGGGCTGAGTGGGAGGCTCTGGTCTCTTCACCCAGAAGCTCTCCCAGCATGCACCTGCTCTGCCTTCCAACCAGATTGTGCTCTCCACATCGACGATCCAGCACTGCTAGGGTCGTTACCAGAACACCCACCACTTCCCACATGCCACACTTCTTCTGAAGTCACAGATCAGAGCCCAGACTCAAAGTCACCTCCTAAATAGAATCTTGCATATATAAAGTACCTGGTATAGTATGCACAGTAGAGTGCATGCTTGTGCAATTTGTCATTTTCTTTATTCCTCTCAAGAGTTTCTAACAACTGAGAAGCGTGCATGAAAACTATCTTCTAGTAGAAGAAAAACCACAGAGAAAAATAAAAAGAAAGGCAAGCTGGTTGTGACAATGTGCACCTGTAACCCTAGCATTCTCGTAGACAGAGGTAGGAGGACCACAAGTTCAAATCCAGCCTGGATTAAATAGTAATTTAACAAGACCCTGTCTCAAAAGAAAAGGTACAAAAAAAGAGCTGGGAAGGTAGTTCAGTGCAAAGACTCTGGGTTTAATCTCCAATACCATCAAAAAGAAAAAAGAAAAAAGAAAGATCCCTAGTCTCTCAGGGGAAGAAGAGACACAACTCATCATGAGCATGTATTTCATTCTAGTGGGTACTGCACTTTACACATGTCAATATAAGTCTCCAAAATATTTTTGAGAAAGTGGATATTGCTATTTTGTGTCACAGACATGAAAAAACCGATTTCCTCAAGGGCAGGCAACTTGCCTAAATCAGCCTAGCTACGTAGTGGGATTGCCACAGCATGCCAGCTTTTCAGCTCCCGTTCCTTCTGCCTACCCCAGTGCTGCATGATTCCTTACTCAGAGAAACTTCTCAGAAGCTGGTGAACTGAATTACAACAAAATCTGAAGAAAAATAAAGGTATACGCAAGTATCTGTCAATTTTTACAATATCAACTTCTTGGTCAAACAGTAAAGTAGTAAACTTTTACGAGTTCAAGAATCTCTGCAGTACAGGGGAGGCAGCTCAGTAGAATAAGCACTTGTCTGGCAAGCACAAGGTCCTGAGTTCAATCCCCAGTACCACAAAACAACAACAACAACAACAACAAAAACCAAACAACAACAACAACAAAAAAAAAAAACTCATAAATTTGGGGCTTAGGAGATGGCTCAGTGGAATAAGAGCTTCCATGGCAAGTGCAAGGGCCTGAGTTCAATCCCCGGTTCCAAAAGATAAACAAACTTTAGGGTCGGGGAGATGGCTCAGTAGAATAAGTGCTTCCCTGACAGACACAAGCTCCTGAGTTCAATCCCCGTTTTTTTTTGTTTTTTTTTTTTTAAAAAAAAGAATCTCTGCATCGTGGGAGATGGCTGAGTCTTCCAGGCTCAAGGTTCTTTTTTTCCTTCTGCCCTTAGTGAGAATCTGAAGAATTGGTGAAGAGGCCCAGTTTTCTGGCCTTGAGATTAACAACACAACAGCATCTTCCATCTTTGCCTCTCCATTTCCTAAGGCTTTTCTTCCTGCACAGTGCTTTCATTTTCTTTTCAAATATTTCTCAGTAGCGAAAGAACAGTTTTAAAATAAATCAGATATGATCACATTGCAGGACCGAAGCTAATTTTCTGCAGAGATGATGACACTGGTGTAGTCTCTCCAGGACCTTCAGGAACCCAAATCCCACTGGGTGGTATGGACACTCTCCCCTTGTGCTAATTTAGGTTTAAATTACACTAACTTCTTCCGACGCTAGAAAATCACCTGGGGTGGCCATTGCCACTTAGATCTTCTTAAGCTTCAATAAATCAAATGCTAATTGGGTAGAGTGTGTCAACTTCTGGTGCTTAAACGTTGACTGTAATTTGATTTTGTATTTCATTTTACTAAAGGCAGACAGCTTGAATGGACTAGAAAATATCAAGTATCAGAAAATGCTGTTATAAAGAAGTTAAAAGCATTATTCCTCAAGGGAGTAAAACTGGGTCTGCATATCAAACTGTTTGATTTTGGTATCACATTCTCATTAATACCAAATATTTAATTATGGAAGGAGCTTGGTTTTGTGAAAAATCTTGAACTCTAGCAAACACGGAGTTTTTATTCTATTGTGAGCTGTTCTTAAGAACTAAAACCATCTTGTCCAAATGGTTCATTATTTTTACAGAAGCCTAAATACTTGTCTTATTATATTAAATATTAACACAATGTTAATATTTCTTCTTCAGATCATCTTTCTTATTTAATTCCCAACTTGAGGTTTTAAATTTTGAAATTGCTTTTTAATCCTCCTCTTTCACCTTTCAATATTAATCCTACTTTAACAGTCAAAGTCATTCTGGGACCTACTAGAGTTTTGGGTTAAAACTGTAATAAAGCTGGATGGTAATGGTTTATGTTCTCTGTACCTTTTATAGCACATGGCAGCTCTTTTTATTAGAGTAAAAACATTATGCCCATTTTATGGTACTTGGAGCATGCTTTTTATTTTAAATTATTTTAGAGATTTACAGTTGCATCTTCCTTTGTGATGTATTGTTCGTTAGGTATCCTATAAACATTTATTGAGCTTTTATTCATGCTAGATGCATGCTAAATGCTGGAGACATACAGATGAATAGAGACAATTCTTTTATTTGAGAAGCTCACATTCAGACGGGGACAACACATGCATTCTGATGGGGACATTCAGATGGGGACAACAATTAATTTTATCATTCATAGAAATCTAACCACTTTATAAACCTAACTAGTAATAAAATAATTATTTCAATGAGAAAAATCTGTTCTGTTTTTAAGATAATCTCCTATGTGATGTTGCCTCTGGCTGTATGTTGACCTTCCCTAAAAAGCAGCCAAACCAAAGATGTGTCCTGGGATTTTAACTGTATAAATTCTGGGGCCGGGGAGATGGCTCAGTAGAATAAGCACTTGCCTGGCAAGCTCAAGGGCCTGAGTTCAACCCCCGGTTCCACCAAAAAAACAAAGACCAAAAAGAAAACCTCTATGAATTCTTAAACTATATCCATTAAGTTGCCAAGTAGACTATCAGCACATATACTAAGAACCATTCTGGGAAACAGTACCACCAGCGCAGTTCTTAGAAAGGCTACTAGGGAATGTTTTCCGAGAAGCAAATTCAATATGACACCCCCACAAATGCAGCTCCATCCTTTTTCACTACAGTTACTGGGGTTCTCAGTCACAAAAACCAGAAGTTAATTGGCTAATTTAAAAAAAGAATTAATTGGAAGGACTTGAGCCAGCTCACAGATTTGACAACGTAACTGGAAAACACGGCTTTTGTGTAAAGAGCATAGATCTACCATTTCATCCTCATGTTTAAACAGGAAAGCAAAAAATATTTGAAAGCAGAGAATTTGAGAGACTTAGCTATACAAAAGACCAAACAGATGAGAAACCCAGTCTAAGACACTGAGATATCTCTGGAATTGCTAACAACAGTAAGCCATTTCTACTCTTGGGATGGAGGCAAAAGGCAGGGAGGTAGTGTTATTAGCACTGGGGACCATGGTGACCTGACAAAAGGTCAAGTCAAGCAAGGTTATTCTGATAACAGCTAGAAGCATAGAGGTGATGCAGTTGCTGCTAAAGATTGAGAGGGAGGAGGATAAACATTCTGGCTTCTTCTTTCTCCATATCTTCCAAACTCAGCTGGAATCCAGCTGGCCCAGAAGTCTAGGAAAGCTAATAGCCCTCACAGCGATACCAGCCAAGCAGAGAAAGGAGAGGAACAGAAAAGAGGATAAACAAGCCCAGAACTTGCCCTCATTTGTTCTGATCCAGGTTTTGATATTAACTTACTGGGGAAATATAAACAAGCCATTTCCATTTCACACGTACCTTCAGGTATAAAACAGGGATGCTGGATCAGAGTTTCTAATGTATTTATTTTTCCTGGTTAGTCCTTTCTAGAGTAAGTCTCTGACTTACAAACAAGTTCTATTCTGAGAGAACGGTCCCAAGTCAAATTCATGCATAAGTCTGACAAAGTGAGTCCTACACAACTTTGACACAAATATACAATTTGTACATTGCTTTGTGTTTCCTAGCAGTCCCCTCCACATCACCACTGCTTGTCTTCTTGCTTCTGGACATCCCCAGCTTTGACTGAGCACTGTACTGCTGTACACCCCTGCATGGTACAGTAAGCACACAGCAGGTCGGCTGTGACTGTCTAGCAGACATGCGAGCTACTGCTATGGTTTGTCTGCATCTATGAACGTTCTCACTGCAAGGTTTGTTTGTTCACATTTGTGAAAGCTGCAACCCGAATGCTCTTTAATTGGGGACTTGCTGTACTGTATTATGTGTAATTTTTAAGATTCAGCCAAATAGTCCAAGAAGATACACTGCTTGTGCTCATTTTTTCATAGCAGGTGGACTTTCCTTTTCACATAAACCTAACAATGTAACAGGAAGGTTTTACTGTGTATTATGGAAAGCAATTCTGGGAGGCAACTTTTTAAATTGAGAAAATGGATTTTTTAAAAACATGTTGAGCCACTTGAACAACTCATCTTCTTCAATCAAAATACATGAGATTTAGCATGAGATGGCGGAGGAGCTACAAGCACAAGTTCAGCAATAACAGGAGATTCTGATTACCAAAAGAATGTCGCTTTTGCCTACGATGGTCAATTTACTTAAAGTGATCCAGAAAGTCTTACTTCCCTCTAGAATGCAAAAAAACTGTGAAGTTACCTTATCCTAGCAAAAAATAAAATGAACACAACACAGACAAACGACGAAATCACACCTTTTCTCAAACCCCACCAAAAAGCTGAGGCCGCAGGGCAAATAATCTGAAAGATAAAGATAAGCAAGTTCCTCTCTTCTGAGTGGGTCACACACATACCACTGTATCACTGGTGCTTTTCACCTGTGGCAGATGGAAGTTCCCCACAAGCAAAAGAGAAGTTTGGAAAAGAAATATTTGAAGAGGTAATGGCTAAGATTTTCCAAAAACAATGAAATACCCAGAAAGTTCAGAGAATCTCAACAGGATTAAAAAAAAAAAATGCCAGAGAAAAACTAAAACAAAACCCATACCTGGACAATGATATTCCAACTGTTAAAAACCAAATATAAGAATAAAATTATGAAAGCAGCCCAAGAAAAAGACAGATATAACTACAATAAATGTGGAAAAACAAAGATAAGAATAAGAGCAGATTTCTTACTAGGAAAATGAAAGCCAAAGGACAACTAAGTGATATCTTTAAAATATTGGAAAATATATGTATATATAGTTGTTAACCCAGCATTCTATGCTAAAGAGAAAATATGTTTCACAAATAAAGAAAAAATAGGGTTTTTTTCAAATAGACAAAAATGGAGAAAATGTATAGTAGACTTGTGCTACAAGAATATTAAAAAACATTTTTTTAGCCAAGATAAGTATGTTACCAGGCAGAAATGTGGTTCTACCTGAAGTGGTTGAGAGATAGTGATACCCCTGAGACACGTGGAGGTTGTGCCTTCAGTCTGCAATGTGGCAGTCCTGCTAACTGCATATAGCAGACTGGGTAACCTAAAATTCTTGTACCATAAAAAATAGCAAGAAGGACTGGATAAAATAAAACAGATTATGTGTACAGAACACAATAACACAATAAGGAAAATTCATAGGATTCCAAAGCAAAGAGAAAAGAGGAACCACAGCACGAAGCCACTGAATTAATACTAGGTTTTATCTTGAGTTCCCAATAATCAGAAGGCTGGTTTCTTAGTAACCATACTAGAGCAGAAGGTCAAGTCAGGTGATGGTAATAAATCCTCACATAAACCTGGGAAACTTAAAGGGCTGCCAAAACATTCTTTCACCATCAAAAGAGAAAAATGTCTACCTCCCTTTTCTGTGACAGCAGGTAGATTTCTCTAGGAAAGTCCTAACTTTGGATTTTGCACCCTGTGCAGATTTGGGTCTGACTATATTCCACCAGTCCAAGAAGGCCTCAGCCAAGAGATCATCGACAGATCATTTCATAGTCCAACCTTTGAGAACCATGACAGAAGCAAAAATTGATTCTGAGGGGAGATATCCTTAACTAGAAAAAGATTCCAAGAAAAAGCCTTTCTGAAATTGAGTTCACAGTCCAGAGCAGTATACCTACTACTTGTGGACAATAACTTGATCCCTTCCCTTATGTCTTCCTAAGTTGGTCAATGTTGTTAAGGGCCCACTATGCAGCCCCTGTTCCCCATGTCCCATAACAAGTCGTTTTTTCCCATTTGTAAGATTTCCTCAAGAGCGAGGACTATCACTATCTTTTATATTGTCCCACGGTACCTACACTGCAGCTACTCCATAAATATTCAAGTAAAATTCCAACTTACTATCCCTGTACTTCTGATCGAACCTCCTTATACGACAGTTTTCTCATCCTTAAAACAGGCCATAGGAGTCTGAGTCCCTCTCACATCTCATTATCCTGAAATGGTCTTCTGCTTCCTTGTTCTGTTTTTAAGGGCCCTCTAATTACATGGGCCTATTCAGAGAATCCAGGATAAACTTCCCACATTAGGCCAGACGATTTGCAACCCGACTTTACCCCGTAACACTAATGCACTTTGCCGTGTAACATTATATAGTCAGAAGTTCTGGGGATGAGAACATGGGCATATTTGGGGGAGTCATTATTTTGCCAGCCACTCTGGTATTAGCTCATTTGAAAAAAATACAAAAGGGCCAAAACTTAATAGACAGAATTTACAATATATCCGAAGTTCATGTTTACTGATTTATATTTTCCTTGAACCAATCCTATGAAGTGGCTGCTATACTTCCCCCCAATTTTCAGGTAAGATAACTGAGTGTCATGAGCTAAGAAAAACAGATGGCCTCGAACTCTGTGAAAGGCAGACTTCCCAAAGGGTCACAGTCCTGCTGTGACCTATTGAAATTTCTGACCTATTGAAATGTAGGTCTTATATTTTAGTGCAGTGAGACTTTGAACCTCTAGAAATGTAAAATGATAGTCTCACATTAAGCCTCTAAACTTGTGGTAATTTGGTACAATCGCAGTAGCAAATGAATCCAGCCAGTTATAGAAATTCTTGGTCAAAACAAATAATTGTTTCTAAATTCCCATGGTACACTGGAATGACATTTATCAAGCACTTTGAAAAACAAAAAGGAACCTTACAAAGAAGTGGGCATAAGATATTAAACCATGATTTTTAGTTTCCTTTGGGATGAAGAGGAAATCTAATCTAATGTCAGTGAGGTCTCCAGGCTTTGCAGCTGAGGACTGTAACAAACAATTCCACCCTGATGTTATTCTAGCAAACTATTTGTGCTCATCAGCTTTAGCTGTAATCAATCAAAAACAGGAGCTGAGGCATGCATACCTATGAATTTTGATGTGAAACACAGCATCTTTGTTGCCAATGTTTCGTATCAATAGAATCTTTTGACTGCTGTATTTGACAGGGCAAGTGGAAAAATTCAGCTCGTCAGGAAAATCCAGGATGGCTCGTGCCCCTCTAGCTTTGATGGGTACAATAAACTTTTCTCTTTCAGTAACGCAGGTCAATACATGGGCATAATCCTATGAAGGAAGGACACAGTCATTAGTTGTGGAAGAACCAACATGATCAAACTAACTCTGCAAGGAAAACAGTGGTAATGCCAGGCATTCTTGCAAAACAAGTTAGTGTATATCTGTGAAAACTTCTCAAGACACATAAATTTTTAATTAGATTCTCTTTTCTGAGAATTTAATTACTCTGTTTTAGCACTTGAACTGTACTCTGAAAAAGAGTACAGTTCAAGTGTTAAAACCTACAAGCCAGGAGAGAAACTCAGGCTTCTCACGTTTCCCAGATACCTGGGAGGTGGAAAGGGAAATGGTGACAGCCAAGGACATTTTTGTTTAGATCAAAGGAGATCCACACCAATTCCCCAAGGCCACCTTCTAACCCTTACTTACTATTCCAGCCCATGTGTTGCATGGATCATTCCAATGATCTGTTTGTGCCCACACTCTGCAATGTAAGTTTGCAGTTCCTCCATCAGGACTGGAGTCTGTGTCCCCACCCTGTGCTTTGAGCAAGAGAAAGTGGCAATTCTGTTTTGCCAGTTTTAAGCTGAAGCCTGCACAAGCTTTGGCATTTCCAGTCTTGCTCTTGGAACCCGACCACTGCCATGTGAGGAAGCCTGGGTGGCCCACGGGAGGGTGACACCCCAGATACCCCAGCCAGGGCATGTCAGTCTAGCCTCAGCCAGCTGATGTCCACATATGTGAAGAAGCCCAGCCACAGTGAGCAGAGCCATTGCCTCAACACAGAGCTATTGCCTCTGTCCTGGTGCTTGTGTGAACAGTCAACACCAGAAGAACCATCCCACTGAACCATAGTCTTGTGAGCAATAGTAAAGGCTTATTATTAGGCTACTAAGTTTTGGAGTGTTCTATTGTTATACAGCAATAGCTAACTGATACACAGTCCCATTTGGAACTCTTCTTTTGTGAAAAGCATTATTGACCAGTTCAAAGAAAAATGCTTAGGCTTTTGGCATTTATTCCATTCTTGAGTCCAAATGCAACAGAAATGCTGAATAAAGTCACTCATTATGTTGTCTCATTAGATAGAAATAGAATGCTCACTAGCAACCTAGCAAAGCAAAAATTAAAAGTTAAAATCCTTAGCAAGACAAAATGTAAGAGGAAAATGCTAACAGTCACCTCAAGAATTGGCTAGAAGCTCAGAAGTCACTATGAAGGAAGGTATTATCTAACCTGAGTTTATTATTTTTTATTTTCAGTGCTCTCTTCAGGTTGCTGTGTTTTAGCTACAAGGTAATCTTAAAAATGGAATATCATTTTGAACTTAAATCTCTTTTCACTAATCACATTATAAACGATATTAAGTGATGAAGGGATTTTGTTTTGAGTACTGGGATTTGGTACCAGGGTTGAAGTCCACAACCCGGAGCCTCCAGGATGTTAGGCAAGTGTCCTACTGTGGAGCTCTCTCTCGCCTAAAGGATTTTGTTTTGTTTTAAAAGTACTTTGGCCTTTGAGTCCATGGTAGGAATGGGAACATCTGGCCTACACATCTGACGTATAGACCTGCCATGCACTCAGTTTAGGAAATCACAGAACAGGTAGGAAGCAGTGGTATCCTTAATTAGTTTATTCTTCCAACCGTGTTTATTAAACGCCCTGGAATACAACCAATTAGGAAACAGACAGGTCATAACCCTTTTCTCTCTACATGAGAATGGAAAATACAATGAATAAGAGACATATAATGTGTAATGAAGTATATAAATAAATACAAAGATGAACTATCCAGCAGGGCTCTGAAACACAGCCTTTGCACCTGCAGTTCGCCCTGCAGTCTCCACACCCCACACTCATTACCCAGCTACCCAGATGGCACCTCATAAAACATAAATATATTATGTCCCAATCCAAAGTCCTTGATTAATGGCGCTGCCTGGAACTGCGCACAAAGATGTCCTGCCTGGAGTTGGAGTAGGTGTTGAAATCCAGTCTACTCTGCTGGTCCCAACTGTAATAAACCCCTTGGGAGAGGGCCCCTTTTCTAGTACCCACAAAGCTCCACAAAGCTGAGGTCCTATTCCCTGCAGTCTCTCCATCTGGATGCCATTCCCACACAGCATCCCAGTCTTTTACTGTCATCTCCATCCTTCCAGTGGCCTGGGCTTAAAATCCTACAATAAGGCATTCTGAATTATTCTGTGTCTTAGTAAATCCTGTTGGATCTACTTTCAAAAGATATCCAGAGCTTTGATCACTGCTTCCTATGTTCCCACATGCCACACTGGACCTAGGCACTGGAATCTTTCCTTGGCTAAGGGGACTTTTTAACAGTGTTTGTTCCCTCCAAAACCACTTTCCCTCCAAGAGCCAGAGGGATCCAGTTAAGATCAAGTCACCCCAAGTTGTGCCTCTGCTTAAAGTCTCCTGGCCAAGAGCTATTGGGTACAATGTTGGGTAGTAGTGAAAGGAAAAAATAGCACAGTTAGGGACAGTGAGTGAAGAGCCTAGAGAGTAAAGGCCCTTCCTGAGGAGGTGACATTTGAGCAGAGATCCTTGAGTGAGAGGTGAAGCCACCAGGAAGAATGGCTCTCTATGACCATATGAGAGCAGAGGAAGGACAGTGGTTAGATATCCAGCCAACAGGGGCTGGTGTGGGTGTCGCAGAGCATCTTAGGAAGACCCAAGGATGGCTGAAAACACTGATGATGCCAAAAGCTAATAAGAGTATAATCTGATTTATGTTTCAGGAAAATGTTAGTTGCTATTCAGCAGTATATTATAAGGAGACTCTAATGGGAAAAGGAAGGTCAGCCAGTAAGGAAGCCACTGCAGGGTCCAGACAAGACATGACACTAACCGGGACTGGTGTGACAAAGTGCTTTTCTTAGTGTTTGGAGAGTAGCAAGCATTTGATATGTTTGCTGTCATGCTTACAATTTTGTATTAGGTAAAACGCTTTGTGTACAGCATTTGGAAAAACTCAATGGGTGTTCATTCTTGTTGTCAGGATAATAATTTAAAAGTAATTGTGATAACAGGACAAAGGGGCTTTGAAAAAAAAAGAAGGCCTGGTCACAATATAGAAAGGGGCAACTTTAGGTCAGAACAACCAAGGTGGCTTCCCTGAGAAGGTGACCTTTGGCTGGGGACCTGAATGGCAGGAGCCAGCCAGGAGAGCTCCAGGAGCAGAGTGTTCCTGGCAAGAAGAATTGTCATAAAAAAATCCTAAGGTAGGAGCAAGTAATAAAAATTAATGAGCGGTACTCATGGCATTTATTAGAATTGGATTGTTGGACTCTCCGCTTTGCAATTGATTCTGGTTTCCAGATGGTAATGCCAGGCTCAGAAATTATTTTGTTGAGACATAAGGAAGTGTAAATTACACTAAGATAGTTGAGCTTAGAAAACACCATAGAATTCAACAACACATCAGTCTATCTGATTACAGCAAAAATCCTAAAGAGATAAACACTATTTTCATTTTTTCTTAAGTGATCAAACCCAGCCAGCAAAGGTTTGGTTGGGAAAGCAGCTGGTGCATGCGGGAAGATTATTAATTGAAGCTTTGAGAGAAGAAAAAGCAAATGATGCTGCTGAAGCCAGGATTAGAGAAGATTCCAGAGTTTCGTCTTATTTTATTCTATCTCCACATACTCTCTGCTGTATTGTATAAGGAACTGAAGACAGCTGGAAACGGTTTAAGAAGCTAATCGAAATATTAAGGGGGATATTTTCAAAGCTTTCAAGTCCTAAATGAAGGCAGTTTGAAATTTGATCAGACTTACATACTTTCTCATAGTCAGTTTGTCTATCCATAAAATAATATGAAGGAAGCTCTTTAAACAACTACTTGGAAACACAGTCTAATCTCTAAAGTTATGCTTTTCATAGGGCTAATTTAGATTATGCAATACACTATTATATATTGCTCAGCTGGCTTAGAATTAATTCCAGCGTGATGGCTCAGGAGTCTCAGCCTGCCGGCAAGCTAAGCAATTACTTCAGCTGATGGACTCCCTTTCACCGAACCGAGACCCAGAGCAATCAGGTCACCATTCAAAGCCAAAACATTTACTCTGAGCTCTTTCCCCTCTGTTATGAGAGACTTAACCATGAATTAATTCTGTTTCTTAAAATGTTATCCTACATAACAATGCTCTTCAATGATGAAACTTCCAAACTATATTTTGTTTTGTTGTCTTCCCTGTGGCGTGCCCACCCTCCAAGCTGAAAGAAAGAGAAAGGACATGACAGCCACAGACAATGAAAATGGCAGGCACGACATTCTGAGAAGTGAAAAGAATGAATCTTGATTTTATATTAGTCCTGTGGTGGAATACAAACATGACAATAATTCTTTCCTTTAAAATTTCTGTGGAGGGGAATGATGTCTTCTACTGCAATAAATGACTCTGAACAATCAATGGCAAGGACAGTGTGCTCAAACCCTTACATCTTCTATCTGCTTTTTCTCTCCTCCTAAAGTAGATGGAGAAATGGCAGCAAAGCAAAACCAGATCTCATTAGGGCAAGAAATTCTGATTAAGAATTTCACACTTAGTATCCCTGGAAAATGTTCTGAATTCCCTAGAAAGTTAAAAATATTTATTACCTAGTATCTCTTCAGTATGAAATTCACCACTCCAAAAGGAGAATTAGTTCTGAAATCCCAGTCAGTTTAAAAACAAGATTGATCAGATATTTGGGCCTTTTTATTTTTATTTATTTATTTTTTAAAGTTATGTTAGTTCTTTTTTGCGGAACCAGGGATTGAACTCATGTCCTTGCGCTTGCCAGGGAAGCACTTATTCCACTGAGCCATCTCCCCAGCCCCTTGGGGCTTTTTAATCTACCACTATGGCTTGCCATGTGATTTAGCTCAGGTCCTTCCTAGAGGTATCTATATTTTTCTATCTGGCAAAAGAGAATAACTTCTGACCTTTGGCCATAAGTGATACCTAGTGTTTTCAAATATATTTGTACTATTCTGTGCTTATAATACAAGGAAAATGTTTAATTCATGATTCACGTTTAAAAAATACACTTAGAACAATTTTCTGCTCAGATTTTTGTTTGTTTGCTAAGGTACCCTTCAATGTACCAATCCTTTTTTTTTTTTTTT
>NW_004524587.1:8662258-8663087 GCF_000260255.1 Octodon degus
TGGGCTTCAGGTTTCTTCTCTTTAGTGTCTGGCTTCTCAGTTTTTTCACCTGCCATCTTGCAAGATGGGAAAGAGGTACCAATCCTTTTTTAAAAAATTTATTTTTATTTTTATTTTTTTCAATCTACCAATCCTGCCTTCACTCTGCTTCTAAGACTAACCCCTCTAGAATCTGCTAAATATCAAGTCTTCTTAGTAGCTCTAGATTTTTCTTGAATCACGAATTTTTCTTTTTTTCCTAATATTCACATATCAGTTTATATGCATGCCTGAATAATCTCATTTTAATTATTAAAATAAAAATCTAACCTTGACCCTAGCATCCACCTTCAGCCTCCCACTTTCCAATTATCTTTTATAGCGAAATTCACGAATGTTATCTGCACTCAGTTATCTTGCCTCTTCATTTTCATTCACTCTTTAACACACTAATTAAACTCCTGTGCTCAGAATTCCGTAGAAACACTTTACACCAAGGTCACTAAATGACTCTGACAAATCCAAACATTAATTCCACATTCTGATTTTATTCCTAATTCCCTACTTTTCCTTTCCTGCTGCTGACCAAAATCTTAGGTGCCAAACCAGATTGCTGTCCTTCTTACACCCTTCACTAGCCAATTTTGACGGACTGCTAGCTCCTCCTTCTCTGTCACCACCCTAGTCCCACACCCCGCTTGTCTCTTGCCTAAGCTACTGCAAAGCCTCTTCCCCCTATATCCAGCTCAGCTACATGCAATAGAGAAAACAGCAAAATGAAAGTAGCAGGGCTGGGGAAATGGCTCAGTGGAATAAGCGCTTCCCTGGCAAGCGCAAGGCCTGAGTTCAA
>NW_004524587.1:8663437-8666626 GCF_000260255.1 Octodon degus
TGGCACAGAGACAAAACAGCATTTCTGGCCATGCCCGCTCTCTTTAAATAGAATCCCAGAAGTCGTTCAGCTTATATTTCAGCAGTGAACACCAAGAAACACACAGCTTCAAGGTTGGCTGGGAAGTGTACTAACCTCTTACTTTAGGCAGCACTGCACTCACACAAAAATCTGTGGTTTTCCCTTATATCCCACTGGTAGGGATGTAAACTATTACAGCCACTATAGAAAACAGTATGGAGGCTCCTCAGAAAAATTAAAAACAGAACTACCATAAGATCCAGTGATTCCACACATGGGTGTGAACCCAAGAGAGCTGGAACCATGTTAAGAAATGTGCACTCCAGGCCGGAGAGAGAGCTCAGTGGCTTAAGCATCGGCCTGGCAAGCGCAAGGTCCTAAGTCTGATCCCCAGCACCAAAAAAATAAATAAATAAAAGGAAGGAAGGAAGGAAGGAAGGAAGGAAGGAAGGAGAAAGAGAGAGAAAGAAAGGAAAGGAAAGAAAGAAAAAAAGCTGCACTCCTACATTAACTGAAGTACTATTCACAATAGTTAAGCCAAAAGAATCAACCTAAGTGTACAACAATGGTTACACTATTAGAAGACTGTGGTAGAAATACACAATGGAATACTATGTCACCTTAAAAGTGAAGACAATTCTGTTGTTTGCAACAACATAGATGAACATGGAGACATTATGTTAAGCAAATAAACCAATCCAAGAAAGCCAAATACTATATTATCTCAGGGATACATGGGATACTAAAAACAAACACACAGAAGAGAGTAAAAAAGGGCTACCAAAGGCTGAGGGTGGTGGGATGGGAGATGCCCGTCAAATCTCAATCAGACAGGAGGGGCAAGTTCCAGAGACCTATTGTGGTGGCAGTGAGTAGCTAACTAGGTATTGCATAATACACTTCCTGTGGTTTCCATACTGTATGGGTGTGCCTGTTCCAGGGCTCATGTATTGGGATTTAATCCCTGTCTCGAGGTATTAAGAAGGTTAAAACTTAATCCTGTCATGATGTTTAGAAGTATGGCCTCAGGGAAATGGCCAGGATTAAATAAGGTCATAAGAATAGAGCCTCAAGATCCCACTGTTAGTATTTTGTACAGAGGGAGGGAGGGAAAGAGGCAGAGAAAGGGGGGGGGAGAGAGAAAGAGAACGCAGAAGATACGCATAACATAACACATACATGCATCCAGGCTCTAGCTGTGCGATGCCCTGCATTGCCAGGGGCATCTGCTGGCAAGGAGGCCATCACCGAGCTTCTCACCTTGGACTGGAACTATGAGCTAAAATAAACCTCTTTTCTTCATAATTTACCTAGTCTAGGTTGTTGTGTTATTGACAACAAAACTTGACTCACATGGCACTTTGGAAGCTGCTAAAAATGTAGATTTCAAATGTTCTCACCAAAAATAAAATAAATATGGAAGGAAATGGATTTGTCAAATACCTTGACTTAGCCACTCTGTATCTACACTTGTAGCAAAACAGTAATGCTTTAAACACTTAGCTTTTGTCAGTTAAAATAATTTAAAATTTGAGATTCTCTGGCCAATGAGGAAACAAAAAAACAGATGTTAAAGGCAGACAAACAGTCATCAGGCCTCCCAGTCCCATTAGTCTTATCCCTACCCTACAGCCAGAATGGTCCTAAAGTGTAAGGCAGATGGTCCGTTGCTAATGAAATCCACCAGGGAGGAAAAAGGGAAAAGATCAAGCACTGCATCTGCCTGTATTGTCCGAATTGTACCTCACTAAACAGTTGATGTTGAAAAGTTTGGTTGTCTTTAGAAGAATTTGAACCAGAAGCTGCAAATCAATTATAGAATTTGGAACTAAAACCCAAATGATCTAGGTAGGGATTCTCGCAGGATATTTACAAAGCCAAAACATAAGAGACATTTTGTGTCTTCGCACATGATGCGATCAGAAGCACCACATCACCTAGGAAGGATCCCCCGGCCCATAGAAAAACAGGAATGGGATAGAAGCTGCAGATCTCACCGCATGTTCACAGGCAACAGAGGATGAAGCATTTGGAACAGCCATGGCACCACACAGCAAGCCATGTGTATCGTAGTTTCAGCAAATCAGCTTAAAAACAATTGCAATTCAGCTGGGGGGACCTGAGTGGTGACCGGGCACTGGATGATAGTAGGGAACTTGGGTAGTTTCTTGATGTGCTAATGGTACTGTGGTTCTGTTATCCTTTAAAAAGATCCTTACTCTCCAGAGACAAATAATGAAGAGTTTATAATTGAAATAATATGATATATGTATTTAAACCCCAGTGGGGCAAGGAGCAGGACAGATGAAGCCAGATGGATCATACACTAACAATTTGAAAAGCTGGATGAAGATGGCCTACTTTTACATATGCATGAAAGTTTCCATTTTAAAGGTATTTTAAATACCTGATGGACACTTTTCGTTCCACTGTGCATAATGTCTAAAGCCCTTCATGATCTCAACCTCATCCCCTACCATTTTCCTACTAGCTTTCTCTGCTCCTGTCCTACTGCCTTCTTGTACTTCCTTCAGTCTACTGCCAAGAACTTTTCTCCCACAGAGCCTTTGCACTACTGTTCCCTTTCCCAGAAAGCATTTCTCTCAGATCGTCACATGGCCTAAGTTAGTTTTCTGCCCAAATGTCACCTAAACAGTCTTTCTTCTCATTCCTACTGAAGAAAAGACTCTTCATTATTGTCTAGCCTCGCTCATGTAGATATTTGACATTAAATCACACATTTGTTGGTCTATTCATTGTAGATATAAGTTCCAAGAAGGTGAAAGATTGTTATGTTCTCCACTGGATACTGGCTCACAGAATTGGGCCTGAAAGAATTAGATCCTAACTCACAGAATGCCCAGAGTGAGTTAAAGACTATTTTTCAATTTTAATATCATTATTTGGGTAATAAGTTACCAAGAGCTCTTCATAAAGAGAATTCCTAGAGTCCTCATTAGTCTATCAAGTATATTTATCATGTATAGAAATCTAAAAAACTAATGATGTGATTCAATGGAAATAGGAAAAAAATTGGAGGAAAACATCCTTCTTAGAAAAGACTTCTGAGGCATCTTTCTCTTGGTTGAAATGACAAGAAAGTAAGTTAACTTCTAATGGATTCAGGATGAAAAAGATATAGAATTTAAGCCCTTAAGCAAAAGCCTG
>NW_004524587.1:8667101-8668727 GCF_000260255.1 Octodon degus
GTACCAAAAAAAAATATTGATTGTGGAGATTTTTATATCTATACTTTAATTCAAAATGCTGGCAATGTAATTTATTGGTTTTTAAAAATTTTTTGTTTTTAAAAGACAGCACAAATTAGAATTAAAACAGAAGAAATTGTAAGTGATACAGATTTTCCCTTAACAAAGTAATAAGAATTTCACAGTATTTGCTGTAATACTTAGTGTTGTCTTCCAACCCATTATTCATATTACCAGATATATGCATGTAAAATTGGGAGAAGTAAAGGACTTTTTGGCTGGCTCAGGCTGCCTTAAGGGCAGATCTTGTAAGGCATGGGGAGCTGGGGATCAAACCGCGGACCCCTACACCTGACTAGGTTTGCCCCAGCAGGAGCTTAAACAACTGAGCTAACCAGCAAGCTCCTGGGAGAAGGAAGGAAAAAAAAAGAAAGAAATGTATAAGAAATTAAGACAACAAAAAGGAGAAACTATTGAAAAAATGAGATGAAACAAATTAAAGCATTAACTGTTCCTTTCCATACACCAGCAAAAATGCACAGTACAGTTGGCCAAACCACCCTGCTTACATACATAGACAAATCTCTTTATTATTGTATACCTAGAAAACATCAACCATGTTAGCATGGTTTTAAAATTTCATGGTAACAGATCAGGAAGACAAATCAGATATTTTCTCAAAACACAAATGAGTACGAAATTTGCAACACTCCATACAGTCTTTTCTTCAGACAATGCAGCTGTATCCCTACAAACCTACTAACAGAAGCTTCTTTAAGTGCAAGGAAATACTTGGTTGTGCTTTTTGACAAAAGCTCAATATTTTTTAGACTTGTTATAATACTAACGATTCAAATTTACAAGATCAAGGAAAGTAATCAGGCTTCAGAATGTTATAGTGATACTTTATAGTAACATTGACTATTATATTTTAATTGTGCATGATATATACTCAAGGATTAGTAGATTAATGACAGATCTTATGGTTTAAAACATTTCTGGGTGAGGATAGATAAGGAAAGCCAGAGGGAATCTGCTTCATCTGCTATCTGAATATTTGGCTTTCTTAACAAGTTCCATTCCCAGGAAGCTAGATTAATAGATGGCAGAGGAAAAATGTGAATTGCATTATCATCTTCGAAGTGCTAATATACATGGGTGCTGAAGATTCCATTGAAAGGAGACCAGCTTATTAACTGTGGCATGCTGCAATTTCCATATCTCACCCTCCAGATGTGAGGAGGGCAAATGAGAATAGAACGTTCAGATCAGCAGGGGATAAGGAGGGAGAGATACACAGGCACTTAGGCCATCAATCTGGCCAACTGAAGGAGCCGTGACACTGGGTGAAATGATTGACTTTTTCCTAAAATAAATCTGGCTCTGGTTCGTCCTCGGCTGCATTCTGGGAACAGCACAGAAGGCAGCACACCGAGCCCACGTCGGCCACTCGGTGCAACCCGTCAGCTTCCCAACTGCTTTCCAAAGGCCGAGGGCAAACGGAGGTATTGAGCACACACTGCCAGCCTGAGATGTAAATGGAGGAAATGACTCTGCTGTTGGAAAAATGAGTTCAGTAAGCTGTATTATGGCTTAGAGTCTGAGCCTTGCACAATAAACTCTTAC
>NW_004524587.1:8672107-8685559 GCF_000260255.1 Octodon degus
ATTTACACTTCATGGTCCATATATCTATAATACATTTCAACTAATATTCGAGTATATGTAAGCATTATAAGCAGCAATAGTCTCTCTTTTCTGGGGGCCGGGGAGATGGCTCAGTAGAATAAGTGCTTGCCTGGCAAGCGCAAGGGACTGAGAGTTCAATCTCTGGTGCTTCCAAAAAAAAAAGAAAGAAAGAAAGAAAATCTCTCCTTTCTTTAGCTTCTGATTAAAGAAAATTTTAAACATATATGAACAAGACCAAAATAGTATAACAAGCCCCAATGTACCTATCCCTGAATTCAACAATTATTAACATTTTGTTTGTTATTTTGGTTTCACCTATACCTCTACTCACTCCCTTTTCTACTGTTAAGCAGTTTTTAAGACAAATTTTGTAGCTGAATTGGCAAGTACAAATGCACAGGCTTGACAAACGAAGCTGTCACGTAATCCACCCGCCCATCGCAGTGAAGAACGCTCTGTCTCCTCAGAAAGTCTCAGGTGCCCTTCCTCAGCCAGACCACCTGCTGTACAATGTCACCTACCCGATAGTAGACATATTTTCTCCAGCATGGGGAAAAAAAATTAAGGAATACCAGTGCTTCAAATCCAGTGTATTTCAAGCCATCCATACAAAGTCTTGTAATAAGTTTCCCAAGGAAATGTCAGGGTAGGAAGCTGATACCCACATGAAATCAACACTGTTCTTTTTCCAGACAGTTTACAGATAAAAAGCTCCAGGGAAGACCATGAGGAGTTCAGCAATGTCTAACCAAAAAATCCACATCTGGAGTTAGCTATTTTTATTTGTCTTACCAATAACCCAAAATTAGAGTTACATGACCCAAGAAATCAACACTAACAACAAAAAGAGGCATAATAACAGTGAGGTTATTATAATACATGTTTAACTGCTCACTACAGTGAGTGCATGCTTGGCAGATCGCGTGTCATTCGCTACCCTTCCTCTCCACAAAAAGTAGCAACAATCCTATTGGTAACTGGGCTGCTGGTGATGACATTAACAGGAGCTGGTTAGTATCCTAGGTAGAGAAGTTGGGGCCGAGAGCTAGTTCTGACTCCTGTTCTCCACTGACTCTGACCAAGGTGGCACCATCCAGATAAACTTGCTTGCTGTTGACATATATACAGGCTGACACTCTGTTCTACCTAAGTCTTGTTTTCCATTTTTCTCATCAGTCATGCTGACAAGTCCCTTTTCTCCTCCCCATGAGCCTCTACTTAGGCTTACACAAAAGCCTTGGCTAACTCTTCTGCCCCCTCAGAGTAGAGTAAAGGAGGAAGCTTTTACCATCAGTCTCTCTTATTTGCTCCTTCCCTCCTGGGAGGAAGGACAGATTCTATGAGGGAGATTCTGAAAAATGGGCTCGATATCCTACAGGTAAGGGAGATGCTGAGGGAAAATGGATTCCCCTTGCAGAATTCAGGTCCTTTCCAGCCCACCTGTGTGCAGACAGGGGTTAGTAAACCAGGAAGGTCTCTGCTCTCGGATCTAGCTTCCATGGACCATAGGGCAGGTTAGCTGCTTACCTAGGACATTGAGGTGCAGAAGACTCCATTTGGGCCTCATGTCCTGACCACAATCTTTGCAATGAATAAATCTGACACTGTGATCAAAATTTGGGTTTTGGGTCTTTTTTCCAAACAAGTTAAGACTCTAGGGAGGAAAGCTATAGCCAACTAACTAGAGTCCCAAACTTCTAAGGAGCCATGATCTTTATCATTTGTCTCAGCTCACTGCACCTGGACTATATACTTTTTCCTTTTTGGTGTCCTGCGATTTACATCCTCAAATACAGATAAGATGGGGCAGGGCCATGTCTAGCACATTAACATTCCTTACATCCTGCCTCCTCACAGCGCATGTATGCCTCAGCACTGTTTGATCACCCTTTTCTCATTCCCAGTGGTCTCCTACCTCCTCTTACCCACCCTTATCTCTCCCCTCACCAATACCATCATCAACAATGACACAATACACCAATACTACTAACTTTTATGCCATGGTTTGGGTATGTTTTCAGTCCCCCAAGAGTTTATGTCTTAAATCTTGGTCTTAAGTTCAGTGATGTTGAGAGGCGGTGGACCTTTCAGAAGTGGAACCTAATGGGAGGCTGTTCCTGGTTGGTCCCTCCCCACACTTTAATTTACATCGACTTATTCCATCTATAGCTTTCCCATGCGCTCTTACCATCAGGCCATCCACCATGAAGTAACTCAGCTAAGGGGGACAGACAGCTTCCATAGTTGAAGTTATGCTGTTTGATGTTTCAGAATCCTAAATGGTGATCTAAATAAAACCTTTCTTTCTGACTACCTACCCTCAGGTATTTCATTACAGTAGCAAAACCATATTAGTATAACTATTATCAATGACAAAAATATCACTACCAATATCATCATCCACCAACACCAAACCCTCTCACCACCAATATAAGCCAATACCGGCAGCACAACACCCAAAGCCACAGTAACACCAGAACTAATACCACCACTGGTAGCTGAATAAGTGTTTAACACCAAGTAGAAAATATGATCAATTTCTTGCCATATAATCAATTGCTGCTATTACCTTGTTCTCCTCTGGAGTGAAGAGGACTCGGAAAACAGATGGCACTCCTGGAGCTACTTTGTGGCCAATGTCTTTGGGGCTGATTACTTTAAAGTAAGGTGAACTTTCCTCAACAATTTTCACCATTCTTGGGATCTGTAGGAAAAAGTACAGAATGATGGACACATGAAAAAGCAGAAGAAAAAATCACAAGTTTTAGAGATAAACATATAGACTAAAATCTCCATTAATGACTTTCTAGATGTGTGAGCCTAGATAGGTTTGAACTTTAGTCTCCTTAACTGTGAAGACAGATGGCAGTGTTTACCTGTCTCACGCAGACCCCATCCATATAGTTTAATTTGTATTCACATTGTTATATTGTGGATTTTATTATTATTGCAAGCTTTTGCTCATTTTATTACTTAAATGAGACAGTCTTCATAAACTGGCTGCTTCATCAGCTAAAGCCTCGCCCACATAGTGGAGTTAAGCTGGATTTCCCAACACTTGAGAATTGTTCTTGGAGAAGGCATCATGCTTACTGTGCCCATTCTAAGCTATACACGGGAAATGAGGGCCATTGCACCCTCCCAACAGCCTTGGAGCTTCATCTTGACTCCCCAGAAAGCAGGACAGCTGGGGGGCAAGTCCTCACCCAACTCTACCAGCCTCCCCATTGGATCAGCCCCCCCCAATACACACCACAAGGAAGAAAGAACATAAACAAGACAATGTCCCTCAGACCAGCCTCAGGCAACTTCAGTTTCATCTCCTGTGTGTTAAAAAAATGTAATCACGAAGAGAAGGGGGGTGCTTAGGGCTAAAAGTTCTATATACAAAAATGAGGGAGGACTTTATTCTAAAAAGCAGAAGAAAGTTAACTATGACTAAGTTAATTAGTTAAAGGATGACTTAAAGACTCACGTGAAAAATGAGAAAAGGACACCCACAACCTCTCAAAGCTATAATCCAGGTCAGGGACGGGAAGAAGAAATGCAGAAAGAACTCAGAGTTTAAGGCCAGGGAGTGTGCAGAGAAGGAAGAGGTGTCTGCAGCTCTGACAGGACCAGAAATTGATTTGCTAGTAAGGGGACTATGCAGCAATATTTATTTTATGACACAAGGTAACCTTTCTGAAAGGATATTTAGGAAGGGCACAATTGCTATTGGTAAACCATAAAGGGAATCAACAGCAACATGAACAATGCTAATAATCATATTGGTTTAATGTGTACTATTGGACAAGCACTCAGCCAAACACATTATTTCATTTAATATTCAAAACATTAATGGCATAGGTCCTAATACTGTCTCTGCTATGGCTTGTGTTTAGATGTCCCACCAAAGCCTCTTGAGGCATTTTAGAAGTGACTGATCTAGAGTGTGTGATGCTGGGGTTAAGGATGTGTGATGACTAAATTTGTCAATTGATTGGTTTGGCATAGCTCTGGGTAGGATTAAGGGTGCTCCACCCTGCATGTGTGCGCTAAGGACAGGTAGCCTAGATATAATGGAACAGAATTTGTTTCTTGTTGCTTGTTGTTTGTTGCTTGCTGCCTTCTGCCTGCCATGAACAGTTTCTCTGCAATGCCCCTCTGCCATGCCACCCTCCCTTGGAGTCTGCCAATTATGGTCTGAAACCTCTACAAACTGTAAGCTAAATAAACCTTTCCTCCTTTAACTTTGGGTGTTAGGTTTTGTCTCAGTGATGAGAAAATTAAGACTGTAGTGCTTGGATAAGTGAGATGACTTGCTCAAGGTCTCTGGCTAGTAACTCGAGAGTCTGGGAACTTATAATTGTACCAGCACAGCATCACGTTGTGGCTTATAGTGGTCATGGCCTCCTCTCATTCAGGGTGTGATCATGAGACAAAGAAATAATGTTCAAACAGTTTTGTTTTGTACTCCATGTCCTGAGGAAGCAAATGAAGGGTGAATGGTATACCTTCTCTGTTCACTAAACCTCTTCCATTCTTCCTTTGAGCCCATGAAATAAAGAATAGGGAAGCAGGTTTCCATCAGCCACTTGCAACAAGGTCCTGGTATTACTCACTTGAACAGAAGCCTGCTTATCCTGGAGAAAGCTGTCTTTCTGCCAGCTTGATGGGGTCCCTCTTTCTTTCCACTAGCCTCACACTCCAGCTGCATCTTATCAAGTGGTGTTGGTTTATCAGTGAGACTGGGGTGTCCTTTGGTAGACAAATCTTCCACATGCTCTTACCCTTGAGTCATTTATATGGCCTCACTTAGAATCATTTCTTGTTAAGGGATAGGGAGGATTGGCCAGAGGACCCTATGCACCAGCTCTGTGTTGTCTTTAAAGACCCTAAAAATGTCTATGAAAGAATGAAAATAAATGGAAAAGAGAATTTGAAGTGAGAAAATGAATTGGTTGGCAGCCCTACATGAAAAGTTGTAATATCTAAATAATGTACTGCTTTTTAAGGTCTAGGAACATAACCCCAAGTATCTTGCATTTTTAAAATCTCCTTCCCTATCCTTTTATTTTCTGTCCCACGAGCTTCTCTTGCTAACAATAGTGCAGCAAAAACTAAATATGCCATTTTCTCCAGTCTGACTCTATCACTAATTGCCCTATTGATCTCTGAAGAGCATCACTGATTTCTTTAATGAGCTGCCATACCGAATATAACTGTGCGTCTTCTCACTTGCTTTTGTTTCCTGCTTAGACTCATTTTCTCCAACTCTTATTGTATGGTCTCCACATTCTTTGGCTCTTATTAATATTTCTATTTTTCCTTACATCCAGTATTTAGTGTCTTTGGGTGCCTTCCTCCATATACAATTATTTTTCACACTTAACAGTGCTTCGTGCAGAACTTCTATATGATTATTTCTTTCATGGTTGCCAGATGTCAAGGAAATCCTAGGTATTTAATACCTTTTCTTTGATAAACCTTAATTTATCTCTGAAGAAAGAGGCATAAGGCTGGAGAAGAAATCCTCATTTGCAATCACAAAGAAAAAAGTATATTCAGTGAGAGAAACCTTGCAAAATTATCCATAGACAAAATCTCAAGATTATTTGACACAGGTAGGAAAAGGCAGAAGAGAGAATAGATTTTAATTTTTAGATGAGAAATAAATTTTTTAGAATTATAATTCACAGAATGTAAGTGTGTTACAGGATACAGCTATAAATGCTTAGATTTGCAATATATGAGTAAAACTTATACATCAAGTTGGGAAAATGGTATCTGTAATGTAGAATGAACATAGCTCAATTGGTCAGACATGAGAACTCCATACCATTCATCTAATCAATCCCTTGTCAAGAAGTCAATGTTCATGTCTGGAGCTCAGAGTTTTCTGATCACTGCCCTGGGATTGAGTATACATACAGTAATAACAACAAAACAACCTGGTGTTCATAAAGCTTACAGCCAAAGGGCATTTTTTTTCATACTAAGTCTATCAAATTAAAGAACTTATCTAGGAACCTACAGTAGCCCCAGCTTACTTAACCCCTTGTCATATGTCTTGGAAAGTTTACCTGCCCCAGATAAAATACTCACTTTGTCGTTGTTCCTCAAAACCAGTGGAACCTCATAGACTTCACAGGGAGTATAGTTCTGGAATATGATTTCTGATGGAAAGGGCTGGAATAATGCCTGGTCCAAGTCAACTGCTGAAAACTTCAATTAAAAGAGTAAATTATTTATATCACTCATTAGCTGTAAAACCAGAACATGAGAAACACTCATAACAGGGGAAACTAATATAAACATTAGTAGTTATAATTAGTGAGTTTCCTGTGATCAACTTATTCAACACCAAAGAAAGAAAGAAAAAAAAAAGTCCTCAGTTAAAAAGAAAATAAGAAACTATGAAAACCATCCCTGGACTTTCTCTTCCATTAGTAATAAATGAAGTCAGTTGAGCCTATTCCCCTATGAGGATAATTAGGAAAGTTGTATCAACCTATATTGGGGCCTGGGAATGTGGCTCCGTGGCAGAGCACTTACCTAACATGCACAAGGCCCTAAATTTGATCCCTAACACTACAAAGACAAAGATTAAACAAACGAAAAATTCCACAAATACCTCCTTAGCAGCACTGGAGCATTAACAAGACAGTAAAAAAAACATATTACTGGTCATGCTGCAGGAGAAAAAAAGATAAATAGGGGAAGAAAGTGAATAGAAAAATTAAAAATTGAGCTACTTTTTTTTTTCTTCTATTTATTACAGTGGGAAGCTAAGATCCAAGCAGCATGTCTGAGCATGCAGCAGATACAGGGAGACAGAGACCTGAATTTCAAGGCATCATAAAATTAAAGATCCTAAAAGAACTTTCTCCCCTTTGGCCCAAGGAGGGGTACACCATAGAATAAGGATGGTCTCTCAGGCCTTTGGCATGAAGGAAGGAAGTCACTGCACACTACTGGTACTCATGGTGATCAGGTAAAAGCCAACTGTCCTTTCAGGAAGAAAAGAGAATGGTGACAGTACTCAAATCATTTCTACAATCTTGCAGTTATGACATTTTACAACCTCCAAAGCTGTATCTCAACCACAAAAGATGCACATTACAAAATGACCAGAAATATAAGAAAATAGCATGTTGTAAATGAAAACCAGCATAAACTAGACAGTTGGAACAGTGGTATAATTCATGCCTACCCTACATAGGAAAATAAAAAGCAATGTGAATTTTGGCAGAGAACTAGACATAATAAAAAGAATCTAGTGTAAATCTTACAACTCAAAATTATGACAACTGAAATCAAGAATCGCATGTACATCCTTAATATAGCAGATTAGCCACAACTGAAGCAAGAATTATTGAACTGGGATAAAGATTAGAAAAATATTTAAAACTAGGAAGAATGATTAAAATGAAAGAAAATACAGAAGAGAAGATAAATATCTAGGTAATACAGTAAAAAGCCCACAGTGGGTATAATTAGAGTCCCAGAAAAAGAAAAAAGTAAAAGCTTATATTGATAAAATAATTACAGAGAATTTTCTGTAAGTGATGAAGTCCCAAGAACAAAGATTCAGGGGGCCTTAAAAACTCGAGCAGGATTTTAAAAAGATCCATATGTAGGTATCTAATTATAAAACTACTGAAAACAAAGGCCAAAAACTATGCAAAAAAAGCTGAAGGGGAAAAAAATAACTTGCAAGGACAAAAAAAAGTATGCTGACTACTCAGCATAATTAACATAAGTCAGAAGCAGGAGAATATTTTTTTTTTAAATCTAGAAAAGAAAAAAATAACTCTTTAGACACAGTGATATCTACTCTGGAAAATCCCCTTCAAGAATGACATACAAATCAAGCCAGTCCCAGAAAGATAAACTTGCAAGCTGTTGTCAACAGTATCTAAAGGAAATAAACAAAAGCAACAACAATAATAACAACTTACTAAGGGATGTGTTTAGCAGTTGGGCACCGTGCAACAGAGAGAAAAGGACACAGCATTTTCATTTCCTGCTCTACTTCAATTTTCACAAGGGACTGTATTTGCTTTCTAGCAAGGCAACCCCTGGGAAAGCAGCTCTGGAAAGTATTATAATGGAATACACCAGGATCTCACATCTACACTATGAACTTCACTTTAAGCTAGTAGTTTGTGTGGTATCCAATAGGTTTAGGGCATTAGAATTTCCCTTGAAAATCTAAATATCCCATGATGCTTTGTGAGTTCATATGTGAAACTTAAGGCATCCGGCCACACATTTTGGGAACTGCAGCAAGGGGAATGTGTAGTTAAGGGAAAGGAGCATCACAGGGTGGCAGGACCAGAGGACCCAGGACCTTAGAATTCAGCACACTGAATTTAGAATTTTTCTGAGAATAAGTAATTTTTCTGAAGTCACGGGAAATAGTAATAGGAAGTTTTAAACATGGAAGTAAAACACTCCAATTGCATTTTTTTTTTTGCTAACTTGCATATTTGTAATCACTCTTGGTGCTTTGGGAAGAACTGACAATGGAGGCTTGTGATGGAGACAGGGAGGCTGTTCAGCGGTCTACATGATGATGACCTGGACTGAAACATCGGTGAGGGAAGTAGTGAGAAGTGCTGTGATCAAAGGTCCATTTATGAAGGCAAAATTTATAGTACTTGCTACTCAATTATACAGTAAGAAATGTTATGCTCATTCCTGCTTAGATGTGGAGAGTGGTGAAGGTTTAATTAATAATTAAAACTAGCAATGCTTAGGATGAAGAATTTTATGCAGATCCTAGGCAAGAGGAGGCAGTGGTATAGCAGCAGAGCGAAGGAACTTTGAGGCCTCGTTTCCTATGAGCCATACACTCTCAGGAGCAGCTAGAGAGCCCTTCAGAAAGGGGCTAATCTCTCTCAGTCCAACTGATGGAGGTTCATGTCATAATTTGAGCATGAAAATGAAGTATATAATTCAAGAAATTAAGTTGAAGAGAAGGAAACAAGATCTTCTATTATGATCATAGGCTTCTACAGCCTAGAACATATGGTTTAAACTTGAATACAGAATCATGTTAAATAGCTGGGGTTTTTTTAGACTAAAAGAATATTTGTTCTTGAAAAGAATATTTGTTCTTGAGCCAAAATAGACAACAAATGCCCACTTTAATAAACAACTTTGCTTCCTTCCTTCCTTCCTTCCTGGTGGACAAGTCAAATGAGAAGAGATTTCTCGATATGCTAAGAGGATAAATTAATTGGACTCAGCTAATATAATTCTTGGAATTCATCCTAACCCAGAAACAACAGTGTCAAATCGCACTGAGAAGGAGCTAAACAATAAGTGTGACTGGTCAAAGATGACTTTGTATAGTTTTTGTCTATTATTTTTACCACATTAAAACACAGCTATCAAGATAACAGCTAGAAAAGGAGGATGTGAAGCGAACCCAGCCAAGGATTAGCTAGCAATACCTGTAATTAGTTATTATTCTGGAATATTATTCTGAGCTCTACCTTTTGATATGTCGTTTCCTCCATATCTAAGAGTTCTATGATCTGTGGCCGGCACGTGAAATGTGTATTTGCCAGTCTCTGCTGTGTAGTGAGGGACATTTCCTTCAAGAACTCTGAGGGTGTCTGCTAGAATTGAAAACAACAAAAGCCAAAGATTCGTAAGTGGTTACATAGGAAGAAAATGCATTCAAAAGTGTCGGTAATGAATAATTCGTGATCGCAGCTTTCAGGATAATTCTGGAATGCCACTAAGTTTCCTTATAAAATATTTAAAATAACTAAATTATACAAGAGAAGTCCCCATGCACTTTTGAGTTCTTTGCTGAGTAATTTAAAATGACATGTGGTTGTCCTTCCCTTGTAATTTTGAAGGAAACACACAAAGGAATTCTAGAGAAAAGAATTAAGAAAGTGCATAGGCACACATTCAAAGAGCTTAGTATCTATGCTCAGAAGTGGTATCTGAGAGTAAGACTCTAAGTTTGTAAAATCACTTGTGGGACTGAGTTACGGAATTATAAAAAAATTTTTGTTTTTTTGGTTGTTTTTTTTTTTGTGTGTGTGTGTGTGTGTGTTTATGTGTACAAGGTCTCACTATGCAGCTTGAACTTGTAGAGACCCTCCTGTTTTCAGCCTCCCCAGCGCTGGGATTACAGGCCCACGCCACCACGCCCAGACTCGGTTGCAGGCTCAGCACGCCCAGGAGTGGGGCCGGCATGGCACGTGGTGCCAGGAATTGAACTCTGGTCGCTGTGCTTGCCTAAGTAGGTGCTTAGTCCACTGAGCTATCTCACCAGCCCTAAAATTTGTTTCTTAAGATACAACATGCAAGCAAATCTTTGGGGGTATTTAATTATCATGTTAAATCATAACAAAGGGAAATCTTGTAAGATGTAAAGGACCTTGGAAGTGTGACTATACTAGTTAGAAGTCAGTTTTAATTTTTAGAAATTACAAGAGCACATTTAAACATTAGAAAGAGCTGTATGATAACCATCAGCTTTAGAGGCCAATCACATTTACCTACCTAGATGCACAACATGCTTTAACAATTTCTAATGTTAAAGGGAAAATGTAATCTATTATTTAAATGAAACTAACCTATTAAGGCATTAGTTAACCAGACCATCATTACTGTACTTAGTTGTCATGGTTCCAGAATGTTCATATTGTTCCTACTTTGTACATAAGCAGATATGGTCCTTGGCAGTAACTAAAGTAATACTAAGATTTTTTTTAAAAGCCTAGCATATGGGCAGAGTATAGCTCAATGGCATGGCAACTGCCTGGAAAGTGTGAGGCCCTGAGTTCAATTCCAGGTTCCAAATAAAAAAATAAAATAAAAAGTTCAGGATAGGGGGCGGGGAGATGGCTCAGTAGAATAAGTGCTTCCCTGACAAGCACAAGGGCCTGAGTTCAATCCCCAGTTCCAGGAAAAAAAAAAAAAAAAAAGTTCAGGATATGAAATTTAGCTGATTTATTCTGCCTTTGGTTAAAATCAGTGTTCTTTAAGAATGCTTGTTTTTCTACAAATTTGATTTCTGTGACTGAGTCCATTTAAATGGAGACATTATTTATAATATAGCTTCCAAGTTTGTTTTTAACTTTTTTTGATTGGAAAATAAATTACAATAATAGTGTTAAGAGGTACCAGCTCTACTGTGACTTAAATTAAAATAATGAAGTCCTAACAGAAAACAGTCAGGAGTGTCTACAAATAACATGCCAACAGCCACCACAAAAGAGAATGATTGATTTTATTTTACTAGTTGGAATGCTACATGAAATTAGCTTTTAATATTTAGTGAATACTATACTCAGTACTATAATTTTTATTAATATTTCCTGTACCATGGGGTTCATAATTCAGTTCTCAATAAATTATACATCATTAAAGCTATAAATAATTTTTAAAGACAGAAAATTCATGTAGTTTTCCTATGTGCTAGTCACTACTTTAGTTCTCTGTGTTCTACAAACAAAATAAAATAGCTCTTGCAAATGTGCAGGCAATAAATTAGGTTGGATCTACTGAAATTCTGGTATTTCACTGTTTCTGAACTACACGAAGGATCATTTCCCATGGTTCTAACTATGATTTAGAAGATCTTACTAGTTTATTTACACAGAGCTATGGTCTGTGTGCGCCATGTAAGAAGACATATGAAGCCACACCCCGTGTGGCTACCCAATTTTAGATTTCCAAGGCTCAGAACCATGGGCTAAAATGAACCTCTTTTCTTCAGAAGTCACCCACTTTTAGGACTAAGACATACAGTCTTACTCCAACAAATTAATTTAAGCAGGCCATGCCTTTACTTTGAAATATGTCTGCAATTCTAATACATCTCAGGCTTTGAAAGGTGCTTAACGGCGTATAGAAAGCTAGTGGTCTAACTAACTTGATCTTTGTTAGTTGCTAATACTGATTAATATTCTTAAAATAAGTACCGGCCTCTGTGCTGAGGAGGCTCCATGAAGTATTTTGTGTAGAAATTCGGGATACATTACCATTTGATGTACTTCGTCTTCTGTGACCACTTTTGGACTCATGGGGGGCAAAACTTTGCTTTGGAATCCTTTGAGCATTTCGACTAAGCCCATATGAACAGCCCCCATGGACTCCTCCAGTCTTCTACTTGTCATTTTTAGCTATTTTGCTTCTTTACCTAAGAATAAAAAATATTTTTAAAAAAAATAGAGTTGATTTTTGAATGCTAGCACAATTTTTAAAAACTTTGCTAAGTACAAGAAGGTTTAGAAAATGCTAATCTTCAAAAACATCTAATGGTTTGAACAATATATCAACCAAGGGATTTTATTCCATGCAACTAGTCTAGATGTAGTCTCATCCCAAAGTCTAAATCCTTTGTAGGTCAACTAGGGGACCCTAGACCAAGATCAGGAAGACATGGAAATGCAAACTACCCCATACTTTGCAATCTTTACCTCCCCAAAGAGATAACAAACATGCCAGATAAATAAACCCCTTGCTAATTTATCTGTGTACTTAAAAGTTTTATCCCCTGACCATCAACCCTTCAACCAGAATAAACCCAAGGTTTCAGGCTGCACAGTCAGATAGAGATTTTAAAAATTCTGTGTGAGAAGTGCTAGGAAGAAGCAGTTTAAAGTTCTGAAGTCTGTAGTCATAAGTAAGTCATTAAGACAGTCACTCAACATCTCCAAATCAAGTAAATATGGCATTTTCCTTTTTTACATTCTTCCTCAGACTTCTGGTAGGACAACTGTAACTTTGGGGATCCGTTTATGACTAAGTGAGGATTTCTATTTTTATTAATGGCAAGTTAATAGTAGCAAGATTTTAGTTTTATTAGCAAGCTTATTTATTAATACAAAGTTTGTTATTCAACCTTTGGACCAATAGAAAGCCAAACTAAAACTTCTGGATGAAATGTCAAATAGAAAACCATGAAACTAACCAGGATTGGCACATACATGCCTATAATTCAGGCACTTTGGGAGACTGAAGTAAGAGGATCATAATTTCAAGCCCAGTGTGGGCAACTTAGCAAGGCCCTGTCCCAAAATAAAAATATATTAATAAAATAGAAAGGGCTAGGGCTATAGCTCAGAGTAAAGGCCCTGGGTTCAATCCCCAGTACTACAAAAACAAACACAAAAATAAAAATAAAGATTAAAATAATTAAAATGATCTCAAGACAGTAAGACCAAAACATAGGGGAATGAGATGCATATATACAAGACAGTAGATTTTTTTTTACATTTGCATTCTTTTTTTCCATAATTTTATTGATAAACAAATAGCAATGAGACAGTTTCAAATCAAATCGGTAGGACAGTTTCAATAATTAACATACTGCATACATTCTTCTTAGTGGTTAATTGCTGTACAAGATGTGGACTTGATATCCTATTTACAAACACCATTAGAACAAATCTCTCTATTCATTAAGAGAATGTA
>NW_004524587.1:8686114-8687948 GCF_000260255.1 Octodon degus
TTTGCTCCAAATGCCTTCAGGCCAGGTTTGGCTGGCTGGAAGATTGTGGGGATCGAACTACCGCAACCTGAGGCTGACAGCTTTGTGGAAGCTGCCACTTAAAGGACTGAGCTAGGGCCAGGCCCCCCAAGACAGTAGATTTTTAAAAAGTATAATAAGGCACACTGAATTAAAGTTATAAAATATCTAAGAATAAAAAACTTTTTTAAAAAAGAAAGAGGGTCATTACTGTAGATAGCCAACACCATTATAGATAGATGTGGTATAAATGAATTCTGATCAATGATGGACCATATTTATAAAGGTGTTCTCATAAGATTATAATGCCTAGTGACATCACAGTTATCTTAATTTGTGTAAATACATTATATGACATTTGCATACTGATGGAACTGTCTCATGCATACTACAGAATGTATCCTCATTGTTAAGTAATGCATGGCTGTAGATGGCAGTCGAAGAAGATCCAATATAATTGGAGCCTATAAAGATGAAAAGAAAATAATAGAATGAAACTAATATTAAAAAATATAATCCATGAAAAAATTTCTAGAAATAAAAGGAAACAATTCAAAGACTCCAGCAAGTACCAAGGCAAACTGATCCAGGGTAATGAATTTTGAATCATATCTTACCAAAACTATTAGACTTTATTTATTTATTTTTTTAATGTATTTGGTTGTTGCAGGGTCTCACTATGCAACTCAGACTCATGGTGATCCTCTTGCTTTCAGCCTCCCCGGTGCTGGGGTTACAGACTTGCACCACTACACCCAGACTCTGGCCAGCTCAGCCCACCCTGAGGATGGGGTTGGTGTGGCATGTGTTACCAGGGATTGAACCATGGTCCCTGCACTTGCCTAAGCTTGCCTAAGTAGGTGCTTCAGTCCACTGAGCTATCTCAATACCCCTGAAGACTTTAATATTTTTTAAAGAGTTCTCACATCTTTCATGCAAAAAGGGTAAAATAGTATATAAAGACAAGAGAATTTGATGTCACTGGACTTTTGAAAGGCAACCTACTAAGTGGGGGAATAGTACAGTAGCATATTCCAAAATTCTAACAAGTATGAGCCAAGGATTTTATATGCAGCAAGCTTTTCTGCAGTTGTCATGGCTACAGAAGAAGGCAGAGCATGAAAAAAAACCTGTGAGGGACTAGTGTAAACATGGTCCCTTCCCAGGAAGTCTCCTAAAATGTTGGTTTAATCCATTAAAAGATGACTTGGGAATTTCATCAAAAGGACTGATAAGAAACATTTCTTGTGTTTAGTTATGATCAAAACAAAGTTAAGGACATAATAATATTCAAACATCATATTTTCTGAGAAACTAAAAAGAATACAATTTAAAATGACTGGAAAAAAAGAGACAGAAAACAGAAAGTAGAAAAAGATCACTGACTATTGCATATGTAATAGAAGTCAAACTGACCACATAGAATAAAAGGATTAAAGGGATTATTAAAGAATCCTCTGAAATGACAGCCAATGATACCTGTTACCTGGCACTCATATACTTATGCAATCCTATGTCTCTGAGCAGGGACTATACTTAAATATTAATTTTGAATAAATACATTACAACACAAGTGACGAGGTATTATTCTGAGATTAGGTTACAAAAATATTAAAACTAGCACTAGGTTTTCTTCTTGGACATGCTAGTTTTCTTCCAGCCTCTCTCTGTCTTTGTCTCTGTCTCTGTCTCTCTCTCTGTCTCTGTCTCTGTCTATCTGTCTGTCTCTCTCTGTCTCTCTCTCTGTCTCTGTCTCTGTCTCTCTCTCTTACCTGTCTCTCTCTCTCCATCTCTCTGTCTGTCTGTCTGTCTGTCT
>NW_004524587.1:8689158-8716009 GCF_000260255.1 Octodon degus
CTTGTAGCCTAGATGGGATAAAAAGGAAAGGGAGCTTTGCTTCACTGCTTCACTGCTGCCTCCTGCCTCCTGCCTGCTGTGCCACTGACTGTCTCTCCTCCGTGATCCCCCTGCCATGCCAAACTGCCTTGAAGTCAGTGCACTATAGACTGAAACCTCTACAAACTGTGAGTTGAAATAAACCTTTTCTCCTTTAACTTATGGCTGTTGGGTATTTTGTCCCAGTAGCAAGAAAAGTAACTAAGAAACTTCTCCTACTTTCTCATGCTACTTTTGAATTTACTTGGGGACCTTTCCTGCTTTTCCAGAAAGTTCCAGGATGTAAGCAACAATCTTCTCATGTCTTCTAAGTGCATGGGTGACATCACTGGTCTTGACATCAGTGCCAAAGTTTGGTCAGGGAGCTCATTCTATCGTTGAATGCTGACAATAGAAAGAAATTTAAAAAGCAAGCCTGGTGATGCTGACTTAAAAATGGATATTTTGATCATTTCTATTCTCCCACTATCCTTAGTATACTAATTGAATCACCCCCAAAAATCTGATACATAGTATGTGCATATACAAAATCTACCAAATCAAACCCATTAATCTGTGCAACCAATAAAAAAGAGTAAAAGGAAAAAATGGAAATTTTGTTTTATTTATGTATTTTCTCAGTAGTACTAGGGATGGAACAAAGGAACTTGACCACTGAACAATATCCTTAGAAATTTTTATTTTTTATTTTGAGACAGGGTCTTGCTGAGTTGCCCTTAAGTGACTTGAATTTGTAATCCCATCTAGGCCACAATATAATACCTTAAGTATGTTTAGGGACATAGTCAAATACTATATCCAAATAGAAAATAGACCTCTTTAAGAGCAAATGAAATAATCACAAAAATTTAGTTATATATTACGGAAAAGAGAAAATATTCTTGCCTGGTAAGCTCAAGGGCCTGAGTTCAGTCCCTGGTTCCTCAAAGAAAAAGAAGGAAGGAAGGAAGAAAGGAAGGAAGGAAGGAAGGAAGGAAGGAAGGAAGGAAGGAAAGAAAGAACCTATTGATAGGTTCTGTAGCAGAAATATTACAAATAATATTTCAATAATAGTACAATAAAAGAAATTAAAAACAGCATAAGGCCAGAAACACCTATTCATTTGAAAAATTTAAAACCTATTAATGAATCACATGAATTAAAACATGAAGAAGCTAAACTATAATTTCTTCTTATATGATTATTGCCACAGAGAGCTAAAATCATGGTGGTATAAACTGTCTAGCAGAATTCCATGCGCACATACACTCAACTCAGCATCTCTTCTCTAGGAATCTGTCCAGATGGTCTACTGGCTAAAGCACAAAATGACACACAAACAAATAATCTTGATTACCTATAGAGGGAGTAAAAGAACAGGGTAAAGGATGTAGAAGTGACAGAGATACTTGAAAGTAGCTCACCATAGTGTTGACTTTTGAATCATGTGAATGCTTTACAAATCAGAACCCTACAGGACCAACAGAGGAACGAACAATTCTTAAAAACTGAAAGCAAACTGAAACAAATGGATGTTCCTGTACATCAAGTTAATGTGATAACCACAAAGATTGGAAGGATTTACTCCAGCAGATCTAAGCAGAGAATTTTGACTGTGTATCCTAAATGCTCAACAGAGGATAGCAGAGAAATATTACCATGTATCGAACAGTTTTAGTATTGATAATAATAACCATATTTTAAACAAATTGTTTTATCAGTATGGCTAGGAACCAAGCATCTCAGCATTAAAAAAAAATTTAAAACCAAGGAATTTTGTATATTAAGAAGCCTTAGAAGCTTGGAGGGTTGCTGAGGACCCACCAGAGAGCTCAGACATGCTAAAAGATGCTCTGCACGGAGCTACACTACCCTAGCCCTGGTAGTCCTCATGGTAAATTTAAATTGACTGTATGAATATAAGAACATAGCATTTTTTTCTTTTTAAATAACATTCCCACAAAAAAAAAAAAAAAAAAAAAAAAGCCCAGAAGCAACAACCGCTGAGTAGAAACGATAACCCAGGGACCTAGACTGTAGTCTTTTAATACCACTTTCTGCTCAAAAGGGCAACAGCCCTTGGAGAAATGGGTGACATAAGGTCAGGGGCACAAAGTGAACAACATGAACTTGGAACATTCTAGTATACTATAAAATGAAGAAGTTATTAAAGGTTATCAGTTTGTGTGAAGGACCCAGAACAACTTTAAAGAATTCCCACTTACCAAAGACAGCAATTTGAGCTGCACAAAAATGTCCTCCATAGATTCATTTGTAAAAATATGAGCTTAAATGACACTATAAAGCTAAAGAGTATCATTGATCATCTCTCAGAATTTCTACCTAATTATTTTCAAACTAATTATTGTGGAAACAATAAAAGGAAGAATAAGCTATTTATTCTGCACTTTTTGTGAAAATTGCATTGTAGATTAATCCAGTAGCTGATAAAAGAAAATGACTCTTCATCAAAGAACTCACTAATAAATTCAGAAAAAATGGCAGAAAAATATCCCCAATTCTGTGGCCCCAATGAAATTCAGGATCATCAATACTAAAACAATTAGGTCAGATGCTGCCGAAGAGCTTCATAATGGCTCAATCAGGCTGACAACACCTGAGCCCTCTAAATCATTCTCAACATCAAGAGTAAAAACCTTTTCTCAAAATTAAAAGAAAGGAGGACTGGAGATTTAGCTTAGTACGAAAGCCCTGGGTTCCGTCCCCAGTACCACAAAACAGAAAACAATCCTCCCTTCAAAAAACTCAGAACAGGTATAATGTGCTTCCTGGTGTGATGCAGTAAACAACAGGATAATCTCATAAATTAATACCCCAAATGGCCAAGCTTCAAAGAAAAATCGCTTATCATTTCAACAGTACTGACCAAGAAGTACTATTAGCCAACAGCTAGACCTAAATCTAGGGCTGGGGAGATAGTTCAGTAGAATAAGCACCTGCCTGGCAAGTGCAAGGTCCTGGGTTCAATCCTCAGTACCGCAAAAAAAAAAAAAAAGACCTAAATCTAGCTAAGCCATGATGTAGGAGATAGAGGGAATGGAGAAACACATAAGCTGTACGAATCTGTATGAATGCAATGAAGCCAAACCCAGAATATGTGAATGTTATAAGAAAACAATCTAGCTTATTCAATTAATAAATAGCCTGATGGAGAACGATTATGAATTGAAATAGTCATTCACCAAACAAGAAGATGGACCTTGTTTGGACTGTGACTTTTAAAAAATGAATAATAAATGTTAAAAAATAATAATGTTTACCAGACTATTTTTATATGTAATTTAAATACTATTCCCATCTAACTATATACATTCCAAAAAGTTAATGGTGACATTATTTGCTAAATATATTAATAAACTTAAAATATTTTTAAAATAATTGTTCACTTTATTGAGTAGGACAATGCATCAGTGAGTATGTTTTGTTTTTAAAAAGTTCCTCATCTAGTAGAGACATGTAGGGTAGTATTTACAGAGGAAAAAAAATGTCTGACATTTACTTTAAAATACTTCAGAAGATGGGTCTGGTAGAAAGATCAGTTTGAGCCCTGTCTGCAGAATTTAGTGACTTAGGGGCCAGGGAAACGGCTCAGTAGGACAAACGCAAGGATCTGAGTTCAATCCCCAGTTCCGCAAAAAAAAAAAAAAAGAATTTAGTGACTTAGTAAGACTGGAGATTGGGATTTAGCTCAGGGAAAGGGCCCTAGATTCAATCCTCAGGACTGCAAAAACAAGAACAAAAGGAAAAGTGTGTGCGTGTGTGTGTGTGTGTGTGTGTGTGTGTGTGTGCGCGTGTGTGTAATGAGACAATATAAAGAACTGCTCTTGAAGCTACACTATAATACACTTTCTAACTTTTACATGTTAAAAAATTTCCACAACTAAAAATATAATACACTAAATCTATTTTATAATGGAAAGGGACTTCCATTACATATAAAATACAGTGGTCATACACTACCCTATTCCTCTAACAGAGCTGAAAATCCTAAATATTGTATGTACAATAAATAAAAGAAGTTTGAAAGGTTGAGAGAAGAAAGTAGACCAGCTGGGCCCTCAGACCCAGAGAACAGCAGCGTGGTGCGTTCCCTCAGTTCTTCTGTCTCCTGTACCACAGACCAGGGGTGGGACAAGCCAGCTTTCTGAAAAGGCTCACAAGTGGTTCACCATACAATCCCCAGAGAAGGATGCTCCTTCTAGCCAACAAGACAAATCAAGAAAGAAGCAGCCCAGCAAAAAAAAAGTGATGAGATGCAAACTGCTCCCTGGGATACACACTGGAGGAGAACTGCAGCCCCCACTCCACCCCAGCAACAAAGACAAAAGACAGACAGACAGACTTGAGTCCTCTCTGGTTCTAGGAAGATACATCATTTTGCCGATACAGTGTCTGAAAAGGCTGAGTGAAAACACCTCCATACCTATTGGGCAGTGATGAAAAAAATCCCCCCACCCGACCCCATGGTGTCAGTGGAAGCCATGTGAGGACAGTGGATAGCCGCTCTTCCACAGTGGTAATGGAGCCCCCCTGCCCTGCCCCATGCACTGTAGGAAGCTGACTGGGGGATGAGACGATCAGCACTTCCTCACCCCACGCTGTCAGTGAAGCAACATGGGGAGCAATCTGAGGCACGAATACCTTTCAATCAGGAAAAGCCTAGCGGGTAGCCAGTGTTCTCACACCCACCCAGCAGTAACAAGAAATCCCTCTACCCTTATACGGCAACAGAGATGAATGGAAGAAACAGGATTTCCACCTCCATTTGGCAATGATGAGGCAATGTCTTAGAATTATAGACTAGAGTGCTTTGATCATGCTTTTCTAGCTCTATGTCTACCAGGACTAAGGCAACTTCCCCTAAAATTTTGCTCACATTATTCCTTCTGATGCCCCCATCCTTCCTCCACCTCCGCCTGGATTCTTCCTTGATTCCAGTGTCATTTCCTTATCTAAGTAATTTCTGATCCTATCACCTGGAAATAATTTTTTAGCCTCTTTGATGTAATGTCTTAGTTCTCTCTCTCTCTCTCTCTCTCTCTCTCTCTCTCTCTCTCTCTCTCTCTCTCACCTTTCTAATTGGAAGTTAGGTGTAAGCTTACTCTAATCTCAATAGACTAGAAACATCTTGACACAGACCGTAATGCATAGTGCCTTGTATATAATGGGTACTAGTGAATTCTAATAAACCATGTACCAATAAACTTAGCAAACTAGATAGAGTCAATATTCAGGAGTAGGGAAAGAGTCACTTACAAGTGAAAATCACCTCCTGCAAACATTTAAACAAAGAACTGAAACAACCAAGGGGATTGCATGCATAAGTGTCAATGGAAGGCCTTTAGCCGAGTAACCCATGGTTCAGTTTAATACCCTGCTTGTAAAGACTGTTTAGGACAAAATAAGGCAAAATGGGCCAAAGAATTTTTTCATTAAAGAGGGTGAACAGTAAAACATCTATTTTATTTAATGGGCCATTTTTACTGTATCAGCAAGACGCAGCTTCAAATCCATCTAGGATAAATTTTTGGTTTTCAGAGTTAGCATCACAAACTCCTAGAGCTGTATTTTCACTAAGTAGCCATTAGGTTTCTTCTCTTTGCTTTCCCCTCGTGCACACACACAAATGCACAGTACTCCTTGCTCTTCTTTTGTTTCTCATCATCTTGCTTTGCACCACCGTTTCTCAAGCTTGTAGTCCAAGAACCTACCTCTCCAGCTCCTTCACCCCACACTGCCAGTCACTGGATGCTGTCCACTGTTACCTCTTGCACATCTCTCTTACCTACATCCCCACACTGGCATAATAGTCTCCCCCCTCGGATACCTTCTTTCAATCATCCACATTCTTGGCAGAAAAATCTTTAAAGAGTTGTAAATTTCCTATTTTACTCTGCAATCCTCCATTTTCCACAGAACAAAGTCCACACTTCTCAATGTGAGCTGTCAGGCCCTCTTTATCTGCTTCCTGTCTTTTTTTTTTTTTTTTTTTTTTTTTTGTATTTTAGGGAAGGGTCTACAGAGTGTTCAGGGTCTCATTACTAGATTGGTTTTGTAGTGATCCGCTCTTTACAGCCTCCCAAGAGCTGGGATTACAGGTGCGCACCACCACGCTCAGTCTCAATCGCCATCTGAGCGTATGGGGGCGGGGACGGCAGGGCAGGCCCACAGGATTGCTTCCTGTCTTCGATGCAGCCTCATCCCTGCCACCCTGTGGTGGCTCCCACCTTTGCTCTTTGCCACTTCCTCTCTGGCCTCCTCTACTTTGTTCCCATTTTCACACACACTCACTAATGGTCCTGCCACATGGCTTATGGTGCTCTTTTCTTTCTCAGCGACCCTAGTGGGTCCACATGGCTGAAAACCCATTCAAAATACTTCTACCTCCTATATACCTTAATATGAATTCCTGTCAATGCCAACTAGGCCTCAGTGACACCAGCTGCTGGTCGAGACCTAAATAAAATCTTTAGTCTAAATATCCTGCTCTCAAAGGTTTATAAGTGACAACAAGAAATTATAATAGCCATGATATATTAGAAGAAAAGCCATTTGAAGAACAATATGTGTGGTGTGATTCTATTTCTGAAGCAGTACTAAGAAACAATGCATAGAAAAATATTTGAGAATGCACCAAGCTGACAGTGTATCTAAAATAATAACCTGAATTATAGCAACCTATTAGAATTATAAGGAGCTTTCACTTCCTCAGTGGATTTAGTGTTTCCAAAATGTTTGAAGCTTTTACTCAAAGCATGTGCTACTTTAAAATTTAAAAAGACTAAAAGTAAGCACTACAGCGAGGGCTAGAAAGGACACCTCTCTCTCTCTCTCTCTCTCTCTCTCTCTCTCTCTCTCTCTCTCTCTCTCTCTCTCCCTCTCTCTCCACATGATCATAAGCATCTGCCTTCCAGAACCCCATCTCCCTGCTACTTCGGTTGATCCTAGCTTCAGTCTCCTCATCCCCATTCACCTCGTGCCCTTCCAGCTTTTCCCAACCACCTCACATCTTCCTTTTCTTGCCTGCCAACCTAGATCTCATAGTTAACTTTGTTTCCCAGTGTCTTTGCAATAACATTGTCTAGGTCCTGATTCCCAATCTTGCCATCAGAGCCAGGAAACTCCAATGCTGGATCAGCACAACTGTGTCAATTCTTCTCTCCATATCTGGGCTTGTGGGAAGGGTGGAGGGGACCATACAACAGCCCAGCCCCATCTCACTGCAGATTCAGTCTCCAGCCTCCACTGGGCCCCACGCTAGCCATCTGTTTCCCTTATCAGCTCTCTTCCCAGCAGCTACTTCGGGCCTCCCTTTTATTTCTCTTCTTGCAGTTCTAGAGGATTCATTCCACCCAAATCCCTTCTGTGCACCAGCTCCACTGACTCAACTCTCTACCAGATGTCTCCACCTAGGTGTCTGCAGGCAACTCAAGCTCAGTACTCCCCACAAAACTGCTTGCTCTCTTCTCTTCTTCCTGTGTCAATAGAAGCATCTTTCATACAACTCTGTGTGATCCAATTCAGGCGCCATGTTTCTGCTCTGATTCATCATATCAAGCAAATATTTGGGGGATTTTTGTTTTTTTAAAAATAATTTTATTGAGAAATAAACAGCAATGAGACAGTTTCAAAAACCAATTACTAGCACAGTTTCAATAAGTAATACATTGAAGGTGCTGGTGAGATGGCTCAGTGGTCTAAAGCACCTACTTAGAACAAGCTTAGCAAAACACAGGGACTACGGTTCAATCCCCCAGCACCACATGCCAGCCAGCCCTGCCCCCTGGTGGGCTGAGCTGGCCACACACACACACACACACACACACACATACATAAGTAAATTTTTTTTAAAAAAAAAGTTTAAAAAAATACATTGAATATTGTCTTCTTAGTGGTCATTCATTGTACAAAATGCAGGCATGATATCCTGTTTACAAACACTTTTAGAACAAATCTTTCTATTCATTGAATAAAGAGAATGTAACTGTATATCTATCCTAACTATTTTGATAGACAGATACAAAATGGTTGTTCATTTATATCCCCTTTTTTGTTTAGTTTTGTCAAAGAAGGGTATTCCATTGTCATTTAAATATTATAGGTGCGTGAATTCAGCAAAATATTCCAATATAGTCCAGTAGCCCATAATAGTAGTGGCTTATCCGTAGGACTGGCAATGTCAGAAGTTGTTGACTTGAGCCTTTTACAGCTCAGCCTATTAATATGGCTTTACTTTTTATACTTTGTTTTTATACTTTTCTGCTGGATGGTTAAGACCAAAATAAAGCAAGACCCATATAGCAAGAAATGTAGCTTTTGGATCTGATAAGGTCAGTCAAATCCCCTGAGGATTTATCCTGAAACCCTGTACTGCAGTTTGTAGATCCTTTGTCAGTGTCAGCCATGTAGATGAGTCACAGCCATTGCTTGACCAATTTGCTCTCTGTGAAAGCCTGAGAGAATTTTTTCTCTCCATGTGACTCTCCTTAGGCACATTCTACATCATTGATCACTTTCCTCTGTGGCCCCATAATCTTAATCAGAAAACTTGGGACACAACTGAGTTACATGATGTTACAGTTCAGGTTCTCCTATGTCCTGAGTCTTCACTGACCTTGAAAGGCTAGGGCCAAAATGTTGGCTGTCCTTCCAGCCCTTCTTTTTCTCTAATTTTTGGTCTGCGAACTTAGTCAATGAAATATTTGTTAAATGCTTCCTACCTGTCTGTGTTTCAAGTGAGATATTTCCAACAATTAAATTTAAAAACAATTAAATGAATATATACTATTATATTATACACAAATTAATTATATATAATATATATTCCCAACAGTCCTGGATGGAAGTGCTGCTACTTCTCTCCTCTTACAGCTAAGAGAACTGAGACACAGAGAACATAAGTGACCTACCCCATTTTATACACTAGGAAAGGGAAGAAATAACTGGCAGAACCAATCACTCTGGTCTCAGAGTCCATACCCTTAACCACATTATTCTGTCCTTACCTGTGACACTATCTCCTTGCCTGTCTTCTTTAACATCACTATCTCATCTGACCTGGATGACTGGGACAATTTAACTGACCTCCCTGGCACTAGAATAGAGCCTCTACTCCCACTCTGCACTCATACCCTCACTATTTCCTACATTGCAGCTACCTTGACCTTTCTAAAGGTCAAATGTGGTCATGCCATTGCCTTGCCTAATATCCTATATTCTAGAATGTTCTTCACTCTCCTTAGCAAGATATTCATCCCACAACCCTGTCCTTCTTAAACTTTATGCTCCACTTAGACATCAGAATGTCACTGAGCTCATACTCTCTCAGTGCCTTATCACCTCCCCTTTCCTCCCACTACACCTTACTTCCATTAGTCCTTCTGGAATCAACTGTAATCTTTCTAGCCTCAGACACCACTTCTTTTAGAAAGCCTGACTCCCCAAGGGTATCCCTCATATGCCATCACATGCCCTTGTGCCCATTCCTATGATGGTTTTTTATTCATCTCCCTCCCCCACTTAGGAATGAACTTTTCCTTTTTCCATATTGTATTCCCAGTACCCACTCTAGGACCTCCTATATACAAGGTGCGATCAAAAGTACAGTGAATATTTACATTATTAAAAATTCATTTGAGCAAACATTATTAACATTTGCCCCCCTCAGAAGACTCCCCCTCACTTCAAGAACACTTAACCATCATTCTTGCCACTTTCTGAAGCAGCTTGATCCCCGGGGCACGCTGAGACGGCAACTGAGCCTGGGCGCAGTGGCGCACACCTGCAATCCCAGCTCTTGGGAGGCTGTAAAGAGGCGGATCATTAGGAGTCCGATCTAGTAGTGAGACCTGAACACCCTGTAGACCCTTCCCTAAAAATATAAATAAATAAATGAAATATGATGAATGCTGCCACACGGTGTCATCCAACAGAAAGGGGGCCCATAAAAATATCGCAGTGTGTTGTCATCCACCTTATTCACCAGATTGGCCCCACTGACTTCCAGTCCTTCTAAAAGTTAAAATTACTATTGAATGGATTCAGGGCATCAAAAACAGTATAACAATAAACTATTTTAAATCGATTCAGGACATCAAAAGCTAAAGATACTCACAAAAGAGAACTTTCTGAGCTGCTTCAGAACATGGTAGAAGGGGCCGGTGAGATAGCTCAGTGGACTAAAGCACCTGCTTAGGCAAGCACAGGGACTGCAGTTCAATCCCCGGCACCACATACCACACCAGTTCTGTCCCCAGGGTGGGCTAAGCTGGCCACAGAGTCTGTGTTGTGGCATACGCCTGTAATCCCAGCTCTGGGGAGACTGAAAACAGGAAGATAACTATGGGTCCAAGTTTTGTATAATGAGACCCTGAAACAACCAAATACATTAAAAAAAAGAAGAAAAAGTGGTAGAAATGACAGGAATCTAGGGGAAACATTTTGGGGGGACTAATGCTAACATGTCTTTTACTGTAATGAATTTTTAGGAATTTAAACATTCACTGAATTTTATCATACTGTGTATACTTGTTTAATTAATTAATCAATCAATTCATTCATCTATAAAATGCCTTCCCAGGGTCCCCAAATATGCCAGGCTGTTCTACCTCTCTATATCATTATGTAGCTGCATCCTTCTCTTACTATACCTATCTTCCCCCATCAGCCTAGAAAACTTGTATTCATTTTATTAAACCCATTTCAAGAGTCCCCAGAAGCAAAGTTTTCTCTGATGCATTAAGGGGGTACCAGTAACTTAGCCCTTAGCTTATAACTCCATTACTGAACATAGTGAGTACACTGTATTGTAATTATGTGCTTATGAATCTGACTCCACCTCCAGAATGCAAGTTTCCTGACTGTAGGGGCCATGAGTCATTGACTTATAGGAGGGGCTCAGCAAATAATTGTTTAATTGAATGAATATCAAATGGAACTCATTAAAGAGAATTTGCTCTAGGCCAAAAGATTTCTCAGAGGAACTACTCAACCCTCTGTTGTTTTTCTTAATTTAAATGGCAGCCTTTAACTTCTTCTGGTATTTTATTTAACACAGTTCAGGTTAATTAAGTGTTCACTATTTATGATCTACCATCTACATTCAGAGGATACTGAAAAGACAAGCAAATATATTCTCAACTAACTCTTAGCAAGGAGACACAGCTGGGATGGAATTTGCCATTAAAGCTCTACCTTTATAGACTGGCAACCCTGGACATTTTTCAAATGTTCAGGAGTGGATACTCTAATGCAAAATTCATTTTCTGTAGCAACTTGTGTTCTATTCAACTCTAGGAACTCATAAGAGAGCCAAGTCTAAACCAAGTTCAAATTTAGAGTAGACTGATGCCTGGTAAAGCAGAATGGAATGATTTATGTTATTAAATGGATGTCTCCAGCTGCTACAGGGATGCACACATGTCCCAGTGATTACCATGATCACCATAATCACACTTCTATCCCATCTCTATCCTTTTCTTCATCTTAAATGTTTCAAAACTTATTTCCTTGTGTCTTTATTCAACTGTCTTCCATTCCAAACACCCTCCCTTTCTGCAAGAAATCCAAGTCAAAAAATGGTTTATTTGCTCCCAGTTAAATCTCAGAAAAGTGAAAATGCTCTTTAACTAGTGAAAAAGATTTTAAGATGTAAACAAATTTCAAAGAACTTCAGTGCCAAGCAAAAGATTTCCTATTTACACATGCATTTCACTGGCCTGTGTACTTTTTAGCACATTTAAATAAATATGTGCTTTGATTGATAAAAGTGTTTTTCTCCAGGTTAAAAAAGTTGTTTTCCTTTCAGAAAATGATGGTCAGCAATAATAAACCAAAACCCTAAAAAAGTGTTTTGTTTCCATCAGAACCAAAAGTTGTAGAATAATTAGACTGGAGTTATAATCTTCCTGTGGTTTAGTTCCCTCATCTAAGTAGCAGCCAGTGGTAACAATAGAAAGCCTATTCTAATAATTATCAATTGTCACATAACAAATTACCCCCAGAATTAATGGCTGAAAGAATGATGTTGAAACTGTAATATACAAAGTTGATTATTTCTTATTTTTCCATTTTTATGATAGAAATATTTGGAAGCAGCTTGGCTGGGGGATTCTGGCTTGGAATTCCTGTTGAGGTTAGAATCAAAGATGTTGACCATAGCTGTAGTCATCTAAAGGCTTAAGGAGACCTGGCTACCAGTGGGAGGCCTCCTTTCCTCTATGCACATCCTCCAAACACGAACCCTCACTACTGCCACAGTAGGCAACCCAAGAGAACACAGGAGATATTACAGTGTTCTTTTTGAGCTAGAAGCCAGGTATTGTCATCTATACAACATCTACTGGTCACACAGATCATCCCAATTCAATGTAGAAGAGGTCACACAATTCAATGTGGGAAATGCGGGGGGGGGGGGGGGGGAGTGGAGGTGGTGGTTGGGGTTGGAGGTGAACATAGCAGGCAGCCTTCTTAGAAGCCATCTGTCACATTCATTTCATACCTTTATTATGAAGATTAAATGAAACAGCATTTGTATAGAATTGTACTCTGCATAGTTCCTGGAATATCATTATTTTTGGTGCTGTTATTAAGCATAAAGTTTGGTTAAAACAAAATGCAGTAATAAAAAGCAAACACAGAGAAATGCTACTCAATTAACCTCGCTTGTTGGAAGTAAACGAGAGACGTGTGTACTCATCTTCAGCTTCCGCTGCTACTATGGAGGGAGCAAGAGTTATGATACTGCAGGGACTAAAGCCATTTTAGTGGGGACACATCAAATTCTTAAAAAGGAAAATACTCGAGTCACTGCAACAAGTCTTTGGTTGTCAGTAGGAGGTTCTCCAGGAACTGGCTGAGTAAAAAGATTAATTTTCTTTTTATAATCCTGCTGCATCTTTTCATTTTCTACCATCTCTAAAGCTGTTATGCTTCTTGGTTTTCTATTTGTTTGATCTCTTTTAAACTAGATTATTTCAGATTTCATAAGTTTCACACTGGCCTCTACTCTCCTCTCTTTGAAATACTTATTGAAAACAATGTGTGTCTGCAGAATCTGACTTCTTATATCCGGATTAAATCAAAGAAAGACAACTTTCAGAAACATTGCTCTTATTTGGCCACACTGAAGAAAAGTAAAATTCAGATAGGTAAGTTACTTTTCCAAGGTCTCAAATTACAAAAAGAGCTGCTTCTCTGTAGGAAAAGAGCAAGTGATGGAAATCTGTTCAAACTGCAGAAGCTTCCAAGCCTGACACAGGGAAGCAAAAAGCCAAATAATTAACATAGAGCCATAAAGAAAGAAGGTAAACAACAGGTACAGAGAGAGCTGTTAGGTGCAAAAGGTATTGTTATGGTTTGTGTATGAGGTCCCCCTAAAGCCTCACATAGTCTTGGGGCGGCTTCTGGAGTTTGTGATTGATTATTGTGGGTGTGGATGCTGCACCTGCCCTGGGGCGGGTAATTTGCATTTCAATGTAAGGAAGAAAGAGAAGCTAGCTGCTTGAGCTGCTGCTACCCCTCCCTTGTGCTCTTGCTCTTTGCCACGGCCATGAAAGGTGCTTTCTGCTATGTGCCGCTCTGCCTTGGAGCCAACTGAGTATGGACTGAAACCTCCAGTAACTGTGAGCTAAATAAACCTTTCCTTCCTTCATTTTGAGTGTTGGGTATTTGTCCCAGCAATGAGAGAAGAGCAACTGAGACAGGTGCTTATTGTAATTTATGAGCCCCAATTCATATCATTTTCATGTCTAATATCAAGAATCCACAAGTCTTACAGTCCCAAAATAGGTCATTTTTCTCACAAAGGAATTCAATGATTTTATCTTTCAATTTACTAAATAGCAGGTATAATATTTAATTTTACTTATCATTTTGACTGGATCACAGGGTGCCCAGATGCATGGTTAGGTATTTCAAGTATGTCTAAGATGATGCTTCTGGAAGAGATTAGCATTTCAATGGTAGACTGCACAAAGTACACTGCCTTCTCCAATGTAGGTGGGCAGCACCCAACTCATTGAAGGCATGCATGGAAAGGTGGCAAAAGAGAGAAGTCACTCTTACTCTGCCTGACTACTTAAACTAGAACATCAATCTTCTCCAGAATCCCTGTTAATACTTCATAGTACATCTCATCCTAGATAAAGATATATAGAGATAGATATGTTCTTTTTCCCCTCTCCCTAGGCCATCTTGGCCTGTATAGAACATTCACTATTTACAAAGAACTGCATTAGTCAAACAGTATATGCATAAGTAAATCATGCTGTTTTTGAGAAGAGGAAACTTAATGATATAACTACTATCATATGGTAATAAGCATCCAGAAGTCTAACTAGATTTTGACCCTTGGTTCATACTTCTAAATAAAAAGCACTGCCACAATTTGACTGATCAAGTGATAAATTCTGATTGTAGTTTCACTGAGGTAGTAAAGTATAAAGGGATATCATTTTTAAATGATTTTATCAAGAAATATGCATATAGAAAAGTACCTCATAAAGGTACAGCTGAATAAATTGTGACGAAGTGTACACCTGTGAATAATCACCCAGGTTGAGAGGTGGGTGTGGTGGGGCACACCTGTAATTCCTGCATTTGGGAGGCCAAGCCAGAAGGACCACTAAAGTTAGACCATCCTGGGCTTACATAGTGAGTTCAAGGCCAGCCTGGAATTCATAGAAAAATGTCTCAAAACAAAAACCCACAAATAAATCACCCAGATTGTTATGGCTTATGGCTATGTTTCTCCAAAGCCTCCATGGGTCTCGGTGGGGCTTTTCAGAGACAGGTGAATCTAGAGTGTGTGATGCGGGCATCGATCAAGGCTGTAGGATTATTAAATTAGTTCACTGATTGGTTTGGCATAATTCTGACAGTGGACAAAGGAAAGGCCCACCCTGGCTGTGAGTGATTCCTGCCCTGAGCGTGTGCAGCCTGGATATATAAAGAAGGACAGAAAGACGGCTGCTGCTGTTGTATACTTGATACTTGCTGCCTGCTGCTATCTGCTCTGCTGACTCCTGCCCACCATGTTTTCCTCTGCAGTGCACCTCTGCCCTACTGCTTCAGTTTGAAGCCAGCCAGCTACCAAATGAAACCTCTGTACACTTACAGCCAAAATAACATCTTTCGTCCTTTAACTTTTGGTGTCAGGTATTTTGTCTCATCAATAAGAAAAGTAACTAAGATACTGCTTAAAAAGCAAAACACAGCTAGCACCCCAGAAGGCCAACCTCATTCCCTCTCTTGTTACTAAGACCTCTGTCCCCACTAAAGACAATCACTATCTTTTCTTTTGTAAAGAGCACTTCCTTCACTCTTTTATAATTCAAACATGTATCTCTGAATATTATAATTTTATATGGTATTTAGTATTTAGCAGGATGGAATTTCACAGTATATAGTACCCTGTGTCTAGCTTCTGTTACTCTAATTAATGTGTCTAATTCGATGAATGTAGCTGTAGTACACTCATTTTAAGTTACGTGTAATAGGCCACTGTTTGAATATACTGCAATTTATTTATTCATTTGATTAACATTTGGGTTGAATGTTATTTGAAGCTACTATGACTAATGATGCCATAAACATTTTTTCAAATGTCTCTCCATACACAAAGGTAAGCAGAGGAGAACTGCTAGATCATAATATAGGTCCAGGACAGAATCTTGGGTAGCTTTGGGCTGACTCAGTTTTTACCCCTTTATCACTTATAATTCTTAAGGATAACTGTAGAATGTGCTGGGAGTGCAACATCCTGAGATAGATAAGAGCCCTGTTGTAGTACCTCACTGGAACAGGATGAACTTCAGTGCTTCAGCCCAGCAACTTACATGTGTAAAACCAAGAACAACCTTCTCTGCAGGGTCTTTCCATTGTAGTTCGAAATTAGATTCAATGTGCCCTGGGAAGCCTTCCTGAGCCTTGGGGAACTGGTTTGCAATGAATTCTACACTCCCATGGTCCCACAATGCCTAGCTGTAGGTAATAAACTTATTTCATGCTAAGTTAATAATGAAGAGTGTGAACTTACTTCACAGTCTGCATATTTTAAACTATGATGGGAAATATTTAACAGTTTTTTACAAAGTGGTTTTATGTTATTTGTACTCAGACCAGCAGTACTTAAGAGATCTTGTTGCCACCAAATCTTTCAAACACTTGCTACCATATTAGCAACCTAATTTTAATTATCTGGGGGAATGTGTCATTGCTAGTTTATTGTGGTTTTAATATGCATCTCCCTGATTAGTTATGAGACTATCTTTTAATATTTCTGTTTGGATTGAATATTTCATAAAAGAAATATTCAAGTCTCTTGAATATTTTTTACTGTCAAGTTGTTTTCTTCTTATTAATTTGTGGATAGATGGAAACTCTATCAATTACATGCTTTTGCAAAAAAAAAGTTCACTCACTGGATGTCTTATTATTGCGTTGCGAGTGGCTCTGTAGACCTGCTCCTTTAAGGCTTTCCTTTGAAATCCACATCCAAAGAAAAAGAGATTCACTAGGCTCCCTATATGCTTGGCAAGCAGCTCCTGATCACCAGTCTTTCTCTTAGCCTAGAAAGGCTGCCCATCCCATTCTCAGGTCAGCCCTTCCTTGGAATCTGTATGTGTTTTCAGAGAAAGAAGTGGTTCCAAAATTAGGGCTCACCTCTCTGGGGGCTCTGTCCTCCCCTAGGTTTGGTGTGGTAATTAATCACCACCTTGTTAAGTCTTTTAGTGCCTTGAAGTGAATTTTATTTATAATTTGTCCAGCCCTTCTTGTTTTCCTCAGCAAAAAGACAGACCTAACTACCTAGTAGATCACCGTCTGATGCAAAAATCCCCCACTTATGAAGTGAAGTTGGTATAAAAGGAGGAATCCTAATCTATGTCTAAAGAATAATCCAATGCAAAAAAGGATTTTTTTGTAATTTGAAGATAAAATGAAGAACAATACAAATAATGTCCAGAAGCACTAGAAGTCCCTCAGAAGCTACTCAGGTATTTTTTTATTACTGCATGTTGTAGTGCACAATGTCTACATTCCTTGGGTGAAGCTGGTGGTCATGCAAATAATACACTTTTCCCTTTTTTCACCCCCTTTCCCTCCCCTTTCTTTCTCTTCTATCCATTTCTTTATTCTTTTCTTTATTAAACTTTGTACATGTTTGCAATACATAATGTTCCCATTGCTTACATGGAGCTGGGCTGGTACATGTACAGAACACATCTTAGCTCATTTTTCATCCTATTTTCCTCCCTTCCCACCCCCTCCATCTCATCAGCTCACAAATCTAATTTGTTCCACAGTTTTGGACAAGATGGTCATACTGGGCCAGGGAAATAGCTCAGTGGATTAAAGTGCCTGCAAGCAGGCACAGGGGCTGGGGGTTCAATCCCCTGGCCTGCCCTACCAGCCCCGCCAGGCCCCGCCCCACCCCACCAAGGCACACTGAGACAGCAATTGAGACTGGGCCTGGTGGAGCACATCTGTAATCCCAGCTCTTGGGAGGCTGTAAACAGGCGGATCACTGGGAGTCCAATCTAGTAGTGAGACCCTGAACACTTTGTAGACCCTTCCCTAAAATTAAAAAAAAAAAAAGATAGTCACATCTGTGTTTGTGCCACAAACACAGGAAAGATGGCCATTGTCACTGGGGTCATGTTTGTCAGCCCATGCAGAACTTTGCAAATAAAAACAATTTTTTCAAATGCTTCTGTTTGCAAACCAACTTGTATGCAATTCTGTTCACAAACAAAAGCATTTGTGAGCTGAGGCACCATTCTGTCTTTCGATTTCCTCTTTATTCATGCATTGGGCTTCTCATATAACCTTGTGTGTGATTCATTTCACTTAAAATATGACTTCAAGATGCAGAAAAATTCCACTTTACCAACCTACAAAGAACGGCGATCATCAAGAAATTAAACAATGACCGATGCTGGCAAGGCTGTGGGGGAAAAAGAATTCTACCCTGCTGATAGGAATGTAAACTAATACAACCATTTAGAAATCAATATTGACAATCCTCAAAAAACCTGAAACTAGAAATTCCATTTAACTCAGGTAGCCTCCTTCTAGGCATCTTCCATCCTATTATAGCGACCCACACATACGTATACTTATAGGCTAACTTTGTCTTAGAACTTTATCTTTGCTTCTAACTAAGTCTTAGAAGTGGCCTATATGCCCTTCAGCAGGTGAAGATATAAAGCAGTTTTTACACACAATGAAATACTACTTAGATATTTTAAGTTAATCTGGGTAACTCCTCCCTGCCACCTAATCTAAGCCTAGTAGAGCTACTGTCTTCCTACCTGGATCGCCGCATTTTAGGTATCAAGTTGAGATAAACATATTGAGATGGATACTTCACATATTAATACTGAACAATTTACTTGTACAACTTCTATCTCCAAAAGGAAACATTACTTTATTTGTCTGTCAAAAAAGGAAAGGCATTTTCCCAAGCCCTTTCTCACCTGAAAAACCAAAAACAAAAATACAATGAATACCAAAATTGAGATTCTCTGAACTTCCCCTAGTTAGAGCCTATGCTACTTATCTCCTCCCTGAGTAAAAATTTTGATCTACATATGGCTCTGGATTATGCAACTCACTTAATACACCCTCAGATTAAAAAATGCATATGCTTGTTTCCGAAACTCCAGCTGCTCTATGTAAGACTACCAACCCTACTGAGCCATTCCCTATGCCCTGCTAGGTCTTTAGTTGGCCATGTTCCCTTCATTGAACTATAGGGTAATAACCCTAGGAGTAAGATGCCTGGAATCTTCCATCCTATCTACTTCCCATGACAACTTAGACTCATCCCACAGACCTCATTGAAATATCTCTTAATCTAGAAAGCCTTCTCTAACTTTCCTGACCTCACAGCAATGTACTTTTCACATATTTGATATTCTTTTCATGTCACATGATTTTTATGTCTGCCTCCCCTTCTACTCCGCTCTGGAGTGTGCGCTCCTTGAGGTGAGAACCTTGAACATCTGGCTATTACTGGGATGTGTGCCTAGCACAGAGGCTGGCATGGAGTTAGTAAATACTGGTTGAATAATTAAATTGGCAGCTCAATTACTAAGCCATGTATTACATTTCCCCTTTCAAAGTGATCTCCATTTAAGGAGCATAACACATTTTTTGTCATGAAGCCTCAAAAAACATGGGTATATCAAACCCACATTTATTCTTTAGACTATTTCTATTGATGATTTATTAATTTTAATTTTATGAGTTTTATTACATTACACAATGAATTCTTAACATAAAAAATCATAAAACTAAAGTATTTCATTTTTAATTTTTATTGAGTGTTCATAAAAAAGCATCAAAATTTTCAGCATCAACTGGTTTTTGGTATACAACATCTAAAAAAGAACAACAGAAATAAATTCCTATATGTACTACAATGAAAATACCAATAACATTCTAGAAAAAATAATTATTATTTCAATTATTACACCTGAGACAGCCTTCACATATGACAATAGCATGTTCCATACACAGTCATTGCTACACAAACATTACTTACACTGACATCATCTGTATTTTGCTTTCCTGGTCTTTTTGGGGATATACTTGACATCTTACTGGTCTTGCTGCTTTGTCAAGAGGTTATTAATACATTTTGAAGTGTGTAGTTAACAGGAACATAAAATATCAATAAAAGAAAGTATTAAATTCTTAATGCACATTGTGCATTTAGAATAAACATCAACATTTGCACATTAGCTGTGTACTTGCTTACAACACCTAAGAGATAACATCAGAACTAAAACCTCTGTAACTACAATATAAACACAAACCAAAGAATCACAGAAATAATTTGTTTCAACTGTCACACCCAAGGCAGTCTGACAAGTGCATGTTCTGCGCACATGTCTCACTTTCACCAACAGCACCTGTGTCCAGCTTTCCTTTCCTATGTGGCAGGCCGTTCCTGTCACCTCTCCTCTTTCTGCTTCATCAGGAACTTTTTACTATACCATACAATGTGCAGCAGGGAAATAAGACATCAATAAAATAAAATATCCAAAGTGTAATGAATGCTTAGAGTTAGACATCAACATTTTCACACTAGCTATTTACTTGCTTACAAAATCTAAGAGAGAAGATCAGAAAGAGAAACCCATGTGAACTACAGTGAAAATACCAATAGAACTCTACAAATGAAATAATATTTGCTCCAATTATCATACTCAGGACAGTCTCCACATGTAAAAATTGCAAGTTCCTGACACAAGTATTGCTTACACTAGCAGCACATATTTTTTGTTTTCTTGTCCATTCTAATAGGGTACAGATGACATCGTTTTGTTTTCCTCTTGTTGTAGTAGGTCTTCGGGATGCTGCACCTGCCTGTTTACCTATCAGTTCATGAGGGTACTGACAAATTACTTTCTGTAGTTCCAGGGGCAGAAACATTTTGTACTTCCTCTGCTATAAATGATCTCTTATGAGTTCCAGCTCTAATTCTCTAAGAAAATTTTTCTATGGTATTCAGCACTTGTTATTTTCTTTGTACATTACCAAACTATTTATGCTATGTATGTTTAGGATCAAGTGAAACACAACCATTGGTCAATGCTTTGTGTTTCAAGTGACATCATAATTGATATATAACTTATTGGCGACATCTACTTCACTTTGGTCTTATTGTAGAAAAGTTTCTATATCAGGGTTCCATTTTGTTGAAGTTTATCAATATTTCCATAGTGGTACAATATTGACATCAGCAGTACCAGGTTGTTTTTCTTTGCCATATGCAAGGTCAATGTAAATCTTTCCCAAAAAGAAACACTGTACTCTACACGTCTCTGTTTTGAAACATTTCATTTGAAATTTCTGCTTTGTTCCTGTGCACAGTTCCTGGGCCAGTCAGCTTATGCTCTGTTACCAATTAACATCAATTGGAAACTGGTAAACCATTGTTGAATGTCACATTCCAATTGGTTTGGGAGATGCAAACAAAAGTCTTTTCACAACATCATTCAATTACTATACAAATAAGGACCTGGTGGCTGAGTTCCAGGATGTATTTTTTAAAATGAAAGCAAAATGTATTTGTATCTACAAGGGCATAAATTTTTATGCCATATTTTGATCCATCATTTTTCCATAAGTCTCTTACATTCTTGTGACTACCTTGAGAAATCCCTGCTAAGTACAGCAGACCTATGAATATTTTCAGTTCAGCTAGTTTGGCGTTATAATAAATACATTTTTATATGGCTATTGTTGCATACAGAACATTTTACTTATATTTCAGCCTTTGTGTAATGCACAGCATCTTGTAGCATTTTTTTGTGTTTTTTCCAACCCTGAATGGCAGTGCTGGCATTCTTTCCAATACATTTCATCCCTTCCAAGACCCTCATTATATTTTCAGAACTAGTTCTAACATTGGATCATTTCATTTGGTTGCAGGACTATTTGGTTAACACTTTGACTTGTCAAATATGTATGCACAATACTGTTTTCTTTATCATCTGAATCAAGGCGGTCTGCATCTCCTCTGTCTGTATCAGCCAGTTTTTGCTCCTTTCCACTGTCACAAGAGCTTTGTTTCTTATGGCCAACGCCATAGCTGCCATCACTTTCATCCATCCACACAGCTCTTCTGTTATGAAAGCATGGATTTTACCATAATGGTTCGCCTGCATCATCTAATCATGAGTAACCAGATGACTTGCTTCTGACATCCAAAACTTGCAAATCAAGGGCCAGTGAAATAGCTCAGTAGAATAAGTGCTTGCCTGGCAAGCACAGGATCCTGAGTTCAATCCCTGGTACCACAACAGCAAACAAACAAAACTTGCAAATCTGCTTTTTAATGTGCTATTATACTGAATTAGAATACTTGTTATGTTTGGTTTTTTAGGCATAGTCTCAAATGTAGTGCAAGCTGGCCTTGGACTTGCTTATGTAGCCCAGGGTGACTCGAACTCACAGATATCCTTCTGCCTTACCCTCCTGAGTGCTGAGATTACAGGTGTGTGCCATCACGTTCAGCTCAGAACTGGGCTACTTCTACCAGAAAAATCAAAAGAAAACTTTACAAAGCAAATCCTAGAGTGGTGTAGTTGTATTATACCCCTGTGATATTCAGGTAAACATACATCAAACCTGCTAGACAAAGCATAATGTTGGTGAAAATCTTGATTTGGCACTTTTACACACATGCACACACCTTGCCTTTTGTCATACCAAGTGAGTAAGCACACAGATTGCTTCAGTATCCCTTATGCAAAGGCACTAAGACATCCAATTGGCCACTATCATGTTAAAGCAAAAATTTACAGTAGAAAAATAAGGAACATTTCATAGAATCCAGTGTTGTGCTCTTCACAGGACATTAATTTTTTTTTACTACCCTGTATTCATTTGCTCCTCCTTTTCTAGGAATGCAATGTCTCTCCCCATTCTTGAACCAGGCCTCAAGGAATATCCCACTCTAACCTTGATCCACCAGTGACTTATCAAATATGACATATTCATCCCTAGTCAAAGCCTGATTTTATTGGAATGGCCACAAACTGCCACTACCTAAAAGGTGGACTGAAGCTGCTAGTGGTTACCATGCCTCTAGGAGAGGAGAGGCTATTCAAGAATGAAGCCACACAAATGAAAGCAGTGGCAAGAGACTGAGTTCTGATGGCACCATTTAAATCCTTAGATCCAGCCAGGAACTTTTGAGTTAGCTGAGCCAATTAACATCCTTTGACACAGTATCATCTGAGCTGTGTGTTGTGATCTCAGTCTCTTGAAAAAGCGAATTCTTTACAAGTAATTGCAGTCCATCTATTATTTGCAATGTATTACCATAGCATGAGTAAGTGGACGAGGCATCCAGGCCATAAGCTGCAAAAGCAGTTTTTGATCTTGTTCACTTTGTCAAATATGCTCATTTAAACAGCACAGACAAGCTATGTGAAAGTCATGTTTGCCTTACAAAGATATAATAACTTCTACTTTATATGCCATTGATTCTGTCACTATCAGACTCTGAAAAGCTGGCAGGCTTTCACAAACGTACAGTAAGAATGCTTTGGTTTATACAACTACTATGCATTATGAGTGTTCGTTTGGAGTATTTGCTTACACACACACACACACACACACACACGCATGCACACACTCACACATGCATATACATACCAGTCAAGGTAATCTATTTTATAAACTTCTTATGAATGGTGAGCAATTCATATCACTTTTATTGAAAATGAAATCCATGGTGAAGAAGAAATAGAAATTATCATTCATTGCTAAAATTTTTACTTTCAGTCCAACTGTCAATCAATGAAGTTTTATTCATTTTACTGTAGTCAATAGATATAATGATACCCCCTACTGCAGTGTGGAATAAAGAAATAAGTGAGATCTACTCCACCATTCTTAGTGACTTCCTTGTGAAAGAAACTAAGCAAACGAAATCTTGGGTATATTTATTTTTTAATACCTGCAACAAGCCTTAACTGAGTTACCTTTTTATCCGGTTGCTATAATAATTCTTCTAATCTATGTAGTTTTCTAACACAAGAAAATTATCTTTTTATATGCCTAGACTGAGCTTAGTAGATTATTTTCTCAACTGTATTTAACGTTTTTTTATTTGGATTCAGGATTGTTTTCTCAGTAAGAAGTACTGTTTAATAGATTTTAATCCTTTTTAACAACATATATTGCTGAAGGACTATTCTTTTTGTTATACAATACAATTTCCTCCATTTCATTCTCCTCCTGGTAAGAATTCATTGCCATGTCCAGAAGAGTAGGCGGTCATGACCAGTGACAGTATTCTACTTTCCTCTAATTTATCAAGAGAGTGAATATTTGATCCTAATAATGCCAGTTAGAATCCTTCCCTTGAATGACAGATGAACACCACTGGGAAATAGAATTTCTTTCTTTGGATTTGGTGGGTTAAAAATGAATTTCAATCTACTTACAGTCATCTTTCCAAACACATGGAGAAATCTTTCTGTAGAACAAAGTCAAGCAGACAAAATCAGACAGAAGGATGAATGGTACATGGGTGGATAAGAGGAGAGGATAAGAGATAATTATAGGTGAAGCACAGTACCTGTCCATGGCTCATTGTTTGACACTATGAGTCACTGTTGTACCCTAACTAGACTAATTTATTTGATTAAGCATCATTGAAGTAAGTTTCCGTCACTTGAAATCTAATACTTTCTATGATAATTTCCATATCAATAGCCATCATACATTCACCCAAAATTCATTATACAATAGTGTGAGCTACTGTTTCCACGCAAATTGTTTAGTAGAGAATCCCCAGCTTAGACTTTCTGTACCTATATATAAAGTACAGACTGAAGAATCTGTGTCAATGATGGCAACCATATTTTATAGTGCCTAGACATCTGGAAATTCTGAAAACTTCTTGCATGCATGGACTAGATAATCCAGGAAAATAATTAAATATACAAATTATTCTAACATTATGAAGCTCATATTTGAATGTAACTAGCACATAGGAAAGTCTTAGCAAAAATTGACAGATATCAAAAGATTCTTAGTCTCTATTTGTGTGAGTCCAAACTCACTGTGTGTCTAGAACAGAATAATTCATTTTCAGACTCTAAAGGTCAGAAAATTGCTATTTTATGTGCACTTTCTGCAAGTATTAACAATTTAATTTGCAAACATTATTAAAAATTGATCTTATTTGTTAATCATAAGATAATACCTGGGTAGGGCTGGGGATATAGCTCAGCAGCATAAGCACCTGCCTGGTAAGCACAAGGTCCTGAGTTTGATCCCCAGGACCACAATAATAATAATAATAATAATAATAATAATACCTGGGTTACAGATTTCCCTTCACAGAAAATGTCTAGAATCATTTTAATAAGGCCAGCTATTCAAACAAGAGCAAATTTAGATTTACTCACTGACCTCATGGATCTCACTGACATCAATAAAGAAAGGATGTAGTGCTTTCATCAGCTGCTACCAGCCATTAGGGATGTGGCCATTCCCAGAAGCAAGAGAACAGCCAGCTCACTTGACCCTTCTCAGCTGAGTGCTTTCAGCACTGACCACTGGCTCTTATATCCTCACTAGTAGCTACTTGTTAAATGTGGCATGTCTACCTTTTATTAAAATGCCACATGCAATTCCTTTAATTCATGCTAGATGGCTGTCACAACAGAATTCAGTAATGAAAGCAGTGACAGAGATTGGTTACATACTATAACACTGTACTTGAGCTGTCTGGTAGATAACAGAGCCATTTTTCTTCTTTCAGTTATCAGGTTGGTAAATACGGACTACAAAATTCTTAGTGTGTTGCTTTCACAGAGTCTGGACAGATTGATTCTGATTAAAAGGATGAAAAATATTTGCAGCTAGCCTACATCTCAAATAAGGACAACAATAACTTTTCTAAAATTAAAGAGGACTTTCATTCCTAGTAATGGCAAATAACAGTTAAACCAACCATCCATGTGAACACAACTGAAAGCCCTTGGTGAAAGAAAAACATAATCTCCTTAAAAGTATTAAAGAGCTGTCAAGATAGAAAGCAATTACCAGACCAAACCCTGAAGGAAATCAAGCACCAGAGAAGAAAGCCGAGTACTACAGCACCACAGCCACTTGCACCCTTAAGGTACTTGCTGATCCAGAAAATATGGGTCCTCAGCTTTGGTGGCTTAGCTGGGCAATGAGATAGAAGTCACTAATTACTGCCTGCCTGCTCAAGATAAAGCATAATAGAAGAACTTCTATACCTTAGGCGAGGACGCAGAGTTTAAGCTGGTACTCTATCACCATCCCTAGCAAGCCACAGAAAAACTCATCATGATACCAAGCAGAATAACAAAATAAAAACAAAACCAAGGGCAAAAATGCCCAAGAATTGGAATCACTTCTGACCCAAATTTGGGTTATACTTTTAAGGGTTATAGGTTGGTACCACTCACATTAGCCAGAGAACTCCAAACCATGAAGTAGGTTTAGGTGGTGCCAGGTTAAAAGATCCTGAGATGATGGGAAGAAGCAAATACAAATCTTCTATGGAAGAAGGCATCATTATCCTAGACCTCAAAACATAAGAAATCTTTCAAATACCATTTCAAGGACAATGAATAACACGTAGTCAGAAATAAGCAAACACAAGAACACAAAGAAGATATCTGGCCCTGTTCCTGGGTGAGAAGTAAAGGAAACAGTCCGTGCTGCCTGTACACCTCTGAAGTCCAGCTGCTCAGCAAATTGAGGTGGCGGTAACGGGGTGATGCTCCCTGAGAAACAGGGTTGCCAGTCATTGCTAGTAAGCACTACCACATCGCGGAACACTTTAGGTGAACTCAGCAAAATGTGATGTTAGGGACAAATTCTAGACTCTGGGTAGGTTTAGTAGGTGTCAGCATGCTGAATCATTCCTGAAGCCAAGGGCCTAACACAGGATGTAATCTACTTACTAAAGACATCTCTACTATGGCGGTAGAGTTTTCTGTCCCACCCCATCTACAATCTTAAACACAAAATATAATAGTTGTGAGAAAATAACTGTATTAGTTAGCTTCCTTATTGCTGAACACAATACCCAACATCCCATAATTTCAAGGAGTGAAGTTTATTTTGCTTACAGTTTTTTTGTTTTATTTTTTAAAGAGAATAAAAAATAGTTTAAAAAAGACATTAGGAACAATACAGAATTTCACTAAACAAAATAATAGGAATTCAACAATGGCTGCTATACTGTATAATGTTGTCTTCAAATTAGTTGCTTAGATTACCAGATACAAGCAGGCAAAATTGGATA
>NW_004524587.1:8716864-8718739 GCF_000260255.1 Octodon degus
GCACTGCCCAAAGATGGATTCCATCAAGTGTACATTAATTCAAATGAAATTAAACTCAGTCTATGTTGAAGGTCACATTGGGGCAGTAATTTATTATTTTGAAGGAAAAGAGATACATAGATGGAAAAACTAAGAAATCATCATTCCTGCTCTATATTTCATGGTAGCAAAATAGTAAATTAGAGAACAACTGATCTAGAGAGAAAAAATTTAACTGATGAATGCACAAGAAATGACAGCATTTGAAAACTCATCACATTGCCGCCCCTGGGAAGGAGGAAAGCCTTCCTACAGCAAACCACTGGGTGAACTTTTGAAGGAGGCCATTAGAATCAGCCAATTAGGTTGACAACACTTGAACCCTATAATCAGTCTTAATATCATTAAAGAAAAACTAGGCACTAATACTTTTCCTAATGTGATAGAATAGGAGGCATGTGCCACTATGAATTATTCTCTTTGAGAAAATGACAGATTTCAAATCTGATAAACTTTTATATCTAATTCTAGTTTACAAGAAAGACAGAGAAATGTTAAATTACAAGTTATACCACCATGCCACAAAACCACAACAATCAGAATGTGGATATCCTGACTTTATCTCTCTTATAAATGGAAGAAAAACTGTAAGAAAATGAAAATGACGAGATTAGAAACTGATAAACTAAGAGATCTACAAATTCAATGCAACATGTGAAATTTATCTTGGATCATGCTCCATATAGAACCAACAGTTTAAGAACATTATGAGACAAGATTTGAGATATATACAGACTAGATATTTTGTGGCACCAGGAAATTATTGTTCATTTTAAGTTGAGACAATGATCTAGTTGTTTTAAAATGTTTCTTATTATCTTAACTACTGAAGTTGCATGACGGACACACATAGGAACACATTATACCAGTCTAACTCAGTATATCATTGAAGATTTCCAAGATGAGCTAAAGAAAAAGAAAAATTTAGAGAATATAAACCAAAAGGAATTTTTAGACCTTCTTAGATACTCATTTGATCAAACCAAGAGCATTTTTAAAAATAAAACTTTCAGAGACAGTCAGGAAAATGGAACATGATTGTATTAGATGATTTAAGAAATTAACTTTTAAAAAGGGGAGGCTGGGGAGAGAGCTCAGCAGTCTAAACGCCTGCTTGGCAAGTGCAAGGACCCAAGTTTGGGCCTGTAATCCCAGTGCTGGGGTGGTTGAGACAGAGGGATCACTACAAGTCTGAACTGCATAGTGAGACCCTGTATCAAATTAATTAATTAATTTTTAAAAAAGAAATTACTTTTAATTTTGTAGGGGTACTGTTACAGTTTGTGACTGGATATCTCTCCAAAGCCTCACGTAGTTATAGGGAAGGCTTTTCAGAGGCAGCTGGATCTAGAGTTTTGGTTGGCTCATTGTCTAGTGCTAGGACTGGTGGTGTGAGAGCTACACTCGCCCTGAAGCCGGTAGCCTGCATACTGTATAAAGAAGGTATAAAGCCTTGCTCCTTTTGATCTTGTTGCTTTAGGTGTCTTCTGCTGATGAGCCCAACTGTGAGCTACGTAAACCTTTCCTTCCTTAATTCTGGCCATCAGATACTTTGTCCCAGAAACAAGAGAAAAATAACTGCAATTATTAGGTACTAATAATTGCAATAGGTACTAATTTTTATTAATAAAAAAAACCTTGTCTAAAAAGATAGGCAATCTAGAACTTTCCATAAAACATCTTAGCAAAATTTCAAAAGGGATGGAAGATGAAGATTAAATGAAATCACAATGGTAATATTAAGATAGGTGATGAGGGCTGGTGAGATGGCTCAGTGGTCTAAAGCACCTACTTAGAACAAGCTTAGCATGCACAGGGACTGCAGTTCAATCCCCC
>NW_004524587.1:8719454-8730191 GCF_000260255.1 Octodon degus
CTGTTTATAGTGGTGCTATGCACCACTATACAGCTCAGGGAAATACTGGGAACAATCTATGTTTCCATCAACAATATATAAATTGCATTCCTTTAGTAGAACATCACAAATCAATGCAGCCAGATCAATAAGTGGGTGAATTTTGCATTAATTCAGTTTATATAAAGCTCAAATAGAAAAACTGGATTATATTTTTAGGAATGCACATAAACTGGTAAAACTATATTAGAAACTTGGAATGACTATAATGAAAGACAACAATTACCTCTAAGCTGAGGGAAGGAGGAAAGAGATTTCCAGGATATTTGCATCCAAATCTTGACCCAGGTGGATATTATACCTCTATTTCTTTTATAATTCTTCATAAGACAAAATGTATATGTTCCATACATGTACATCTATGCTATATTTTGCAAGGAAGATTTAGAATTTATGTTAAAAATTAATTTCTTGGGCCTATCAGATAGCTCAGTGGATTAAAGTACCTACTTAGGCAGAGCACAGTGGCTGGGGTTCAATCTCTGGCCTGCTGGTGCTGGCCCTGCCCCTGGGGTGCACTGATATGGCAATGGAGACTGGGCATGATGGCACATGCCTGCAATCCCTGTGCTTGGGAGGCTGAAAACAGGAGGATCCCTGAGTCCATCCGACCTATGACCTATGTAGTGAGACCCTAAACACCCTGTAGACTCTGTACCAAATACATAAAAAAAATAATTTTTTAAAACTCAGAAAGTATTAAAAATATGCAACCCAGTTTTCCTAAAGGACTCAGGACTATCCAATCCCACCCCAGAGGTACTGTTTAAGGAGGTTCACAATAGAAGCCAGGCAATACTGCTTCCAAATGGGCATGCTGGTTGGCAAGTCCCTTTGGATCCACTTTCCACGGGGTGGGGTAGGGAGGTGAAGGCATTTGACACGGCAATGTGCTATGGTAGAACCAAAACCATCTCATGATGTTTCCACAACCCCCACTCTCCATGATGCCAGTTAGCATGGGGCATCCCTAGCTTTTGTCTCAACTCTTGTCCTACAAATTATAGTTATCAGGCTTACAGATTCAGCACATGATATAACAGAAATAGCTACCTATTATGACACTTAATATGCAGTGAGTTGGCACTGGCCATTAATTTGACCCATACTAAAGTTTAAGATTTTCCTCTCTAGAATTCTGTGTTAGGCTCTCAACCCAGCCAGTAAAAATCTGAGAATAATACACACCACTTACTGAAAGTGATTTTGAACTGGTTAATACATTTACCTCATTTAAAATCTCAATAATGCTCCAAGTTCATTCATTCAGACAAGCTCACGCACACACGTACACGCATACTGATGTACCATTCTCCAAAATGAAGAACCAAAATAATTGGAACTAAGCAGAGAATCTTATTTATTCCTAACTGATAATATCTTTCCAACATCTCTGTATAACTGCTTTACCCAAATAAAAATACTCATCTATATAGAAATATATGGATTTCACTTCTGAACAAAACAAAGTAGAAAGCTGTGAGTGGTGACCTCACAGTAAACTGGTTAAATATAAGGACTCATTTTTAAAGGTCATTGTCCTTTTCTGCAAATACATTTCCTCTGCAGATGAACAGTTAAACCTGCCCTGTGGCTCTGAGTACAATTAGCCAGCTGCACCCCCATAATAAGGTGCAGATGGTTAATTACATGAGCAAGTAACTGCTTACTTGTGGGCACAAAAGCCTGTACCTAAAATCATTGAAAGTATACTTGGGCCTATTTATGCTCATGCAAACAAAACACATTTCCAAGGTTTCATCTGTGAATAGACCTCAGCAGGCTCCAACTCCCCCGCTTTGGGGAGAGTCATTCACACTGCTGAGGTCTGGTTCAAGGGAGAAACCACAGGCCACAAAGCCCCATTTCATCTAGTGAGATGTTCTGTGGAGGTACTGAATTTTTATTAAAAATCCCCTAAAGTTAATTTCTTGTAATGGGAATTAATAAATAGTGAGAAACTGATTTTCCTAGAACCCAACATGAACTCTATTTCCTTTTAATGAAAGCCCTGTTCTGTAGTTTTGATCTTGAATGTTCTCCAAAGGGGGATTGTGGCAGAGAGTCCTTTAGCTTGGCTAGAGTTAAGGTTCATGCGTTAAGCCTTTGTCCCATGCCTATGACACTACTGGGAGGAAGTGGAGCCTTTAGGAGGCAGAGCCTAATACAAGGGGTTAGGTCATTGGGGACGGGCACTTGAAGGGAATTATAGAACACTTGTCTCTTCTTTTTCTCTTTCACATCGTGCCATGAGGCAAACTGGCTCTTCTTCACTGTGGGCTCCCACCGAGATGTCCTGTACCACCACAGGCCTAAAATAATGGGATCAATCAATCATGGACCAAACCTCCAAAACTGTAAGCCTAAATAAATCTTTCCTATTTTTCAGTTGATTTATCTTAGGTATTCATTATAGTAATAGAAAGACAACTAAACATACCCTGAAATGAAAGGATTTTTTTTTTCTCGATCAAACATGTCAACATCAGTTTTCTGAATAAGGACAAAAAATCCAAAAGGTTAATTTTCTCCTATCCTTGAGGAATTTCACACACTAGCTGAGCTCCCAGAACTTAGCTAGCTACATTAGATACAGCACCCTCAATACTTGTGAAAGATTCTTCCAAAAATCCCATTTTAAAACATATTCTATTAATCCCTACATGGCAAAAATAAGATGTGGCATGAAAGCAGAGGGAAAAAAACTACCTCATAAAACACACGCGTGTTTGGAAGCTCTCTGCCAGCTGCAAAGCTGTGAGTTTGGCAAGGGGTCAAGATGACAGGGCTGGGGAAACAGAATACTAATCTACTGGAATCTACACAGACCCTTTCTTCTGAAGCACCCCCTGGGTTATGTGAGTCTATTCAGTTTAATTGTATGTTGGGGAGCAGGAAAAGCTGCTTGCCATGGTTTTAATTGCTAAGGACCCACTATCTTTTGTGAAACCATCTGTTTAATTGTAATTACAAACAGTGCTGTAAAAACACAAATGATTAACAAGTACAGAATCCCCGACCACTAACAGTTCTAACAGAACAAGCCATGTCGTGGAAGAGTATGCTGTCTTTTCCTTCTCTGCAATATTTCATGATTTAGCAACTGACAACCTACCATTTATTACAGAATAACATTCTGGTAGGGTTAAAATTATTAATTAGTATTCTTAGACTACAACCTCCTGTTTTTTCTTTCTATTAAACCTTAATTCCCTCTGAGAGTGAAAGGGATTGTATCAGAAATGAAATGCGTAAGGGCCCTTACATTGCACCTCCCATCAAAATCTTTGAGGCTTCATATAATACACAGCCTCTATAATTAATTACTAGGCACATTCCAAAGCACTGCAAGACTAATTTTTGGCTTTCATAAACACAAATTTCTGCCTTCCTGGTTTTGAAATATGCTTACCACACTGTTATTAATTTAAAAAGCTACAAGTATTGGTGTTTTCAGGCATGAATAAAAATAACTTAACCTTGAAATTTATTTTAATTAGGGATTTTTCAGAGCCATTGTTGCAAATTTGGGTGGATTGTTTATAATAAAAACAAGCATCAACAACATAGTGGCACAGAAAACAGAACAACCAAAGGTGTTTAACTCGGGCAACCATGGCAGTTTTTAAGCAAATACGAAGAGAGATGCAGTCAAATCATAATGTGACTAAAGCAACCTTACATTTTAGATAGCTTATTAAAGCAAAAAAGATGTCATTCTAAAATAAAACACATGGAATTTTTGAGCTGCTAGTGAAATTACAATGGCTTTCTTTAGTCATTTCACACTAATTTTTCTTTATAAAGTCTACCAAGTTGACTTTTTGGTATTCAATTTAAGATGATGATCTCTGCTTTAACAACAGCATACCCTTTTCAACAAGCTTTTCATCAAGCAGATTTTTATGTCCAAGTTGCCTTTCTATCACCTCAAGCAATAACTATGATCCTTTTAAAAATCAGAGAAGTAAAGCACTCTAAATTCTCAAGGAAATCAAAGAGCTGATTGAATAGTTTTTAAATTAAGTTGCATGAGAGTCATTCTGCACTATACCAATTCCTCACTCATTCTTCTCTGCCTACACTGAAATCCTTCCAGCCATGATCCCACAATTACTGCTGCCTTATTTCAAGCCCTCTGCTCCTTGAAAGACATTCTGTATGAAGAACAGCTGAATGCTAAGTGTCTCTGCAGCTGTAATGAGGAAATACATCTTGGAAGGAGTCATTTGAGAGGAAGACTCGCCCTTAGGAAAGGGCTGCCACTTCTATACTTTTAATGACATTAAGTGTGATGCAGCTCACACTCTGAACTGCGCTCAGAAATGCGCTCATCCCACACTAATAGCCTCTAACCTCTACGGTGTGAATCCTACTGGGAATGTGATGAAGAAAGCTATGGACCCTGTTGTTGCAAAGGTAAAATCTTAAGGTCTGCACATCCAAGGTCAACAATCTCTACACTGATCCCAAGTGTGTACTAATCAAAATATTCACAAGTTACTTGAGTTCCTTTTAGGCTTGAGTAGGTTCCATGTTCCAAGCCTTTTTGGATAGAGAGTCTCAAAAGTATTCCTAAAGCTTATGACCATAGCTAATTAATAACAGGTAATAATTCCCCTCTGATTGGGCATCACATGCATCATTCTCACACAAACCCAAGATAGGTATTGTTGTGCCTTCCACAAAATAGCACTACTTTAACCTCATACACAAGATCGGAAATAAAATAATCCCTCTTGACCATTTCCTTTAGATCTTTTCAGACATGCACTATTTTAACATCTCTAAATGTAATATAGAATGAAAATGTCATATCCACACTACTAAAAAAGAAAATATTTAACTCCCTAACTAAATGTCTACATTCTCCAGTTGACATGTGCTAAAGTGGGCCTTTTCCATCTTTGTTACACAGTGAATAATCAACACATTCAAATTCCATAAAAGATTTACTCTGATGTTGTCAATAAATAATAAAATACAGAAATCAGTAGTTTCTTCCGGGAAATGGAAGTAAGAGAGTAAGAGAGTAAGGAAGAACTTTTCACCTTGAAGTTTCTAAGATATTTTATACAAATAGCAACTAAGTTATTGGGCTAAAAAGCAATTATTACAAAGTAATACACTGCTAGCTAGGTACTGTGGTGCACATCTGTAAGCACTCTGGAGGCTAAGGCAGGAAGACTGACATTTAATGACGTAGGTAATGCACCATTTTCTAATATAGGGAGGTCCTATTTATTGAAACCCTCCTGCTGAAAACAACTAGAAATACTAGTTTTAATATTATTTAATCTTCTCAAAAGCACAAAGAATGAAGAGACCATACAGACCTACCTGTCAACACCTGACTGAAAATAAGCACCAAGACAGGTAAACAAGCAGGCAATTGAAACGGATCATTTTACCCTGACCTCTGCTGTGGCTACCTTACAAGTCTTGGGAAAAAGGTATTAGAGCTTAGGGCCTGCCCAAGATGGTAAGATTAGATAAACCCTTCCATTACCTACAACAGAATGCAAAGGAATTTTCCTTGGTACTGAACAGAAAAGGGAGTCTAAAAAAACATAAAAAAGTACTTGAGAAGTTGGAATCACAAACCAACTCTAACAGATTTGCAGCCCAAATTCACATCATCTATGATCTCCAAAAGGCTCAAGGCTCAAAGTGTGGTTCTACTTTAAAGTAACCCTGGACAAGTAGCTTCCCATGTACCTAGCAGAGGCAAATGTAGGTCCTCTCTGGAGTGCTGCTCCTTCATCTTAGCCATCAAAGAATGTCCTGTAAGTAATTTTCCAAGTAAGAAGATAAGCAGCTCACAGTCAATAAGCAAACTAAAAGAATGGAAGAAGCATGTTGAAAAAGAAACCTATTGTAAAAAAGAAGTGCAAGAAATGAAAATTAAAACTAAATAATGTAAGTAGCACTTCTAATCCAAAAAAAACCCCAAAAAACAATATTTGGCTGCGGCGATAGCTCAGTCAAATCACTCGGAGTCCAAGCTGCATAATGAGACCCTGTACCAAATACATAAGACTAAAAAAAAAAAGACCATATTGATAGCAGGTCCTTACATTTTTTAAAAGGTAAATTCATAGGTCCTATCTTTAAAGACATTAGAGAGCTATAGAAAAGGCATGAATTAAAAGAAAGGAAATGGCTCATCACTGGTGAGTTGAGATCACTGGGGATACATTTTTGCTAACTCTATGCACAGACAGAAAATCTAGCTTGGGGTAGCCAGCAGGATTCTTAAAGCAAAAGGAGAAGCAACAAAATACTTACTGCTCATGAAATTGGCATGACACATTTTACCTTTGGGTAGTTTTCTGAGAAGGGGCAGTGTGACAGCTCTGGAGCTAAAGGAGAAAAGCAAAGTGAAATCTGGTCTCCTGGTGCTTAGAACTCAAAGACCCCATATAGGAAGGAGCCTATCACAAACACACACAGATCTTTCCTCTCTAGTCATTAGAAAAATGTTCAACATCTAAGTAGATGAAGCGAAGACCCAAGCTCAAAGTCTTCAGAGGCAGAACTTTCAGACTGAGGAGACAGAGAAGGAAAGCTCCCAATCCAAAACCTTGACAGACCAGGCCCAAGGAAGTAGCTAGGGTGGGAAAGTAGGTGACATCGCTATCATCCTGCCTGCTTAGGAGACAAGAGTCCTTCCAGAGGGAGGAAGCAAGTGTGGAACTCAAGCACGCCATGGGACAACAAAGAACTACATCCAAAACTCTCCAAGGTGCTAGGGAAGATGGACATAGTCAAAATGTGGGCACTGAAACCCAGTATTCTGTAAAATCAATAGGCACTATTAATGAAAAGAAAAAAAGACTCGGAAGAGAAAAGTTGAATCTCTGTAATGTTTAAGGGCTAGGGAGGCAAAGACTTGTAAAGTTTATAACCAAATGTTAAGAAGGCCATGTTCAGACCAGGGCTACAGCTCAGGGGCACAGAACCTGCCCACCAAGTATGGAGTTCTGAGTTTGATTCAAAAAAAAAAAAAAAAAAAAAAAGGCTATGCTCGAGAAGCAGGGACAAACTAGAGATGGGCCACATCTAACTAAAATTCCAGTTTAGCAATGACACAGTTCAGCTTCATCAGTGACTAGATATCAGCAACCTCCTCTGAAGAAAATAATGTGTGAGTCTATCTATATGTTCTCTTAAACAAAATACCTGGCAGATAATCAAAACTCACACAATGAGCAGAGGAAATGAATGTTATTTATAACAAAGGAAAAGGGGGCACATACATGATGCAGGACTGGAAGCGTGTCTTCACTATGTTAAATATGGCCATAGGAAAAGATAGAAAAATAGATGAAAATGGAGAATTTTAATAGACATGTGAAATCAATGAAAATTTTAGAACTGAAATATACAGTATCTGAAAGTTAGACTGCATTGGATAGATTTATCTGTAGATCAAACATAGAAGAATATAAAATTAACTCAAAGACAAACAAAAAGAAAATGCTTAAAACAAGGCACAGGTGGGAAACACAAAGAAAATAAAAGAATAATATGGCCAGGGAGATGGCTCAGCAGCATAAGCACCTGCCTTGCAAGTGCAAGGTCCTAAGCTCAATCTCCGGTACCAAAAAAATGAAGAACAATGTGTAGGAGACATGTAAGGCACAGTGACATGCGCCTTGCACATGTCTTACATGTCTAGCCCACACGTAACTGGCATTCCAGAAAGAAGCAGACAGAAGTAGCATCTGAAAATGAATGACTGAGAGTTTTCCAAAGCTAATGAGGCCCATTACACTAGGGTTAGGACAACAGCTAAAAGAATTACAGACAGAGAGAGAGAGAGAGAGAGAGAGAGAGAGAGAGAGAGAGAGAGAGAGAAAAGAAGGAAGGGAAGGGGCAGGGGAAGGGAAGGGAAGGGAAAAGCAAGTAGAATACCATGAGATCCAAGAAGCTGCAAGAGTTTCAATCAAGGTACACTTAGTCATATTACAGTACAGCTGCTGAAAATCAAAGGAAAAGATAAAATCCTAATATCAGCCATAGGGGGGAAAAATTCTTTCCATAAGATTGATGGCTGACTTGCAATATCAACTATGCCTAAGACAACAATATGCAATGTATTAATTATTGAAACTGCTAGTAATCAGTTTTGAGACTGTCTCATTGCTAATTATTTCTCAATAAAATTATTTTAAAAAAATAATAAAAACAATGAAAGCCTTAAAATCCTAAAAGGGGAAAATACCTACTTAAATGTCTCTAACTAGCGAAAATATCCTTCAGAAATGAAGGCAAAATGAAGTGTTTCTCAAACAAAAGCTGAAAGAATCTCCTGCCAACAGACCTGCACAACGAGAAATAGGAAAAGACCTTTAAGCTTTAAAATATGACCATATCCTGAACCAAAAAACAAACACAAATCTTTTTTTTTTTTTTTTTTTTTTTTTTTTGGTGGAACCAGGGATTGAACTCAGACCCTTGGCGTTTGCCAGGTAAGTGCTTATTCTACTGAGCCATCTCCCTGGCCCAAACCACAAATCTTAAAAGAACTGAAATCATGTAATGTATCTTTGCTAGCCGTAATGGAATTAAACTAGGTGTCAAAAACAAAAGATGTCTAGGAAACTCCCAAGATTTGGAATTTAAAAACCCACTGCTAAATAATTCACTTAGAAAGCAAGAAGTTATGGGAGAAATTAGCAAATAGAACGCATTGAAAGATTATAAAAATACAATATGTTAAAATGTGTAGGGTACATCTAAAGCAGTGCTTAGAAAGAAACATTAAGATGTTTAAAGAAATAAGAGCTGTATTTTCCATATTTGATGGAGAGAAATACATAAATTACATAAAAATAAATGTCCATCCAAATACGTAATAGTTAAGATTGTAAAATATCAGAGAACAAGCAAAGTCCTAAAAGAAGAGAGAAGTGAGTGCAGGCAGACAGCACTTTCCAAAACACATGAGTTGGGTGACTGACTTCCTAAAGATAAAGTACAAGGAAAAGGAAATTGTCCGTGTGGTGGTGTCTTAATATTAAACCAGCAAATATATTGTTTGGAAAGAAAAAAATATAATTTTCAGAGAGAGAGAGACAGAGACAGAGAGAGAGAAAGAGAGAGCGAGAGAGCGAGAGAGACAGACAGACAGACAGACAGACAGACAGAGACTGCGATTAGCACATTTTCACTACAGGAGTTCTCCAGACCAAGGACAAGGGATTCCAGATGGAAAGACAGACGCACAAAGGAATAAGCAGGATGGAAAACAGTGAATATGTGAGTTGGGTGAAACCAACACTGACATATTAGGAAGTAAATACTGTCTTACTTTAACTTGTAAAGTCTAAAATTACAATTCATGAAATGCAAACATCCATTTGGGGACAACTGATTTATGATAGCAATAGCTCTAAGACACCGGAGAAAGTGTGGACACTGCAATGAAAAGTGCCAAACAAGTGGGTCCCCACTGTACATAATCCAGATTCCTTCACTACTCTATACCATATATCAAAATTAAAAGTGTAAACACCTTAGTTACTACAACAGATAAAATGCACTAGCACGGTTTCAACACACAAGGTTGTCATACAAAAATCAACTACATTTCTATACACTAGCAATGAACAACCAGAAACTAAAGATTTAAAAACAGCATCATAAACAATAGCATTAAAAACATGAATTAGATAAAATTTAGTAAAATGCATGCAGAAGTAGCGTGCCATAAACTAAAAGACATAATTGAGAGAAATTAAAGAGCCATAATTAAAAGGATGTCTTGGAAAAAATATTTCTAAGATTTCAATTCCTCCCCAGTCCACTGATCAACAAAATCTAGTCAAAGTCTCAGCAGGATTTTTCATAGGCATCAGCAATTCGACTCTAAAATACATATGAAGGGCTGGCCAAAGCTCAGCGGATTAAAGTGCCTGCAAGCAGGCCCAGGGTCCAGGAGTTCCATCCCCAGGCCTGCCTGCCAGCCCCGCCCCCAGGGTGTGCCGAGATGGCGATTGAGACTGGGCGTGGTGGCGCGCACCTGTAATCCCAGCTCTTGGGAGGCTGTAAAAAGGCGGATCACTATGAGTCTTATCTAGTAGTGAGACCCTGAACACCCTGTAGATCCTTCCCTAAAATAAAGATTAAAAAATAAAAATAAAAATAAAATACATATGAAAAGGTAAAAGAACCAAAATAAAAAATCACTTTTGAGAAACAAGAGCAAAGTAGGACTCAAACTACTTGAACTCAAAACTCACCACAAATATATGTATATATGTAAGTATATATTTTCTAGACAAATATGTATTGTAAACAAATATTCTAATTACATATAAGTAGCAGATAATCTTGCAACTCAATATGAATACAACTAAATAATGAAATAAAATACAAACAAAAGATATGAACAGAAACTTCATGAAATGTACTAAACTTATTCACCAAAGACGTACTAAAAAATAAACATATGGAACCGCGGAGGCAGGGACCAAGACTGAGAGGTTGCTGGGTGGGCACTATGGCCGGGATCACCACCATCGAGGCGGTGAAGCACAAGATCCAGGTTCTTCAGCAGCAGGCCGATGATGCAGAGGAGAGGGCCGAACACCTCCAGCGGGAAGTGGAGGGAGAAAGGCGGGCTCGGGAACAGGCTGAAGCAGAGGTAGCCTCCTTGAACCGTAGGATCCAGCTGGTTGAAGAGGAGCTGGA
>NW_004524587.1:8730291-8732862 GCF_000260255.1 Octodon degus
ACATATAAGTAGCAGATAATCTTGCAACTCAATATGAATACAACTAAATAACGAAATAAAATACAAACAAAAGATATGAACAGAAACTTCATGAAATGTGCTAAACTTATTCACCAAAGATGTACTAAAAAATAAACATATGTTGTTCAATGTCATTAATCATTAGAGATATGCAAATTAAAATGTACATTCCAATATAAGATCACTATACACCTAGAATAACAGATAAAATTAACATTATTACCTACTGGCAAGGTTATAAAGCAGGTGAAACTTTAATACTATGTTCATGGAAACTACTAAGGTTATAGTCACTTTGGAAATCAGTCTGGCAGTTTCTTGTAAAATTAAACATTTACCATGTAGTCTAGCAATGTTACTCACAGTTATTTATCAAAAAATTAATGAAAAGCAAACACCTGCACATGAATGTAGGTTCATGATTTATTTATTCATCACCACCAAATTTATCACTTAAAGCAACCCAAATGTCTGCCATCGAATGGTACATCTATTCAATGGAATAGTACTCAGCAATAAAAAAGGAATAAGCTCCTATTGTTACAAATGGCCACACAGATAAGTATCAAAAGCAATTTGCTAAAGAATACATGCCAGACAAAAATTGTTGCACAGTTTATGATTTTGTTTATACGACATTCTAGAAAGCAAAGAATCAGGAATCAGATCATTTGCTGCTATGGGTGGGAGGTAAGGAAAGAGGACTGACAGCAACCAGGCACAAGAGGACTTTTTGTGCTAGCAGAATCACTCTATAGTGTGGTTACCTGACTTTATATATACTTTTCAAAACCAATACAAGAACTATATAACTAAAAATTGTCAATTTTACATATGTAAATCATGTCAATAAACTTGCCCTCAAAATAAAGCTAAGAATATACTGCCAAAAAATATTAATATTAATTATACCTCAACATAACATACAAAGTATCAATAGCAGGTGTATGTACAACACTACAGAAAAGGCAGTCAAATTTAAAACTGGGTAAGAATAAAGATTATTCACATTGCAGTAATTATCAACAGTAAACAACTTCTATGGTTTGTATCTAGATGTCCTATCCAACTGAAAAAAAAAGCTTCACATGGTCATAGGTGGGAAGTTTTGAAGGCTGGATTAGAATGCGTGAGTGTGGATTAAGAGTAGGATACTGGCAGGGAGATAGCTTGGTGGCCTAAGTGCCTGCCTGGCAAGCTCAAGGACTCAGGTTTGATCCTTGGTACTGCATGCTGTGCCAGCCCCATACTGAGCCGGCCACTGAAACCCAGCATGGTGGCGTATGCCCGTAATTCCAGTGCTGAGAAGGCTGAGACAGGAGGATCATTATGAGTCTGAGCTGCATAATGAGACCCTATACCAAATAATGATTTCTTTTTGTTTGTTCATTTGTTTGTATTTTAGGGAAGGGTCTACAGGGTGTTCAGGGTCTCACTACTAGATCAGACTCATAGTGATTTGCCTGTTTACAGCCTCCCATGAGCTGGGATTACATGCATGTGCCACTACGCCCAGTCTCAATAGCCATCTCAGTGTGCCCCAGGGGCGGGGCCAGCACTGCAGGCCTGGGATCGAGCCCCTGGCTCCTGTACCTGCTTGCAGGCGCTTTAATCCATTCAGCTATTTGGTTGGCCCTAAATAATGATATTTAAAAAAGAGTGGGATAGTGGGATTAAGGGTGTGGTTAATGGACATTTACATCCCCGTGTGGGTGGCAGCAAACCATAGGCTTATAGCCTGCATGGAATATAAAGGGACAGAAAGAAGGCAGGCCTGCTGCTGCTGACTGCTGCTTCGCTGCCTTTCTGCCTGCCACACCATGAACTGTTTCCCTCTGTGAGACCCTCTACCATGCCACCTTACCTTGGAGTCAGCTGACTGTGGATGAAATAAATCTTTCTTCCTTTAACTTGTGGATGCTGGATATTTTATCCCAACACAAGAATAGCAACTAAAATAATCCCAAACTGCTTAATCTAACTAATAATCAGGGAAATTTAACTTTTATATCAAAATGATAACTGATTTTCCCCTCAGGAAAAAAAAAACATTTTTTCAAAAGTTAAAGTATCAAGTGTTGACGAATTTTCAGGGCAAGCACAATCTGTACTTTGGGGCAAGTAAGATTCCAAAGGGTTGCACAAATGGGGAGGAAGGAATTTTAACTCTACTCATCCTTAGCTGAGTCAGAAGACAGAAAACCAACCTCTCAAATAGTTAGATGATCCTCCTCTTTGCTGTTTCAATCAGGGAGCTCAGTGGAAGAATGAGGTGAGGTGATCCTGAATATGCTGGCGAGTTCAGGGCTGGAACAGCTATGGAGAAAACCACGGAAGGAAGGTGTGAATGATGCCAGGCAGGGTCACGTCCAGGCAGTCACACAAATGGTGACAGCCTCAACATCCCCAAGGAAGAGAGTGAAGCGAGAGTGACTGTCACAGGAAAGGTTAGAAGAACAAAGACATATTGGGACTGGTCAATACATCTTTCTACTAACTTATGGGAAAAAATGGGAACACCTTATAAATTAGAATTTTATGAAATTTTCG
>NW_004524587.1:8733047-8768171 GCF_000260255.1 Octodon degus
GATGAATGAGTCATAGTATAAATTCATGAGAGACGGGTCTTGTCTTACAAATTGCAAAGCAGCATGGGAAAGAGTTGGTCAAGTGAAATAATCTGGTTGTAGTATGGCAGGGAGCAAGAACGCGCAGGTAAAGGGGAGCCACCTGGAGGACGGGACCCTGCCGCCAGTGGGGTCTGTGTCCTACAGAGAACCACTCCATAGCCCTGACCGCGAGGCACTTTCTTAGGCCAAACTGAGCAACCAGAAAGGCGGTGACTTCACCGGCCGGTGGGCTACACGAGGAGGAGACCTTGGAGACAGGTGCGTCTGACTGCAGCCGTTGGAGCCTCACCACTCTCTCAAGAAAACGGGGTGAGGAAAGATAAAAAGCGACCTTGTCCGAGGCCTCAGGGGTAATTCAAACTTAAAAGAGAAACAACCTCCAGCCTTTCTCTCCCGGCAGGACGCCTGCCCCTTGCTCCTTTCCCGGCTGGCGAATCCCAAAATCGGAAAGCAGGGTGAGGTCCAGTAACTTTAACAGGAACGAGGAGAAGGAGCCGCGGGAGGGTGGGGGAGGCAAACCGACAACCCCGGCACTCCCTTTGACTCCCGCACTCTGACCCCAGGATCGCTGCTGCGAGGACCTCTGAGCCCGGAGCTCCCCTGCGGAGACCCCGCATCCGACTCACAGACGGCACCCACCGCCCGGGGTCTTCCTACCCGGCTCCAAGCCGCCAGCTTTGCGTCTGCAACCTGGGGAGTCCGGAGCTGTTGCCGTCCGTTGCTACAGCAACCGCAGAGCACCGCACAGCCTAGTAAAACGAGCAGCGATTGGACAACGTGAGCGTCCTTAGCAACCGCCAGGGATACCCCATCCAGCAAAGGAATTTACTTACCAGGGATTCACGGGACAACCTCTCTCCCCAAAGCCCCCAGCCAAGCCACCAGTCCTAGTTCTTTAAAGGCGCTTTGTGCATTATCTCACTGATCACTTGCCTGGTCGTTTGGTGTGAGGAGCCCCCATTTGCACAGGGGTTTCCAAACAGGTCTTTTAACCTCTTCTGGAGGTTTACAAATCACCCCTCACCAAGTTATATTCGAGGGTCCATTTACCCAGTAAGATTCTCAAAGGAATTGGAAACAAAACTTAACTCTCCAGGTGCCTAAGACAGTCCACGAGAATAATTTTCATATACATTAACCCTGTCTTCCTGCTCAGAAACCCAAAACATGTCTTAAGATACCTTCCAAAGACTTTAAACTCTTAATACATTGTTAAAAAAAAATTGCAAGAGCACAGAGAAAATAAAACTGTACTTTGTTTAAAAAAAAAGACTTTAAACTCTTGACCTGCATTCATTCATTGATTTAATAACTATTGATCACAACTATGAGCCATACATTTGTCATAGAGTCACTTTTCTAGGCACTGAAAGATTGCAACAGTCAAAAGAGTTTTTCACGCCTTAGAGTTTTACCTCTGTGGTAGAGTAGATGTATACACAAGATCATAGATTGTAATAATAAAGTGTAGTCATATGATGGAGTGTTGAGGGTGATGAGCCCTGGAGAGAGGGGTCAGGAATGGCCTTCTTGAGGCGATGTTATAGAAGCTGCGACATAAGAACGTGCCAGCTATAGGGGAGGGAGGGGAGAGGAGGGGAGCAGGGAAGGAGAGAGAGAGAGAACAGTTATAGGTAAAGGAAACAACGGTGAAGACAAAAACGATTTATTTATTTGGTACAGGCCAGCACAGCATGCAGTACCAGGGACTGAACCCGGGTTCTCCTTGTGCTTGCTAGCCAGGCGCTTAGACAGCTGAGCTATCTCCCCTGCCTCTGAAGACAGGAATGAATTTGGTGTGTTTGAGCAAATGAAAGGTTCATGTGGCTGCAACAGAGAGAGAATAGAGGACTGCGGTTAATACACAGTCAGACAGCCCGTCCCCTGGCTCTTTACGGGACCGGCTCCTCCTCCACACTCCCCTATCCCCACCATACCCATCGTGCCCCCTTCTTTATTTCTTCCATAGCCCCCTTTACTTGAAATTATCTGTGATCTCCAAGAGAAGAGGTTATGTTTGTATCCCAGGACGTACAAAAGTAACTGACACTCGATGAACACGAAATATTTCTTGGCTGCTGGAACCTCCACATCACAGTACCAAGAACTGTGCATGATTTTAAGAATATAGTGGTGAGCAACAGAAAGACACCACCTTTTCCAGCGGACTTAAGTGCTTGTGGAGTAAATGAATTGCAAACTATGTGGCCAAACTAAATAGTGTGAAGAATTGAAACACTTGGACTAGAAGTGCTGTGGGAAGCCATTCAATAATTCCCTTGATAATTTATTATTTCATTTCAGCTCAAATTAAACAAATATTTAATACCTGCTATATGCCAACCACTTTTGTATATAGCAGTTAATAAGACGGATGCCAGTTTTGTCGGAAGAACTTACAACCTACGACAGCTGCCATTATATTACCATTTACTGGGGGCCGTTGAGTTCTTGATATGCGGCTGGTCCTAATGAGTGTGAGGTATGCATACACAGCATTTCAAAGATTGAGAGCAAGCAAATAATGAAAAAAATTCTCATTATTAATTGCTAAATATTATATTTCATATAGAAATTATAATGTTTCAGAAACACTAGGTTAAACAGTATCAATTAGTAAAAATGATTTGACCTGTTTTCTTCTTTTTAATCTGTGTGTGTGTGTGTGTGTGTGTGTGTGAGAGAGAGAGAGAGAGAGAGAGAGAGAGTGTGTGTGTGTGTGTGTGTGTGTGTTTTGAGACAGGGTCTCGCTATACAGCTCAGGCTGGCCTTGTGCTCTCTCTGTAACCCAGGCTGATCTCAAACTTGCAATGATCCTCCTGCCTCAGCCTACTGAGTGCTGGGATTACAGGTGTGCACCATCACGCTCAGCTTTTAAACTTGCTTCTTTTGGTGGAACTGGGGATTGTACTCAGGCCCTTGCGCTTGCCAAGGAAGCACTTACTCTAGTGAGCCATCTCCCCAGCCCCATAAACTTGCTTCTAAAAATGTTAAGTTACATATGTGGCATGCCTTATTTTTCTATTGGACAGCGCCAGTCTATTGGAAGCTTAATCCTAGTTGACTAAACAAGTGAAATTTTGCTATAGATATTAAATTAGACATCTTGGCTAAAATAGGAAATTTCAAATAGAGGAAGAATTTCAAAGGAAACAAATTAGTCCATTTAAGCCTGTCCTATACTGAACATATGAAATGCTCCAGAATAAGTGAGGAGGGAGGATTTCATAAAGGAGAGCTGTGAGTCCTTCCTCCAAATCTCTAAGCAAACAAACAAACAACAACAAAAAAAGAGGCTTTATTGGGCCGTGGGTGAGTGTGATATGGGCCGCCTACAGTTCAGGAGGTGCGGTGCTGTCTTGTCTGAATCCCACCCACACCAGAAAGGCTGAATGGCAAGAGAAAGCCCCACAGTCAGCACACAGCAGAGCTGCAGGGTTAGGAACAAGCCTCCCTTTCTCCTCTAAGACATACCAGGGTGAAAAATGCACAAGTGTTGTATGAAGCGCAGATGTGGGCCACTCAAGACAGACCATGCAGGGCTAGTGTCAGGTCATTTTCAAGAAAGAAATCTGGTGGGACACAGAGACCTAGAAAAGGAAAACCAAGTGCTATGGTTTGAGGTATCAGCCCACAATCTGTGTTGAAATCTTAAATCCAACAAGGGGCTTTGAAGAGGTGATTAGGTTAGAAAGCTCTTTCCTCTCAAAGAGATTAGGCACTGTTTTTTTATTTTTTAAAAAATGTTACATTACACATGTGGCTTGGACACATATATAATTATATATTTCTACTGGACAGTGCAAGTCTATTGGAGGCTTAATACCAGTTGATTAAACAAGTGAAATCTTACTATGGACATTATAAATTAGACATTCTGACTGAAATAGCAAATTTCAAATAGAGAAAATATACAAAAAAATAAATAATGCTATAAAATTTCAAATTGCAGGGCCAGCCAGATAGCCCAGTAGACTAAAGTGCCTGCTTAGGCAGGCTGAGGGACTGGGATTTGATCCCTTACATGCTGAGCCAATCCCACCCCCTGGGCACACTGAGATGGCAAAGGAGACTGGGAGCAGTGGCATGTGCCTGTAATCCCAGTGTTTGGGAGGCTGAAAACAGGAGGATCGCTATGAGTCCAATCTGTGTAGTGAGACCCTGTAAACCCTGTATTAAACACATTAAAATAAAATAAAAGTTCAAATTACGGGAGAGGAACAATGGTTAGTATAGTGTATATTGCTATCTTCAGAGTAGTTGTTCATATTATAAGATATAGACATGAAAAACTGAACAAATAATACAAGCATAAACTTTCTTTGCAATAAACTAATCTTAACTATCTTGTATATGTAGATAGATATAGATACATAGATATATAGATATACAGATATTTCCTTCCTTTCCTTTTCTCCTTTCCCCATTTTAGTTTTTCTTTCCATTTCAACAGTTTCCTAGGGGCTGGGAGATGGCTCAGTAGAATAAGCATTTGTCTGGCAAGCGCACAGGCATGAGTTCAATTCCTGGTTCCACCGCAAAAAAAAAAAAAAAGTTTCTTCCCATTTCACAGTATCTATTGTACATTTTTTCTTACTCTTTTAGCTTCTTACACTAGGAAGACAATATAATCATACATGCAAGATTTTTTAATTTTACTTATGAGTATAGTCTCAAGTTATATCCATTTCCCTATAAATATCTCAAGTTTATCCTCCTTTGTAGCTGAGTAGTACTCCATTATGTAAAAATACCACATCTTCTTTACTCATTCCTCAGGTGATGGGCATTTTGGTTGTTTCCAAGATTTGCTATGACAAATTCTGCTGCTAAACATGAGGCATATATATTACTGTGGTGTGATGTTTTTAATACTTCTGGGAAAATACCAAGAAGGGGAATAGCTGGGTCAAGTGGGACCCTTAATTCTAGTTCTTTAAGGATTTCCCATACTGATTCCATAGTGATTGCACCAATCCACACTCCCACCAACAGCAGAGAAGGGTTCTGTCCCCCGACAGCCCCTCCAGCATTTGCTATTGGCTGATTTCTTGATGACAGCCATTCTTTTCAGGTTAAGATGGAATATGTGTTGTTTTAGTTTGGATCTCTTGAATGATCAGTGATGTTGAACATTTTTCATATGGTTGCTATTTATATTTTTTCATCTGAGAAGTATGTGCTCATCTCAGATGCCCATTTTTGGATTGGGTCTTTGAATTTGGGGGTCTGATTTTTTTCAATTGTTTATATGTTCTAGACATAAATGCTTTGTCTGAGGGATGGTTAGCTAATTTTTTTTCCCACTCTGTGGTTTTCCTTTTCACCCTGTTAGTGATTTATTTTGAAGTACAAAAGCTTTTTAATGAGATCCAAGTTGTTGATTCTTTGAAGTGTTTCCCATGAAGTTTGGGTTGTGTTTATGAAGTCTCTGCCTACCCCTGTGTCTTCAACATTTCTACCTACTTTCTCTTCCAGTAGATTTAGTGTTTCTGTTTTAATACTTATATCTTTGATCCATTTTGACTTTAGTGCATGGTGATAGACATGGATCTAGTTTAGTTTTCAGCATGTGAATAACCAGTTTTTCCATCACCATCTATTGAAGAGGCTATCTTTCTTCCAGGGAAGATGTTTGAGACTCCTTTTTCAAAGATAAGGCAGCTTGGTGAGTTTGTAGCTATGTCTGCATCTTTAATCTGTTGTACTGGTACTCAGGTCTGTTTTTTGACAGCACCATGCTGATTTTAACATAGTAGCTTTGTAATATAATTTCAGGCCAAGGATTGTGATGCCTCCTGCCTTGCCTTTGTTGCCCAGAATTAGGCACCTTTTTAAAGACTCACAAGGAAGAGAATCAGCCCTTCTCACCTTTTGACCTTCTACCATGTAAGGAGGCAGCATTGCTCCTTTCCAGAGACACCATCTTGGAAGCAGAAACCTGATCTTCACTAGACAATGAGCCTGCCAGCACCCTGATGTTGGACCTCCCAGTCTCCAGAGTTTTAAGAAATGAATTTCTGCTCTTTATAAATTATCTAGTCTCAGGTATTTTGTTATAGCAGCACAGACAGACTATGACATTGGACCTATTGTTAGGTTCCTGGAAGCCAAAGAAAAGCAAAGAACAAACAAAGATACTTGACCTTATGCCTTAATGGAAGTGAAGATTTCTGGGGATGAAGGTAAAGATACCAGAGAGTGTGCCACAAGAGGATGTGTTTCTTAATAACAGAAGGATTAGACAAGTAAGAACTTGCTTACCATCTTTTCCTCTGTTACCTCCTATGCTCCAATTACAGAATGGCCAGAAAACAGTCCTCTAGATTGGGGCACAGGTGTAGAGACCTCAATGAGCCCAAATAAATCCAACTAGAAACACAGAAGAAACTGATGAGGCCTCCATTTCCCATCTGTAGGAGGGAAGCTGCAATTTTGAATTAAGTGAAAAATTTTGACCATCTCCTTGGACAGAACATCTGAGGAACTGTACTGGGACTCCATTTTGACATGTGTGAGGGCTCTGAAGTCTTTCCACATAACTGATTTTACCCATGAGAAGAGAAATACTTTTCCCCACAGAGAAAATTTAAAGACAGACTAGACAGCAAAAATCAAGTTGTTTTCTGAATGCCATCCACAACACATGCTTGTTTGACTTAAGGGTTACAGAAGAAATAGGAGATGAGTTGTAGACATGGGCAGAAATGTGTTCATCTTGAAGTGTACAGAACAGAAGATGCATAAAATTAAAGATTAACATGCATATCACTGTAGGGAGAAAAGTGGCTCATCTAAAGTCTCGAAGCCTCTCTGCCTCAAACATAAAATAACCTCCACGACCACAGGCCCTGTTGCAATTGTGGAGAGCAGCAGTCAGTGACAATTTCGGCTGCTCCCAGGGCCCATCGACAGCTCTACAGTGACAGAAGTCAGAACATACTGAAGTTCCTAGCACCAGAGAGACATGCCAGAGGCAGGCAGGCAGGCAGGCAGGGAAGTAAGTCTCCCTGGGATAAAACAAGCACAACAGAAATCCACTCAGCTGAAACTGGACATCTTACTGAAGGCTAAGTATAGTAGCAAAAAGTAGATCAACTTTGAAGATCATTTTGCTAACATTTCCCCTAAAGAGACTAACCAAAGGATGAAGACTTCTCCACTCTTAGCAAGAACTGTCTGACTCCAAGAAATAACATACGGAGATGGGACAAGAGACTGAAGCCGGGACTCATTCTTCTGAAGGTGTGAGCAGGTAATTGAGCAAGTGAACAGTGCCAAGTATAAAGACTAAATCATTTTCACACCTCAAAATGGTTAAGGATGTCCTTCATGCTTATACACCAACCATGCACTGTAAAACATCACAGAAATCAAGGCAGGTAGAAGTCTTAGAATAGAGTAGATCCTCAGAGCATAAGCACTGATTTTTCTGATGATTAGAAGGTGAAAGTTCTGCCATGCCTAGCTGTCCAGAATTTGCTAGTCCACCTCCGTGCTATGTTTCCCTCTTCTGTAATACAGCACAACTCTCAGAGAGGACTGCTGAAGAAAACTGAGGTTTAGCAAAATCAAGACTAATTTCCTTACCCACGCACTGTTCTATTTTGCCTTATCAAGACTCATGGTTGTGAAGGAGAGAAATCCATTTGAACTAGAAAATGAGAAAATTTGCTGAAAAATTTGCATCAGAAAGTCAGACAGAACCAAAGCAGATCTCATCTCCCTGTCTCACTAGGGGCTCAAACCTCCTCCATGTATGCCTTTCCCCTCTATATCAACCTAATTTTCTCCTTCACCTTGGACCCATCTTTTTCTACTTCTATACCCAAATGTTCCAAAGTCAACCCAGTTCCCTGCATGTCCATCCTCTACTTTGCATGTCTATCTCTAAGAAAACAGGATTGAGTAGTGGACTTTAAAAAGGGGCCTCTCTATATCCTAATAATCTGACTCTGTGCATGCTACCTTACTTAAAAAAAGAGACTTTACAGATGTTATTAGTTTAGAGTTTCTGAGATAAGTTCATCCTGAGTTAGCCATAGATAGCCCTAAAACCAATGGCCTCATAAGAGAAAGAACAAGAAAGAAGACATAGATTCATAAAGAAGAAGGGTTGGAGAGATGCAGCCAGAGAAGCCAAGGAATATCAATAACTCCCAAAGGTTCAAGAGGCAAGGAAATACTCTCTCTCAGAGCCTCCAGGGAAAGTACATCCTGGCTTTCACTTTGATTTTGAATTTCTGGCCATGACAGAATAAATCTCTACTGCTTTAAGCCATCAGTTCCTGGTGAATTGTTTCAGCAGCCATAGAAACTAATACAAGTTTTAGCCCCTAATAGAAAAGCAGCTGGTTGGCTTAGGCTGACAGGTGCAACACACTCTCTTCCTCCATGCTTATCTTCTGCCAGAAATGAGTCCCTTGAGATGGACACACCTGGCAGGGCACATTCCTAGGTGGAGAAATACTCAGAAAGTAGAGGTACATTGCACAGGAACCCCCAAATCCACCTACTGCCGAGTTCTCCAGTCATCCAGATTTCAAACTTCATTTTCAAGATCTCTTTCCTTCATCTCCATATCCTGTCCTTCCACATTTCTGGACCAGTTTTCACTTCTACATTTTTTTCTTCAAAATTTACCACTTCTTTCCAGCTCCCCCACCACTGCTTTGCCTCAAGCCAGCATCGTGTCTTGCCTTGGTCTACTGCCACTGTTTCGAAACTATATAATGAGACACTCCAGGGTACCCGACATAATTCATGGAAATGTCTTGGGACCTTTGAAATTTTTAGGAAAATTGTAATAACATTTGTTGGATGCTGTGCAAGCCACTAGCTCGAGATAGTTCAGTTTCAATGTTAGATTATTATACTTTTGCCAATAACATCAACTCTATTCAAAGCTGAGTCCATAGAAAATCAATATGGAAGAAAAAAACCAAGAGTGATGTGTCCAATAAAATTCCAAGGCTCAAGAAGGCATACAGCAGCCAACATGCACTGAACTGTTTATACATAAATACTTATTAAGCTACTTGGGCCTGACTACTTAATAAGTGGAATCGTTAGTTATATCTTTTGGCCCTCAGAAGCTGTGAAACTATTACCAAGCTACTGAAACTGCTGCTCACCTTTTCACTCTTATTTCACTGGAAGTAGGCAATGGAACTGACTTCCATTTTTAAGATGATCCATGCGTAACCCATCATAGGTGCCCTCTGGGGACGAAGATTAGCTGGGCTACTCTGAACAGAATGACTTTCTGAGATCATTTGCTGTGTCACCTAGAAGATGTGTTTCTCTTGCTTTCTCTTGTGGGAATGTCTGATATGCCCAAGCCAATTCATAAACCATGTATTAAACATTTAATAGGTGGCTTAGAATGAAAAGCACAAGACCTAAGAACAGGTTGGAAACCCAGACCTACTGCTTATTAACTTTATGTCCTGAAGCCAGCGACTTCACCTCTCTGCACTTCAGCTCCTGCAACTATTAAAAGGTGTACTGCATTCATTAAAACGTGTTATTTACGAGCCTAGGACATGCTCCGCAGCACTTTTTACGGTAGGGCAGGGCTGGTGTACTTTTGTTTTTTCATTAGTGCTCCCCCAAGGAGCTTTCGAGGCGTACTTATCCTCATTGTGCCCTCATGTTTTTATACCAGGAGCCAGCGGGAGTGGGATCCTCACTGGCAATGCAGCCACCCGTGGAAGTCATTTGCTGTCCAAGAGTTTAAGGAAAAAGGACAGAAAGATGAAGCCCAGTGAGCATGGGTTATGCTGTGGTCAGAGTCATTTTGAAGAATAAATAGCATAGAGGAGCACTTCATAAACAGCAGACTGCTAAATAATTGGGAGGAATTATTACGTATGAAATGCTCCTTTAGACATTGGAAGCAGATGCTTAAGCCCTGGCTCTAGGTTATCAAATTTTTTTTCCTTTGGAAAATAGCTGAAGGTGCTGAATTCTGGGAAAATCTTAACATATCCAAAGATATCAGGTATCTAGAAGTCTAGATAGACCTAGAAGAGAGAGGAATGTTAAAAGTAAGGAAATGATATATACGCAGGGCATGGTGGTGCACAGCTGTCACCTCAGCACTCTGGGAGGATAAGGAAAGAAGACAGCAAGCAAACTCCAAGCCCTGGCTGGGCAACTTAGCAACTTAGCAAGACACTGTCTCAAAACTCAAAAAGAAAAAAGGCTGGAGATGTAGCTCAATGAAACGGCCTGGGTTCAATACCAGTAATCCAAAAAAGACAGGGAAGAAGGGAAGGGAGGGCAGGGGAGAAGAAGAAAGGAGAAGAGGGGAGGGGAAGGGAGGGAAGGGGAAAAGAGGGGAGAGGAGGGGAGGGAAGGCTGCCTGCCATTTCAGAAGTGCTTACTAGATCTTCTGTAGTAATAACTTTATGAACATGAATCCTCACAGAGCTTCTCTCTTCATTTTGTGAACGAAGAACAGAGGTCAGAACATGTAAGCAATGTCCCCAAATTACACAGGTAAAAAGTAACAGGCTTAAGGTCTGTATGACTTGCACCTAAAGTCCCCCCTAAGGTGAAATACACCCTTCTCTCTCCTTCCCTGCCAACATCTTTTACTTGTATCCCTCCTTTTTATACACTCAACCCTCTGTCAGTGATTCCTGTTCATTCCTTTTGTAAAACTGGAGTTCAACAGGACACTGAGCTTGAAAGTTCAACAATGGGAAAATTTTTAAGTCTTTCGATGTTAACAGTTTCACAGGGCCTATGAACAAAAGCTGTGGTGACCATGTTTCATTACTCATTATCTTGCTTGTAGTGGGTAAATACATCTTCCTTTATGTCCTTAAGAATCAATCAATATGTTTTAACATATGTCTGGGCTGGAAGAGAATCTAAAAGCAGATTTTATTCTACTTTTGGATTCTTAAAAAATTCAAATCTAGGGATTGCCAATAGGACTACAGTAGCAGTAATGAACTGTCGAGAGGGCCAGAGAGGAACACCATAATGCCTTTAAAACATACAATAAACACAAGAATTGTTAAAATGGGAATGACGATGGTCACATGGAGTTATCCAGAATATTTCAGGGGAGGTCACACTTGAAGCACTGAAAGAACGATAAAACTCAATCCACTCATCATCTGAGTGACTCGTTCCACACTGTATTCAACACTTGCTCTACAGAAGTATCTTAGTTTCTCTCTTCTTAGCTGAGACACATTACAGCAGGAGGATTCGTTTTGACTCACAGTTTGTAGAGGTTTTAGCTCATCACTGGCTGGCTGCATGGCAAGATGGAATGGCAAGGGGGTATAGCATAGAACTGCTTACCACATGGCGAATTGGAAGCAGAGACAAAATGAGGAGGGGGTTTGAGAGTGAAGATAAATCCTTCCAGATCGTGTGTCAGTGACCCAGCTCTTCTAACCAGGCTGTACTTCCTAAGAGCAAGTCAGTTCTAAAACCCTACATTCCAAACATCTAGAAGGCCCACCTATGCCATGAGGCTCTTGGGGGACATCTCAATATAAATCATAACAAGATTGTGCCAGCCACTGTGGGACTAGCAAAAGCCCTCAGTTCTCTTCTTTTATTTATTTAGCATATTTAACAGCTTCTCAAAGAGTACTGACTCCCTGCAGGCACTGCTGGTGCTACTGTGAACAAGTGAGAGGTCCAGAGAGCGGAGGCAAAGGAGAGGGAGGCTTCCAAGTCAGGGAGTAACAGTGCTATGAACTGCTCCTCTGGGTTTACTCATGATGAAGATGATGATTTCTGAGATACAATTTAATCTTAGATCCTTAGAAATAAAAGGCCTGAGAACTACATAAAGGAGAAAAGGGAGATAAGCTACACAACTTTGACTTTAGAGGAAAGGCAGTACAACAGAAGGATTTGTGAAATGCCCAGAGCAGATAATCTAAAAGAGAAGGAAATGGCTGATTTGAGTCCAGTGGAATCTGTTTGGCTTTGATAATTGCAATATCCTTATAAAGGTGTAAAAAATATATAAGAATTCACCTACTGATTGATATAAGCACACACCTCTTAGATAACCAGGCATTTAAGACCAAAGCAACTGTGTCTGATACAGGGGACAGAGAGGAAGAGCCACGGTTGTATATTTTTCCAAACAAAGTAATGTCCCTGTAACTGTGGCACAGTCACAGTTGGTAAGAAGTGCGTTGTTATTTCTACCCCATTTATAGCTGTCATCATAAAGTAGGTCATCCTTATAACTCACTTGGGAAGTAATACGGAGCAAGTGAGGTTAGCTCCAATTTAAAGGTGGAGAAACTGAGATCAGGAACTTGACCAAATCCTAGCACTATTTAGCAAGGGAGCTCAAAATGGAATTTGCTGTCTGCAGCCCAAGGTCAGCCTCCTGTGCACTCTTTTATCTTTAAATAACACTTCGTGCCCAGGAATGCCTTGAGGCTGTAAGAGGATCCCAACAGCCTGATTAATGGAGCTGCTTATAACTTACTGAACACAGCTTTGTCCCCTACAACATTGAGCTTCACGTTACTCCTGTAAGTATCATCTAATGGAAGTTCCAAGAATTATGGCCTCTCTTTACTAACATGAAAGAAAAGGAAATTAAGAGAAGTCAGGAGGGAGAGTCACCAAGAATTGAGGGGATGAGTCGGCCACGTCTGCAATGCCAACCCTACATGACAGCGATGTTAAGCCTTTCAGTGATGAAAGCCCAAAGCACAACCCGAACCCACTTCCTTATTGCAAAGCGCCAGCACTACAATTAAGCCTAAACACTGAGGTTTTAGTTTTTTTTTTAAAAAAAAGCAACACATTAGCATCTTTGGTCTTAATAGAAAAGCAAGTAACACACATGCCTTCGGCTGAGGCAGGAGGATTGTCAGTGTGAGTCCAGCCTAGGAAACTCAGAGACTTAGTGAAAACTTGCCTAAAAAATTTTTTAAAAAAATTTTAAATGACCAGCTGGTGAGATATTCATCAGACTAAGCACCTGCTTAGGCAAGCGCAGGGTCCTGGGTTCAATCCGAGCACCACAAGCTACCCTGTCCTCCCTTCTGGGTGCGCTGAGCTGGCAACCAGAGCTGGGGAAGATCACTACAAGTCTGAGCTGCATAGTGAGACCCTGGGCCAGGGAGATAGCTCAGTAGAATAAGTGCTTTCCTGGCAAGTGCAAAGTCCTGAGTTCAATCCCTGGTACTGAAAAAAAAAAAAAAAAAGTGTGCATAGTGAGACCCTCTACCAAATATATTTTTTAACAAAACCTTTTAAAAATGAGATAAAAAGATGAACAAAGCATTTGAGTGAAAGGCTCATGCCTGAGTCACCACAACCGAATAAAAGCATTCAACCTGCCCTAATGTGGTCAACAATGGTGGAGGTTAAGGATAGACTGGAACTCTAGAACACAGCCCAGAGTACAGGCCCATCATGGGCCTAATCTCCCTTCAGCCTAGAGGAAAAGCAAGGAAACTATTAAAATTACCTTTCCATGTCCTTTACCACTTACAAAAGTACCTTTTGACACATTTAAGGTCTTTGTAGGCACCACAATGCAGAAGCCCAGAGTTCTCAGAGGTATTATTCATTCCCTCATCCAACCAATATCCTGAGCTCTTGTTCACTAAACACTGGGGATTGAACTCAAGGTCTTTGTCTTGAACTACACATGCAGCCCCCAACCCCTTCCTTTTACTTTTTATTTTGAAACAGTCTTGCTAAGTTTCTTAGGCTTTGCTGTCCTCCAGCCTCAGCTTTCCAGAGTGCAATGTTTACAGGTATGCAAATTACCTCGAATATACACAGACTAATAAGATACAGGCCATGACATCAAGATAGGATGGGTTCTGGACCTGCTCAGCTACTTATTAGCCAGATCATCCTAGACAAGCGATCTGTCTTCTCTGCCCATAGTTCTGAAGTCTATAAAATTGATCTAATGCTTCAGTACCTGCTTTTCCAATTCCAAAACATTCTTGAATTCAAGGGAAGTTGTGGTGTGAATGTCCTCTGTAAACCACAGAGCTCCAGCCTGGCACTCTTAGCCCATGGGGCATTGTGAGTCCACAGGTTCATTGTGCAGATATGGGACCCAAGTCTTTACGGGGAAAGGGGCCAGAAATTGGGGTAGGCACTGTACCAGAGGTCCTTCACAAGCTGAGGTCTGAATTATCAGGAAGAAACCAGAAAGTTATACTTGAAAACACCCCATCACCTTCATCTCACCATCAGACCAACCGTGAGGCTTTGGGGAGTCCTCAGGCCCCTGGTCTCATTAGACAAGCAGATGGACACAGGACAGGGGTTAATGGCAGCCAGTGATGACCCTGACACAACTTGGTGCTCGCAGGTAACCCTCTAGAGATGGTTATGACTTTGAAAACCGAAGTGCTGACTTTTGGTGGGACATGAACTCAAAGTAAAATCTAAAATTGTGTTAGGAATTAATGAAACAATAACTCCTCTTTGTCAGAGATGGGAAAGAGAAGAAATAAAAATTAATATAGAGTAGTAATAACATTGCTAACTATTGGAGGCCAGGGAGATGGCTCAGTGGAATAAGCACTTCCCTGGCAAGCATAAGGGCCTGAGTTCAATCCCTGGTTCCGCAAAAAAAAAAAAAAAAAAAAACCAACATTGCTAACTATTTAAGTCAAATAATGCTAACTGCTGTCATACAGGTAGTCATGGAATGGAGAGGACACAAAAGAGAAGCATTTTGAAGTATTCAGAGCCTTTCCATTAATGAGGGCAAAGCTGGGAGCCTTAGTGGAGTGACGTAGTGACTGGTACATGCGTGTGGGGATGAATCATGCCAACGCTGGTGCATGAGTCTTTCTAAACAGCCAGGATGAAGGAGAGGGCATAACTAAGCTCGCGAGGATAAAGTAAAATTGCATATGTGTTCAGCTCTTGTGTTCTTCCTACTTCTGAGCGGCTAGCATGGTCTGTCAAGGTCTGACCTTGCTGCTAACCCCTCCAGGAACAGTCTTTAATTCTGCAGCTGGCAACTAACCGCTGGAGTTACCAAGAGTCAGGCTGAGGTTGAAATGTCCTGTACCATGGCTCTCTGGCCAGAGCGTGAAAACACCAGCGGTTTGGTCGCAGCTGCTGCTCCCATCCGATGATCCACGAATATTCCCCAGTTTGGAATAATAGCTCCTGTTCTCCACTCAGAAAATAGTTTCATTATTTAGGAGCTCAGGAAGTAAAACAGTTTCCAAATCAGTGGTGACTATTTTGGCACAGTCTCTGCTTTCTCTCATAGCTAGCCCAGCTACACTGAGCTACTAATGGCTCAATATTCATAAATATGCAAAGAGAGCATTAATCTTCTTGGCTGATTAATCCAGCGACATTTAGCCAAACCCTTGCTTGTGAGCACCCTTAGATCCACAGTTTCTGTTTTCACCTCTTGTTTCCTTACCTCTTACCCTTCCCTCTGTCTAGCATGGAATAGCAGATAATAACTAAAAGGGGTCCTGGTCTAGACTGTTCCTGAATTCCTTGGCAGCTGTCTATGAGAATTTCACAAATTTATCATGCACTTTTAAACTTTAATAATGAAGATTGTAGAGTTATGTGAACAAGTGGCAGATGGAATTTGAAAGCCGATTTATTTTGTTCATTAAAATTTAGGACAGCCATATTACACAATCAAACCCAAGGGACACTTTTCACATTTAATGAAAAAAAAAACAAAACAAAACAAAAACAAACAAACAAAAAAAAAAACGGGCTATCCCATGCAAGAAGGAATTTCATTTTACATTTAAATGCCATTCCAGGAGTATAGCAGGGCTCTCAGTGTTATAAAAGTTTAAAGAAGATGAGGTTTAGCTGGAGAATTTTTTTTGAAAGCATCAGTGATCAAAGTGAAAAAATGAATGGAGAAGGCAACACCTTGAAGTGGAGCCTGTGAGAAACTCTCAGCTGGAAGAGCCAGGTAAGCTGCAGCAGGTGTCCTGACCCATGCGAACAGAGAGATAAAAGATGCTCTTGTTTTAAGCCACTAAAAAGAGAAGACTGAAGAGAGACTTTGTTGAACGCTAACACATTGCTGGGCAAGTACATTTCCTCCTTATCTTCTTTCTTCCTCTCATCTTTTTTAACTTTATAAAAACTAGTCAGCAAGCGGACAGGGTCTGGCCACCAGGCTCTAGGTCATGGGCAGGTTTTTTTTTTCTCATCAAAAGCCATGACCTGCAGAAAGATAGGCAACGCCATTGAGATCTGCACACCCCACGCACGTACACTTTCACTAACTCTTTCATGATGGAGACCAGGACAAAGTGGCTCTCAGCAGGATTTATGTTAACCAACTGGCTTTTCATGTTTACTTGTAAGTCTACCCAAGGCTGGGCCTCTTGTCTGGAGATGGCAGCCTGTCATGGAAGGTAAAGCCTTGGTGCCTCAATGGACAAGACAATAAAAGACAAGACTGTAGCTGTAGACATGTCACTCTTGTGGTGAAGGTCTTCCTGGAGACGACATAGTTCTCTTAAAGTAACATAATGTGTTACTTGGGGAAGTCCTTAAAGGGCTCTCCAAGTCCTACCCTCCTTCCTCATCTTCTTCAGCATTGCCCTCCTGTGTTTGATTACATAATAAATATGGGCTGTCTAGAAAAGTCCTTTGTCTTAACCCCCGAGAATCTCAAATTCTGTGAGAGGGTTATTGATCCTCCTACAGCCCTTAAATCATACCATTTGTCTTTTTTTTTTTTAATGTATTTGGTATGGGGCCTCACTACACAGCTTGGACTCATACTGATCCTCCTGTGTTCAGCCTCCCTAGCTCTGGGATTACAAGTGTGCACCACCATGCCAGGTCTCAGTGGCCAGCTCAGTGTGCCCAGGGGGTAGGGCCAGAGAGGCATGTGGATTGAACCTGGGTCCCTGTGCTTGCCTAAGCAGGTGTCTAGCTATCTTGCTGGCCTTGTGCTTGCCTAAGCAGGTGCTTAGTATGCTGAGTATCTTGCTGGCCCTTGTCTGTTTTATTTAGCCTTCACAGTCCATTGGTTTGGGGGGTTGCAAACCTGATCACAAAACCTAAGAGAAATATTAACTATTAACTGGATATTTCAGAAAAGTTTTGGAGGGAAAGCCAGTTTCTTTTTGAGGTAAATAAATTCCCATGAGTAATTAAATGTACAGTAAGGGTACTACTATTTACCATAAATGAAAGCATTTGAAGGTAGCATTGGAAGAGCCTTGAATTTTGCCCTCAAAATGTGAACATTATTGTGTAGAAGACTGGGAACTATTCTCAGATTTCTGAAGTTAGAGTTGATATTAAAGCAGTAGTTAATAGCACTAGGGGATGGCCAAATAGCTCAGCAGATTAAAGTGCCTGCAAGCAGGCACAGGGGACAGGGGCTCAATCCCTGGGCCTGTTGTGCCAGCCCCACCCCTGGGGTGCGCTGAGACAGCGACTGAGACTGGGTGTGGTAGCATGCACCTGTAGTCCCAGCTCTTGGGATGCTGTAAACAGACGGATCACTGTAAGTCTGATCTAGTAGTGAGACCCTGAACACCCTGTAGACCCTTCCCTAAAATACTAAAATAAACAAATAAAATAGCACTAGGAAGCTTAAAAAGGAGAGGAAAAAATGTATAGGGCTGTCCAAAGGCAGTATGGATGAGGAGAGGGGAAAATAACAGTGCCTTTACGGTAGTGGCCTCTTAGAACTTGACGACCAGTTGGATAGATGATGAAGAAAGTGTATGCAATTTCTAGATATTAATTGTGGCAGCGACTGGGCATGGGGGCATGGGCCCATAATACAGCACTCTGGGAGGCTGAGGCAGGAGAATCACAAGTTTCTGCCCAGCCTGTGTAAGACTCTGTCTCAAAATTACTATTTTTTTTAAAGATCTTGGGCTGTAGCTTAGTGCAAAGGCCTTGAGTTCAATCTCCAATACCGTAAGAACAAAAGCAAGCAAAGACACCCTTAAGGAATGTAGAATAAAATACAGTTTGAGAAACTGGAAAAGGTGGTCGTACACTCACATTTTAAAACTCTTACTATTCTCTGTGTCTCACAAATTTCCCAGAGAGATGTAAGAGGAATATCTGCTCTCAAACTAGGAGGGGAGACGAGTGATATACCATGGACAACCCCCACTTAGACAGGAACTGAGTTTATTAGGGTTTCCAAACACAGTGACAGATGACTTGCAGGCTGCAGCAGCGCCACCCAGGTCACCAACCCCCTGTGCTAGGTTACTGGTTTTGTAAAGCACTGTTTAAAACAGTAAAAGTAGAATCTAAAGCAAGAAGGGTAATTAGGAAAAGTTGTGTGTATTCTATTCACTTAAGGCTTGCCCTTGTCAGGAAACACTCCTGGTCTCAGGAAACACAGTGCAAATGACAAATGGCCCTGCTGTGGTGCAGCTTGGCACATGGCCATAGCACCTGGCACTGGCAGTGTGTGGTGTGGCACAACTTGAACTTCCTTTGGCTAGGGCTGGGAGGACGATTCTCACCATGCTTTGGTATCATGGGATGAAAACGCCACTTTACCTCTTGATCTTCCTTTCACAAACCTACAACCCTAGTCCATTCATGAAAAAGACACCAGGTAAATTCCGATAAAGGGTATGCTACAATAAATTCTAGTTGACTAGAACTCACTCTTTCAAACTGGCAAAGCTGACAAGGCAAGCCTGAGAAACTGTCACCTCAGAGAGGAGCCCAAGGAGATATGATGGCTACATTTCATGTGGGATTCTGTAACAAGAAAGGACATACATTAGGTAAAACCTGAGGAAACTTAAATAGCTGGTGAATCAACTACATGAATAGTAATGTATCAATATTGGCTCATTTGTCATAATAAATGTACCATAATAAGGTGTTATAACAGGAGAAATCATGAGGGATGGGGACACAGGCAGAGGAACTGTCTGTGCTATCTGCTCAATTTGCCTGTCAACATACAGTTGTTCTCGAAAGATTAAAAGGCCAGCGAGATAGCTCAGTGGACTAAGCACCTGCTTTGGCAAGCACAGGGACCAGGGTTTGATCCCTGGTCCCGCATGCCACACTGGCCCTGCCCCTGGGGGCACGCTGAGCTGGCAATTGAGTCTGGGCATGATGTCATGCACCTGTAATCCCAGGGCTTGGGAGCTGAAAACAGGGGGATCACCATAAGTCCAAGCTACATAGTGAGACCCTGTACCCAACATATAAATGGAAAAAAAAAAAAAAACCCTACAGATTATTTTTAAAAGTTTGTTCTACTAAATGTGTTGCTATCCCCCAAAACCCATCACAGAAGTTGGAAGACAGTGAGGATAAGTAAGGTCTTGTCCTTCCCACAATGATGCCACTCCTTGTTAGATTACCACCAGTGATGCAGGCTCACTCCATCATCTTTTTACCCCTTTTCTGGGGAACAAAGCTAAGATAGAGGAAATCACCTTGTTTCCTGCCCTTAGAAGCTACCATTTCTAGTATTGATGTTCATGACAAGAAGAGGTGTACTTGAGTGAGACAGTGACGGAAAGGCTGAGGGAAAAATGGCTGAGAGAGCGTGGCTTCTCAATAGCTGTACCACAAGCTTGTGCCTCAAACCTCTGTTTTGCAGCTTCGTCCCACAAACACTCAACACTTGCACAAGCCAGGCACTGTTAGACACTAGGAATATGACAACACTTCTCAGCTCCTGCCCAGCAGGAGTTCACACTCTACTCTGGAAGCAGGATGGCAAGTAATTACAGTGCACTGTGAGAGAGGGACATCCTGTGTAAAAATGAATAGAAGTGTTTCAAGAGCACTGGGCAGGGGACAAGGACCTATAGGGTGATACTATATAAGGAGGAAGTTCTAGAACTGGGCCATCAAGAAGAAGTAGGCTTTTCTATGTTAATAGAGAAAGAGGTTATCCAGTGAGATGAGAGCAGGTGCAAAGACATAGTGACATTCAACAGCTGACAGGGAAGTGGCAGCTGAAACATCAGGCAAGGACTCGTTCCTTAGGAGTGGTGATAAAGGTCCACCCAAGAGGAGGACAACCGGAGATGGTAGAGGGCTACTGGAGTGATTCAGACCAGAGGTGATGTGAATCTGCAGTCAGAAGGGAACAGTAAACAATGCCTCTCCTCGCCTGCCTTCTCTTTCCTCCACCAACTCATTCAAGCTAAACACATTCTGTTCTCCAATCCTCTGCCCTAGGCAATACAGGAAGCAACACAAGCCAGAAGATAACAGCGTCCAGATCCCTTCTTAATTGGGATCTGAGGCCCCGCCTAACGCCCATTTCAGAGTTCATTGAATAGCCCCACTTGCTCAACCACTTGCTAGTTGCCCCCAGCTTCCCCCTAAGCAAGTCCTCTGAGCTCCAGCTGTTAGAAGGGGATGCTCAGAGCCTGCCTGGGAGCAGCCCCTCACAGCCTCAGCTGTTGAGGTTGAGAAACTACACAAAATTCTGATTAACTAGTTATTTCTAAGAAGACGTGAGCAGGACCACAGACGCAGGCCTTCTCTTCCTTTGACAGTGACAAGAACAACTTGAGACACTGGGTTTGCTCTGAAGTCAATTGGCCACATGAAACTTCAGGGGTTTGGTTGTAAAATTGTCTTTGACAAGGCACATAGTTCAAGGAACACAAGCTCTGTGCCCAGGAGCGCTCTCTCCATGACTTTGCTGTTCGGGTGGCCACTAAGAAGAGGCTGGCAAAGGGCTCAGACTCTGAGCACCCAGGCTGGACTGTGAAGCCTTCCTGTACCACATACTCAGGTTACTTAGCCAGGCAACCTGACCTTAGCCATGTTACTCTAGCTCTCCATTTCCATTTCCTCTTTTGCATAACTTCTTGCAAAGAGCTGATGTGAGGGCTATTACCCTTAAATCGTGTAGATGATATAGCCTGGCACATGGTGATCAAAGTCAGTTGTCGGCTCTTTACTTTTTGGTCAAGAGAGGGTCTCCCTGTGTAGTTCAGGTTGGTCTTGAGCTCCCTTTGTAGTCCAGACTGGTCTCAAACTTGCAATGATCCTTCTGCCTCAGCCTGCCGCAGTGCTGAGATTACAGGCGTGTGCTACCACTCCCAGCTATAGGCTCCTCCTGCAGGGCCATCCTACACTAACTCTACACTACACCCAAACACCACAGCAGCACACAGCTCTAAGGTCTTCTGCTCATACAGATAGAGGCTGGGGCAGGGCACATTAACAGTGAAGGGTTAGAACTCAGTCACCAGGTTGTGAATCCCAGCTACAGAATTTTCTAGTTACCCATGCAACTAACATCACCTTTGGGTTCAATTTCCTCATTTGTAAAAATGGAAGCAATAACGGAAACTATCTTCTAAGGTTACTGCAAGGAGTAAATAATACTGATCTATAATGTTACATGTACTTGGAGTTCATTCATTCTTGTGGCTATGTAATCGTCCATGTTATAAGTACACTATGATTTATTCATCCAGTCTACTGCTCATGAAGGCTTGGGTTTTTCCACTGTGGAGCTATTACAGGGTGCTACTATGAATGTCTTGTATCTTTTGATGACTATTTGTATACAATTTCTGGGTCAAGAGTATCAACTCTTGATTTCTGGGTCATGGAGTGTCAACTTTAGTAGATACTGCTAACCAATTTTCCAAGGTAGCTTTCAATCCCTACTAATAGCGTGTAAGAACTTGGTTGCTCCACAACCTTACCAGCACTTGGTATCTTCTGAAGTTTTATTATAGCCATTCTAGTGGGTCTACTGCTGTCACATTGTGGCTTCTTCCATTTGTACATCCCTGATGAAAATGTTGAACACCTTTCCATACGTGTGTTACATATAGCATGTGGTATGTAGTAAGCATTCAATAAATGTTACCTATAATCATTATTCTTGTTGTCTGGTCACTGCATATAAATTTGCAAGTGGGAATACAAGCAGAGATTTTGGGAAGCTTTGGAGACTTAAAACTCTCTTGGGCCACCTTTTATCCCCCTGTGTGTACCTTTTCCCCTGCCTACATCTCCACAGATTTTCTTATAGATAATGTTCCTCCCCCTCCTCCAGTCCTCCCATGCCACAGAATAGGAACTGAAAGCCAGGTGGGACTTCTGACCTCTACCTCAGACTGTCAGCCCTGCTCATTTCTGAGAGATGTCACTTCCCAGATGAGATGTGTCACTTCCAAGAGACTCTAGACTCGAAGTTTCTGGATCACCCTGATTCTCATCCATCTGACCCCGCCTCCCTCCAGCTTCTTCCTGATGAATGGCTTTGACAACTTTCTCATTATTACAGCCTCTGGTCCAAATCTGACTTGAATCTTTAATGCCTTTCGTTAGGAAAGATGCATTACTTGGTTTTTAAGATACATACACAATTCCCCTTGCAAAGCCAGTATCCTGAGGGGTTTGTTAATGCATCGAGCCACAGACCTCTTAGGAAAATTCCATGATGTCCCCAAAACAAGAAGACAGTTAAGCTCTAACCGCCCCCCACATACCCCCAGTTTAGCTCCTACTAGTGAGATCAGGAGAAAAGAAAAAAAAATGGCATTGTGTAATTGGGGGTGGAGAATCTTTCAGATTCTTTGGAAAGAGAGAAAATGAAGGCAATTTAATTCTCAAACCAGGTCAAGTGTTTTTATCTATGTTTACATAAAATATTTTTTTATTATGTAATGTCATCGATATAATTGCATTCTCAAAGTAGCTGGGTTACAAATTTCTCTTAGATTGAGACCTACCTCTTTGGGGAAATTTTCTTGGTATATTCACATGGATTAAAATATGAGACCTCTGTTACCAGGGCCCTGGAGGAGCAGAAATGCTCTGGAAAAGACAAGAGAACAAATGTGCTGATTATAACAGAGATTGAAGGGAAGAGAAAAAAATGGGGGGTTGTAAGAGTGGAATAAGTGCCTAAGCGCTGTTCACTGGAATGTGTGACCCCGTGAGTCTTCAGGAAGGCTGCCTACTTCATTAAATGCTCAGTGCAAATGCAAGTTCATGTTTTGAAGAAATCTTTCAAGGAACTAAGCTTGGCTTGCAGGTCTGCCTTGGATAGAAACAAAAAAACCTGACTACAGGAAGCACAAAGGTGGAGATGGAAAAAAATTAGACTGTTTGGAATGCAGGCTCCTTGTCATGGTTTTTCAAGGACTTTTTTGGTGTTAGCACCAAAAGTCTCACATTTCAAGGAACCCCTCTGTCCCAAGCAAACTCTAGCTCAGCTATACATATGATTTTTGAGCTGCATTTGTCTAAATTTCTTAAGACCACAGTTGACAATTGAATTATAACTTAAATAGCACATAAACTGCTCAACTTTCTATACATGTACATATATACATATACATACATAAAAATACATGTATGCAGGAGCCCAAAAAGTATATGCTAAAATGCTGTGTGCCTTCTGACCAGTTAAATCCTGCGCCTGATCAAGAATTTCAGCTTTTTGTCACAGTTTACTTCAGATTTTGTTTTCTTTTATGCATTAAAGAAGAACCACAGCATTACCAGATTCTGCTTAAATCCTTTCCATTGGAAGATATGGGGGCCGGGGAGATGGCTCAGTGGGGCCGGGGAGATGTCTCAGTAGGATAAGCGCCTAACTGGCAAATGCAAGGATCTGAGTTCAATCCCCAGTTCTGCCAAAAAAAAAAAAAAAAAAAGGAAGATATGTTCTTATCCCAGACTTTTGAGAGGGAGATAGTAGACAGCAGATGAAGAACTCCTGGGGGACCCTCGCTCCCCCTTCCCTGTGCAGGTAACATGGGAGAACTGATCTAGGGAAGATGTAGATGAAGAGTCTGGACCCACAGAGTGGATGGTGCACACACGCTTTCAGTTAAGGTAGTAGAATCTAGGTACATTTTAGAATAAAACATGCTTGAATTTTAATTTCACATTGGGTGGAAACTGGCTGCATTACCTTGGGCATATTCGCTGTGACTGGAGGGGTAGGTGCTGTGGGTAGAACAAGTTGAGAGAAAAATCAGGAATTCAGTACAGGATATATTAAGAAGAGAGTTCATCTACAGATGTAAGTGTGGGGTCACTGACATTTGGATGGTCTATAAATTCATGGCCATGTAAAACTGACAGAGTAATGACAGAGAGAGAAATGTCTATACGGCCATAGGTTTGCTACTAAGCTGAGACTGCCTGGTTAATATTCCTTCTTTTGTTTATATTCAACCAATCCATTGTAATAAAAGACTTGGTGTTCCACCCCCAAAGAGATAGTAGGTGTAAGGCAAAAAAAAAGAAGGGAAAAAAATTCAGGCTTGGAGATAAGAGTGGGGTTGGATTCAACTTCTGAGTTGTGCTCCTTTGGGCAAAAAACTTAATCTCAGTGGGCCTCAGTTTCCTCATCTGTAAATTGGAGATGATATTAATTACCTCTCTTGTAGGAAGCCTCTCCTGGTTCTCATCCTGGTCCAAGAAGTCAATATTTATAATCCCAAAGATACATTATTGGAATCCCACCAAGTTAATCTCAATCTACCACTCCCAATGCAATGACAAAAGTAAAGACACTAAAACATATTTATAATTACGGTGGTGGGGTGGTGGTGGGGAGAGTCAAGGGGCCCTAAGTCCAGCCATGAAGATGGCATTCCAGAACAAAGAGGCTGACCCAGGGCCACACCTGGGTTTTATTCAGTTGAGGAGGAGTGGCTTAAGGAAGAATGACTGAGAATTGTGGGAAGTAGGTGAGTACTGTGAGCTGAGCTAGGTGGGTGGCCTGCATTTACCTTTGCCATATACAGAGAGAAGGATATGCAGAGAAAGCAATTTGCATTATGCTACTGAGATAGTATCTAATGCTTTGGGGGTCTCCTGCTTCAGCTCTGATGTGTAATCTTTCAAGCCCCAGGAAGTAATAGCCTCTATCTCAAGGCTCAATCCCAACCAGCAGCATGGAGCACTGGCTCTTCATCCTGTCTTGACCCCACTCATATTAACGAGCAGCAGGTGTGGGTTATCAGGGAAACCTGCGTGCCATCTTAAAAAACTACCACCAGCACCTCAGCTAGACCAATATACATTGCTTAAGGCCAATTGAAAGGATAAAGAGAAGTCCTAGCCAGCTCCGTACGTATCAATACAAGGAAATAGGGTCAGGCTCAGCCAAAATGGAGACAATCACTCTTCTTTCAAAGAGAGCTGCTCAGGTGGTCCTCCACACTCCCTGTATGAGTACACTTGGGCTGCTACAATAAAAAAAATACCATGCATTGGGTGTAAATATTTGTCCCATCGCCTAGATAGTTGGGAAGGCCAAGATCAAGCATGCAACAGATTCAGTCATCCTGGTTCACAGATGCGCATCTCTTGCTGTGTCCTTGCACAGCAGAATGGATGAGCGGCCTCTCTGGGGTCCCCCTTTTTTCAGTACCGGGAATTAAGCCCAGGACCTATGCACTGAGCTATATTCTCATCTTTTTAAATTTTATGACTGGGTCTCACTGAGTCACTAAATTACCCAGATTAGGTTTGAACCTGGGATCCTCCTGCCTCAAGCTGGAATTATAAGAATGTCATACTTAGAACGCTTTTTACAAGGGCATTAGTCACATTTATGAGAGCCCTACCCTTACAACCTAGTTACCTCCCCAAAGCCCTACTTCCTAATACTGTCACCTTGGGGCTGAGGATCTCAACATATGAATTTGTGAGGAATACAAACATTAAGTCCACCATACTCCCTTACAGAAGATCTATGATTATCATATAAATTCAATAAAAATACTTTGTAAAATATTTTTATGTCATTACCATTTGTCTCATGATAATCTCTGATAATTATAAGTAGAAAACATGGTACTTCTGTTAGTGATTGGCTATAATATAGACACACAGATATAAATATTCATACTTAAAACACACATGCCATATCCTTTTAAAAATTTATTTATTTATTTATTTGGTACAGGGTCTCGCTACACAGTGGAGACTCATAGTGATACTCCTGTTTTCAGCCTCCCCAGTTCTGGGATTACAGGTGTGTGCTACCATGCCCAGTTTCAGTGGCCAACACAGCACACCCAGAGTTTCGAGGCCAACGTGGCAGCCAGTACTGGGGATCGAACCCGGGTCCTTGCACTTGCCAGACAAACACTTAGACCACTGAGCTATTTCCCCAGCTCTGGCATATCGTTTGATATAGCAGTTCTAACTTCTACAGATATAATTGCACAAATACACAGATAAATGTGTTTGGCACTGGTAATAATAAGAAATACAAAACAATACACATCCATAATGGATTAGGTACCTTAATCACAGTACATTCTCACCATAGGATACGAATTTTTAAATGTAATGAGAAAACTGATGTGTACTGACATCCTGTTGCCCAGGATATTTATTTAAAATAATAAGCAGGTTTCAGACAATATACCGAGAATAATCCAACTTCTATTTTAAATTTTCTATATAATCCTATCACATATTTTGGTGTTGCATAACAAAATGACCAGAAGGTTATTAGAAGGACACTTGAAGACAGTGTGGCTGAGAGTCGTTACTAGGGTTACTGTGTGTGACTGCCAAGTTCAATTACCTCTGGGGAATGTGACTGGTTAGAGAGAATGCCATTCACTTCCTCCTTTATATTCTTCAGAACTCTTTGAGGTTTTATAATGAACAGTGCTTTAAAGACATACCACACATCAATCCCTAGTCCCTGGGGTTCTTAAGGAAGTAGGTGCGCCAGCACTTAGAGAATACTTCCGAGCTCAGGAAAATGTCTGTGTTGGACTCCAGCTCTATTTCCAACCTGCAAGCCACCGCCAACTGGCCCTCCCACCAATCCACAGGGCAACACAACAGCAGGAGCCCAATGGGGGAGAAACCAAGGCCCCAAAGAAGGGCCACTTGGGGCAGAAAAAGAAAATGTAAATGTGTTCTGAAAGCAGATGGTGTCTGGAAGAGAACGTGTGTTTGGCAACAAGAAGGGAATCACAGGGGAAAGAAGAAAGCAGCAAAAGAGAAACAGCCAAAGGAGGTGGTAATTAAGTGCAAAGCTGAAGACTTCCAAGGGATTTTTCAGCTTTGGCAAGAGTCGGGCCTCTGGACAATTCTGTGGAAGCACACAGACATTGTTTTTCATTTCTTTTCTTTATTAAAAGTATTCCACTAAAGCAATAGTTCTGAACCATGATATTTAGACACTAGTTTGTTAGCGATGCTTCCAGTTGAAGTTTTCAAATAGTTTTACTTTTCTTAAGTATAATTAAAGATTACCTCAGAGGTTAGCCCTTTCAATCAAGAGCATCTGGATATGCTTCCTGGAGTGAAGACAAAGTCACAGGTAGCATTTAAGGAGTCCTATAAAACCAGCAGACTGTGTGTCTCAGCACTTCCCAACTCTGTCACTCTTCTCCAGGCTCTGGCTCCCCAGGGGTCACTGGTAGGGGTAGAAAGGATAACAACATTAAGGGATCTCTGTAACAATCAAGAATCATGCCATTTCCGCTTTCCTTCCCAGCTTTTCCCCAGGAACAAACATCTGAAATGTCCAATAACAAAGAGATTGATCGATAAATTACTTTGCACTGAATTGCCTACCGTTGAAGCTGCTCAGGGTGTTAATGAGCACCTTAGAATTTATGGCTGCTTGAAGAGGAAACAGCTACAGAGGCTGCAGGCCAGCTCCCACATGCAGTGGGGGACAGCATCCTTGCGTCTGCCTTGACCCCTCCAGGGATACCAGCAACAGTTCACGCACAGCAGTATGGAGGACGGGTTTTGCATTTGATTCTATAGGTAACCCTTTAATGCTGCATAAACAGCCAAAGCCAAGAACATGCTCTAATGTCCCCATTATCTGTTCTATCTTTGAGACAAGATATATAGCAAGTATAAAACTGAAGATTATGAGATGAGTCTTTTTCTAGACATGGTCAAACATTTCTAGGAATTATAAAATCGGGTTTGGAACTCAAGTCTACTTTAACAGGGAGATTTTACATTAAATGAGCTCTAAACCTTGCATGAAGACTACTGACATGGCAGATATTTTATACAAAGCTTGGGTTTAATCTCCGATTGATAGGTAGAATATGTAAATCATATTTACATATATAGATTTACATTTATGGAATAGTAAATAAGTCCTTTATAACCAGGTTTTATCTCATTTAAACCCCTTGAAAGTCGAATGTTTATAAGTATGTAATTTACCTCTCTCATAAAAGGTTGTTTAAAAACATAACTACAAAGTCTTTGTCATACATAACAAAATTAATAGATTCCTCACATCACCTAATGCTCAGTTTATATCAAACTTTCCCAAGTATCTCAAAATGTCTTTATTTTTACAACTGGTTCATTTGATCTAGAATATTAATGAGGTCCACAAACTGCACTACATATACATATTTTCTTCATCCACTAAGAGTGGAAAGGTGGCTTGATGGCGTATGCTTATGAACCCAGCTGAGTCGGGAGGATCTCCACAAATGCTGGATGCCAGACTGGGCTAACAATGAGTTCAAGACCAGCCTGGACTACATAGGAAGACCCTGTCTCAAACAAAACAAAAGAACAACACCACCACAAGGAGTTCAAGGGCTCTGAGTGCAGTGGTTCCACAATGTTAATAACAACTGACCTTGCTTTCTAAATTCTTTTTTTTTTTTTTTGAACTGGTGATTGAACTCAGACCCTTGTGCTTGCCAGGCAAGCACTTATTCTACTGAGCTGTCTCCCCAGCCCCAAAAGTTTGGAAGGATTTTTTTTTTTTTTTTTTGCCCCGTGAAGATGCCTTCAGGGCAGGTTGTAAGGATTGAACCACAGAATTCTGAGCCTGACTGCTTTGCTTAAGCAGGCACTTAAGCAACTGAGCTAATGGGCAGGCCCCCTTAGTTTCTAAATTCTATTCTCTAAAAGGGAGGAGAATGGGAAAACAACTGATTCAAGGGTTGGGATAAAGAAAAGTAGCACAGATATTTGAACATATTGAGCCAGAAAATAAGGGCAGGCTCAAAAAAAAAATAGGCTTACCAAACAGAAGGCAGATTGATGGGTCACCCGAGTTCTTAACCTTTGAAATTTGAGCATCAAAATAAGTGATAGTTATTGTTCATTCTAGCCCAACATTCAAGTTTTAAATAAAGAGAACTGATCTGAGTAACACCTGGGCACAGTAGAAAGAGCTTATAGATTCACTCATGTTCTCATTTTCTTCTCCTATGGGTCAAATGCTATTCTTGGTCCACAAAATACTGCAATGAACATGGGATTAACTTTATGGGAACTGACCAAAGTGAGATAAATAAGTAAATTATAAAATATAAGAGAAATGCTGAGAAGAGGAATGCAGAAGGAGATAAAACTTTAAATGAAGACTTTCCACTACTATGATAGGCTACTGGATTATATTGGATTACTCTGCTGAATTCATGCACCTACAATATATGAATGGCAATGGAATACCATCTCTGATAAAAGTAAACAAAAAAGGGGATATAAATGGACCATTTTGCAGTGGAAAAAAATATATATCTATATATACAAAACAGCATAAATATACACCTACTTTCTCTTAATTCAACGAGAAGGTTTTGAATTAATAGTGTTTAGACAAGATATCATGTCTGCATTTTGTACTAGGAACAATTGCTACAAAGACAACAATATGCAATATATTAATTATTGTAACTGTACTACTAACCTATTTTGAAACTATCTCATTGCTACTTCTTTCTCAATAAAAATTATTAAAATAAAAAAATGAAGGGTTTTAGAATGCCCTCCTGTGATGACTGTGTCAACTTGAGTTATTAATGTCCAACTAAATTGGTTCACACAGTTCTGGGTAGAGGACCTACCCTAGGGAAGATTATCCCAAGAATGGTATAAAAGGGAAATGAAGGAAGGGTTGATTCTGTTTTCTTCAAAAGAGTTCCAATCCTTGCTTGGACAGGAGATTGCTTGTCTTCCAGTGCAGACTCTTCAGCCACCAGCACCAACCCTTAGCCTTCCATGTGGACCCTTTGGCCTCGCATAGGGCACTACACGGAGCTCCATGCCTTCAACTGGATCCTTTGGATCCCAAGTGGGCAGACAGCCCTTGTCCACTCTTCCATACCTGACTCTGTGCGTGACTATTAGAAGCCAATCTTGTAAATTCTTATGCATTTGTTTATCTTGCATTAAATCTGTTTTCTCTAGTAAGCACTGACTGGTACACCACCCTAAGAAGATGACATTAGAGCAAACACTTGGAGGAGGTAAAAGAATCAGCTATGTGGTTTTCTCAGGGGAAAGATTTCCAGGCAGAGAAAACAGCAGTGAGTTTGAGATGTGAATGTGTTTTCACTATTTGTGAAACTGAAAGGTGGCTACCATGGCAGAGTGAAATCAGCAAGGTAAAGAGAGGCAAGAAGATCAAAGATGCAATGTGAAACTCTGGGAGACAGAGCACCTAGGGCCTTACAGATCCTTGTATGGATGTAGGCTTTCACTCTGGGATGACATGGGAAATCTTGTCTGGTTTCCACATAGATAAATGCACTTTACTCAACTTATATTTTAACAAGATCATTTTCAGTGCTGGGCTGAACACAGAACAAACACAGACACAGAGACCAGTTTGGAAGCTATTGTGATAATCTAGATGCAAAATGACAGTCACTAAGACAACAGTGATAGCAGTGCAGGAGATAAAAAGTCACTATATTGTAGATGTTTTTTAAAAGTAGTGACAACAGGATTTAATGAAGGTGCAAAAGAGAGGCAGATATATCTCTATATATAGATACAAATTAAAGAGAGGAGTCAAGAGTAATTGCTAGAGTTTGGGCCTGATCCACTTACAGGGTAAAGGGTCCATCAACTGACATGGTGAAGCATGTGAGTAAAGCAGGTTTAGGGGAAGCTGCTCAGAAGTTCAGATTTGGATGAAGTAATTGGAGATGTCCCTTTAATCATCCAAATAGAGATGCCAAGTATTTGGCTAAATACATAATTCTGGAAGTTTGGGAGGCTGGGGTAGTCTGGAGACATGCATTGTATTTAGGCCTTATGATAGGCAGATTAGTGTTCCTCCAAAGATGGTCGTGCTCCAGTCCCCAGCATCTGAGAACGTATTTCCTTACATAGCAAAAAGGATTTTGCAGACATGATTAAGGGTATACAGTCAGTAGTCGGATTCACCAAAATCACAGACCACTTGACTTTGACTGGGAGATTATCTTCAGTTATCTGGATGGACTCAACAAGATCACATGGTTTCTTAAAGATAGAGAAACTTTCCCAGATGTGATTAGAGAAATAAGATTTTCCTAGTGCTAAAAAGAGAAACGGAGGATTGACCAACTAGCTCAGCGGATAAAGTGCCTGCAAGCAGGCGCAGGGGCAGGGGTTCAATCCGGGGCCTGCCTGAGCCAGCCCCGCCCCGTGGGGCACACTGTGAAGGCAGTTGAGACTGGGTGTGGTGGTGCATGGACACCCATGTAATCCCAGCTCTTGGGAGACTGTAAACAGGTGGATTACTACAAGTGAGACCCTAAACATCCTGTAGACCCTTCCCTAAAATACAAAAGAAAAGAAAAGAGAAACAGGCCACAGGCTAAGGAATGCAGGCAGTTTCTATAAGCTGGAAAAAGCAAGGAAAAGAATGCTCCCCTTGGGAGAATTCCTTCAAAAAGGAATGCAGCCCTGATGACAGATTGGGTTTCATCCAGAGAGAGCTATGTAAGACTCCTAACTTACAGAATTATGACATCATAAATTAGCACTGTCTTAAGTCACTAAATTTATGATGCTTTATTTCAGCAACAAACTGAAAATAAATGCTGGTATCATGAATACGTAAGATATTTAAATTCATAAAATACAATGATTCAAGGCAGGCCTTGGAACTGAGCCCTGGGATATTTCAATATTAAGTGAGGAAAGTAAGGAAGACCTAGAAGAGATGACTGAAAAGCAAGAAGGAGAAAAGCAGAAGTTGGGGTTCTAGATATCAAGTGGAGAATCTGTGTCACATGTTTCTAGGGAACCTCCAAATGACATTGGGAGAAAAATGATCTCCCAACCTAAAAGGTACCTGGGACAAGTTCCTGTTCTCTAAAACTGAAGAATGAATTTTAGGAACAAACAGAGGTTATGAGCAGAATATATTTATTGAGGGAAAGAAAGCTCCTGTCTGAGAAAGGGACAGGAGGGGGGCCCAAGCGGGTTTTCCCAGGGAAGCTGTCTCTTCCAGGGACTTTTATAGAGAAAAACCATGAGGCAAGGCAGGCTTAAGGTGGTAGAGAAGACATGGGAACTCCCTTAGGTGGGCATGAGGTGGGACAAAACTATGGTCAACCAATGAGATTACAAGCACCACTGTTCAGGTAAAATTGATTAAATCTAGTACCAAATGGGAAAGGGAGTCACATAGCAAGTGGACATGAATATGGATCTGGGTCTCTTCCTGTTGGGGGTTGGGCTAGTGACTCATTTGGGCTCTATCAAGGTGATTGACACCTATTTAGAGTATCAATCCCTGATGCCCATCCCTAGGGAAGTAAGTAGCTGTGTTTCCTCTTTTGTCTTGGTCTTGAGGTGTGGCCCATATGAGAATCTGTCTCTTCCAGGTTGCAAAGCCACCTTGTCTTCCATCTTATCTCCCTGAGGGCCTGGCCCTGTCTGACTGCCTATAATATTTCTGTCTAATTCAGCTGCCTGCAACACTAACATTCACCACTCAAGCCATAAATATGGGAGAGATACTAAATGCTGTCCACATAGTGATGACTTCTTCTTACACAAGGACTCTTGGCCACTAGTAAGTTTGACCCAACTAGCATCCTGGAATGCTTCCAATCAGGTTGGCCCTCTTTGTCCTTGGAGAAAAGAGGGTATGAAAGTTAGGAAGACGGAGGAGGAATAAGGAAAGTGAAACAGGATGGACACTGAACTTTCTCTTTCAGAGCTAAATTGTTGCCCTTTTTCACCATCCAATAGTCTTAGTCCTCTAAGGCTCTAACTAATTAAATATCATAGATCCAGCGTGCAGGCCCAGCATGTGAATGAGACTGCCCGGGGCCGACAGATCCTGAATAGACCCAGAGCCCAGGCCCTGCATGGGAGTGAGAGGACCTGGGACCTGCAGATCCCAAATAGACCCAGAGCACAGGCCCGGTGTATAAGTGAGACCATTTGGGGCCACTGGATCCCGAATAGACCCAGAGCCCAGGCCCAGTGTGTGAATGAGACTGCCTGGGGCCCACTAGATCCTCATTCGACCCAGAGTGCAGGCCCAGAGCAGAACCCTTCAGCAGAACTCACTGCAAAGAGGCTAGAGGCAAGACCCACCCAGATGATTCAGGAGCAGAACATCTTGCCAGAGTGACACAAAGGGTTCAACTCCAATGGCTGCAGCAGAAAGAAGTGAAGCATAGCAGCCAGATTCCAGCCAGATCCAAGCAACACCCACCTGGAGGAATCTGAACTTCATAGATCCAGACCTGGTATTAAGGTAATAACTCTATCTAAACTCTACACCAAAGGTCAGAAGACAGTGGTATACAGAATGACGAAGAGAAGAACAAAATGCAGTCTCAGGCCCCAAGTCCACCCAGTACAAATGCAGAAGACACTAGCACTGAGGAAAATGGAAATCACACATCTGATATCTCTGAAATAATAACGTTGGAAGTAAAGAAACAACTGCACTAAGGTATAGAAGAAATCAGATCAGAAATAATTTCTGAACTAAAAATGTAGTGATAACTATAATCAAACAAGTACTAAGTGCTTCTAAAGAATACACTGATAAAAAAATACAGCAGAATATAAAAATGATGGAACCCCTGAATAAACAATTTAGGAAAGAAATAGAATGTATGAAACACATTCATAGTGATATACACAGGAAATTAAAACCTCAATCACAAGCTGGCAAAACCGTTTGAGTGAAAGTCAAAATAGACTTTCTGACCTGAAAGACACCATTGTAGCTAGTGAAAAAGTAAGACAAGATCTCTTCAAAACAACTAGGATGCAGGAAAAAATAATTCAATACCTGTAAGATGATGCAAAGATGAACAATGTGAGACTAATAGGCATCAATGAGAAGGAGTCAATACAAATGATATAAAAAGAATACGGGCAGAAGTAACAGCAGAAAACTTCCCAAATATGGGGCAACCATCTGACATTCCTGTAACCAAAGCATATAGAACTCCAAATAATATCAATCCAATGAAAACCACACCCAGACACATAATAATCAAGATCCCAGAAATTCAGCATAGGAACAGTATACTAAAAGCCACTAAAGAAAAGAAACAGATCACATTTAAAGGAAAACCCAACAGCATAACAGCAGATTTCTCTTTACAAACCAAGTCAAGAAGAGCATGGAGCGAAGTACTTCAGGTCTTGCAAGAAAAAAATTCCAACCCAGACTAATATACCCCGCAAAACTCTCTTTCAAGTATAATGGAGAAGTGAAATACTTCCATGACAAAGAACAACTAAAGAATTTCATGATGACAAAGCCAAGCTTATACAGACTAGTAAATGATGTTCTAGAGAGGGAGCAAATTGATCACAGCCCCATGAATGACAATGGAATGAACCCACCAAATAGGGCAAACAATTAAACACAGGAGAATAAGAGGTATACAATAGTAGTCTTTCAGTTATTCTTTTGTGCTCAGCAGCAAAATATTTCCATCAGCACACTCTACAAATGGACTTCTCTTCCACCCTATGGGTCATGACTACAGGGTGGATTTCAAAGAAATAGCTGTAGCTCAGTCCCACAAGTGATGCCTAGTCACCAGTAACTGTCATGGTCATTATGCATGTCCACAACACACTAGAACTTTGTGGGATATCCTATCCTCAAACGTTAGAAGTGCTGGTCATTTATTTGCCATTCCAGTATTTATCTTATGTTTTACTCTTAGTACTTCTTTGCTATCATGAAAACGTTTTTTTAGTTCAATTGTTTTGAAACATTTAATTTTTAATTAATTAGTATTTAATTTTCTGAATATTGTTTAATCTTAATTTTTGTTCTAAGATTTATACTATATCTTTGACTTACAATTTACTTAAAAGACATCATATGATATCTTCTCCTAGTATTAGAAACTTTAAAAAGTATATTTCCATTTTTTGTTG
>NW_004524587.1:8773561-8779373 GCF_000260255.1 Octodon degus
ATACTGGTCCATAGGTCATGCTTAAGTATATGTAAGAAAACAGAAATTATCCCATGCACATTATCTGACCACAGTGCAATGAAAATGGAAATAAATGACAAAAGAAATAAGTGCCCAAACTGGAATCCCACCCCAACTTATTTATTGCAAAGTGCCAACACTGCAATCAAACCTGTCTTTAATCTAGGAAAGAAAAAAAAAACTCATCCATTAATATCTTTTGTTTTAAAAGAAAAACATGATAACACATGTGCCATAGGCTCACCACCACTTACTTAGGATGTTTTGTCCACTACCTACAGCAATGCACTATGTATCACAAATTATTCAGCTTAAATGATAGTAAAATCACATGCAGATAGCACATTTTACAATCCAGCTGCCTTATAAAATTACATCATGACAAACTGGAGCAACAAATAAACATACCACAAATGCATATAACTCTACCTTCTCTGAAACCATAATGACCTGTTCTTTAAAGGAAGATAATGTTTTCCTTATCACTATCAATAAAGGGAATGTTTACCAAATTGATGACGTTCATATACCCCACAGTGTAGATGCTTAAGAAATGAAGAACTGAAAATCAGAAAATGATTTAGGTTTCATAAGTGGTCCATTATGCCTGGAAAGGTTGTTTTTTCCGTCAGTATTCCAGTTTGTCTAGCCAGTTAAAAAACGTACCTTATGAAAGTTCAAAAACAGCATCTGGTCTTTTAAAAACAAGTAGTACACACCAGTAAGATGGCTAACACCTATCTTAAAACAACCAATTAGAACTGAATCTCAGATTCCTATTTGTGATCCATAATTATTTGTAGTTGGCCAAGAAAGTAAGATAAATTATTGAGTAGGCTCAGATCAGTCACCGCACTGCATCCAGCCTCATGATTATATTAGCAATTCCCATGGCATTCCCAGCTTGCCCAGTCTGGCTGCCAAGGCCACCAGTAATCCTGAGTAGCTTTAGATGTGAATAAATCACATGTACTAGGGGTCTACTGAGACCACCAGAAACTCAATTTATTTGTGGCCCGAGACAGGATTTTATTGCTTCTCAGATTAACGGTTTAAAATGTTTTGCTTTTCTGCCTCAGGGGTGTTAGTCTGATGTATGAGGCAGGGAGATTATTAAATCTTTGGTGCCTTCCAAAGATGTAAATTAAACTACAGCACCTCCTTAGCCACCTTCCCGGTACAAGCTGGAGATTTATTATTAACTTGTCACTCTTTCATGTTCATCAAAACAAGTAGCACAATGATTAATTACTCCTATTTATTTAAGGGTACTTGTCATTCCAACATTTTGTGGACAAGATATTACAGTCTCCTGATTTCTTTGCAGATGTGTGGTGTGAGGGCTTCTGGAGGACTAATGATGTCTATGGATATAGACGGACGGTGGCACACTCAGGTCTGCCCTGTACTACTAGTTTTAAATGAAGTCTCAATTCATTCTCACTTCACTTGCCTGATCACAGACATCATGCTAACTGACTCCGTTCATTTGGACAGCTTCCAAAGATTCTGAAGAGGTCCAACGTTACATATGCATAATCTGTAAAATTGTCTTCTCAATTCTGTTGCAATTCAGCAAAGACGATATTTATTAGACTCCTTCTGACAAGAAGTGGCAAGTGTGCAACAGTCATTCCTTCCTCCGTACAGAACTTACCTAATGCCTGCCACGTGCCAGTAATGGTACTAGGTCAAAATACGAACAGTTCTTGCCTCACGGGGTTTGAAGCCTTGTTACTTCCTTCCTTGAGGCATTCGCCTCCCCCATTTTATGAACAGCGGAGAATAAAGAAACAGTGAGATGCTGGACAAAAAGAGGGAAAAGCACAGCCTCCTTAGATGAATTTGCAGGATGTAAATATTAACTGGATTCAGATTTAATGCGACATTTTTAAGGCCCTTCCCCTACTCTGACCCCACGTGGATCTGCAGGACGAACTGCACGGAAACACTTCCCCTCGCTTTTGTCCCTTGTGCAGGTCATCAGACCGATGATCCAGTCGGCTAAATAATCACAGAAGCTGGAAGTTTTCAAATAAATTTTGTGTGCATGCCCGCCTGACCTCCACTGGACCACAAGAAAAATGTTAGCTTACCAGTTCAAGTTGTAAAATAATCCTCATAAAAGATGCATTTCTGATATCCTTGTCACATTTCATATATTTTAAAATAAATCTCTGCCATCATAGCATTGCACTTCATAGGAATGCATTGTCTTTTAAAAAAAAGAAAAAGAAGAAAGGTTGGCTGGGCATTGTGGTGCATGCCTGTGATTTTGGCACTTGGGAGGCTGAGGCAGAAGGATTGGTATGAGTTCAAGACCAGCCGAGCTACAAAGTGAGCTCAAGGCCAGCCTGAGCTGCATAGCAAGAACCTGTCTGAAAAAGACAAAAATAAAATTTAAATTTAAATTTAAAAACAAATACTGTGACTGTAACTCTATCATTGCAATATCTAACAAAAGAGCAATAATTCTTTAATAACTTCTAATCTCTAGCCTACGTTCAAATGTACTTAATAGTCTTAAAAAATATTTTTGGATTAAAAAAGAATCCAAACAAAATCTATACATTAGTTTGTCGATGTATCTTTAAAGTGTACCTTTTTATGTCTTTTTGAATACCCCCAAGATAATATTCAATATTTGATTTTTATCTAGGACCAAATCTGACATTTGTTCCTGGACAATATTCTTTCTTGCTTGCTTGCTTTTCTTTCTTTCTTGTATTTAGTGCAGGGTCTACAGGGTCTCACCACACAGATCAGACTCATAATGACTCTCCTGTTTTCAGCCTCCCAAGCACTGGGATTACAGGTATGTGCCACCGTGCCCAGTCTTAATCACTGTCTCAGTGCACCTGGCGGACAAGGCCAGCACGGCACACAGGGGATCAAACCAGGGTCCCTGTGTCTGCCTATGCAGATGCTTTAATCCACTGAGCTATCTGGCTAGCCCTAAATTCATTATATAATATTTTCGAAGACAAATGACCAATGGAGAAAGTGATTATGTAATTTATCATTAAAAAATGCAAGGAGGTACTATAATAATTGTCATAGTAGGAACCAAGATGATACTCAACCATCCAATGAAAGATATTAGGGGTAAAGAGAAAGATCAGGTTTCTAGATTCCACTTGGGGACCAGAGAGCATAAAAGAGTGACTATTTTACCTTTACAAATTTTTTTGTTTGCTGCACCTAAGAGTTGAAGTCAAGTAAATACTAACTGCCCTCAAAAACAGAGGAGAGCCGAGAGACAAGTGCCCGGAGGAAGACACAGCATGTAAGCGCTTGTTTTCTTGGGACCAGGGAATATCACTCAGAACTCTGGTGAGACTGCTAATAGGCTGAGCATTGGCTGGTGATGGAAATGGCTGCAGAGGGCCAGGTAGCTCACACCATGCTCAGGTTTCTCTCTATAGCCCCTACTGAGTTTTCACAGGTAACATGGCAGGACGCCTGAGAAAAAATCCCTGTGGAGGGAGCGGCAGCTGCTTCACAAAGAGCACACGGGGCTTGTCTGTTTAGATACTTCTCCTCATTTCTCCAATAAATAAATAAATAAATAAATAAATAAATAAATAAATGTAGGGATTTGTTGGTCTCTCTGTGGTGTGAGAGAGAAAATGGCAAGAGGATTTAGAAAATAAAAACAAGAGATAATAGCTGAGGTCAGGTAATGGACCATGCCTGGTTGGCAAAGGACCCCTGAACAACAGCAGGGGTCTTTATTTGTACCTTTGCAAAGTTGCAAGACACAAGGTTGCCTAGCGACTAATAGCCTACTATGTCCAGGCAGGATGTTTTTCTCAAAACTGAGGTAGTTTGCCTTCTTTAGGCAATGAGGCCTCATCCTGCCCTCCCACACAGGCTCAATTTCCAGCTTTGGGGGCTTCCAACAAAGAAAACTCCTGGTGTGGGAAGTAAGGGTAATATGCATGCACCTGCTTCTGCAACTTTGGGAAGAAAGTATTGCAAAGCATTTACATATCGGGGAGGGGCTGAGTACATGATGGGCTCAACTATCAATGGGGAGGGACAGGAGTGCTAAAAAAGCCATGCTTCTGAGATCCAGAGACAGCAGTCTGGTAAATATTGAGGCATATTCAGAACAGCAGAGACTATCTCCCCTCCCTGCTACCACCAGTGTAAGAAGCATCGCATGATAACAGGAGACTGCCATTGAGAGGGGCAGAAGAAAGCAAGCACATGCAGAGAAGTCGGAAATAGTGCAAAAAGGCAAGTATACAGCCAAGGATAGACTGGGCATTGAGAAAATCCTCCACAGTAGATAAACCCACTTCCATCTGAAACACATCTTGCTGGAGAAATCTGAAGCCTCTGGCACACTGAGGATAGCTCTAAGAACAACAAACCCGAATTCACCTCAACTCTGTTGTGATTGACTCACAGCCCACACAAAAAGTCTACAAAAATTAACTGTGTCTATTTGCAGACATGAAAACTGTTCTCCTCAGTCTATGCTATGTCTAAATCAGTGAGGAGAGGTCTTTAAAAACTAAAACTAGAAAATCTATTTAACCACTCCTAGAGGAACAGATAGAATACAAGGAAAAGACATAACACAAGATGTACAAATGTATAAGAAATTATAAGATTGGCTTACAATCGTCAGCTGCAGAGTCGGATAAGGACACGTGCAGAGGGCGTCTGCACATCTGAGACTGAAGGATTCAGTCCCAACATCTGAAGCTCACTGTATGGTTTTGTGCAAGTCTCTATCAGCTGGCTGATGGGTCTGTGACAGAAGGCTGAAGAATCGGCTATGGAAGCTGAACAATCTGTGATAGAAAGCTGAAGGACCCAAGCCAGAAGCTGAAGAGTCTGCTGGAAGCCAGGAGAGGAAGTCCAAGCTGACTGTGAGGACTTAAGTTCCTCCGAGGAAGTAGAACATGGATTCCTTCCTCAATCCCTTTTGTGCTGAGTCACTCTGAGGCAGGCTGTCCCCTGTCCCCCCCCCCCCACTGCCCAGGCTGTGGACCGCCAAGCAGAGCCAATCTAGCCAAGTTGACACAATATATTGACCACTACAATCCACCCCTTGTCAATTTGGCAACTATCTCTAGATACAGAAATAGATACATAATTGGGCCTAATATTGTTATAACTATCCTGCATACAAAGGGAAACACACTAATACCCTTACCAAAATAGAAGGTAAGGGTTTTTTTGGTTTGTTTTTTGTTTTTTGCTTGATGTGTATGCCTTAACATTAACACAAGTTTAATAAACCTAAGAAATAGTATTAAATCTATCCATATTATAAAAGAACCATATACGGTGTGAAATAGTATAATTATCCTCTTTTCTATAGCTGGTAGCTGGCACTTAGGTTGTAGCTGGTATTTAGGGTCAACATTTTTTACTACCCATTTTGTATTTTCTTGGCCCTCAGCAGGTTTTAGTTTTTTTCCTGGTGGAGTGACCCATACCTTTATTTTTGAAGGCTCTGGACCATTTGTCATTGTGCCTGTATTAGGTTGTTGTAGTTTCCCATTGAATTTATTGTTTTATTTTATTTTATTTTATTTTATTTTATTTTATTTTTACAGAAAAATCCAGCTGAATACATTTTGTGCATCATTTCAATTATTCTGGTAAAACCAAACATGCACACATGTCTGAGCTCTAGAACATGGCTTACATGATTTTGAAAATGCTTTGCCTAATTTTGCCATTCTTATATTTGCATTTAAAACCAGCATGCCATGATATATAGATAGACGGTAAAGTTATTGACTTTTTCTCATACTATATAATTTTTTTT
>NW_004524587.1:8780602-8782400 GCF_000260255.1 Octodon degus
AAATTTTAAAAAACTAATTAAACATCATATGCCCTAAACCCTAGAGAGTTCACATAATATAAGGCCAATGTTAAGGCTAGGTGTTCCCCAAACCCTCATGTGGTCCTAGGTGGGGAGTTTCAAAGCTGTTTGGATCAGAGTGTATAAATGTGGATTAAAGGTATGATCTGGGGTTAAGAGTACCCCACTCTAGGTGTAGGTGGCACCAATCAATTGGTGTGTAGACTAGGTAGAATATAAAGAGACACAAAGAAGGCAGGACTGTTGACTTGCTGCTTTGCTGTCGCCTACCTGCTTGCCAGGATAGTTGCTCTTGTGTGATGCCACTCTGCCCTGCCTCCCTGCCTTTGGGCCAGCTGGATGTGGACTGAAATCTCTACAAATTGTGAGCTGAAATAAAACCTTCCCTCTTGTAACTTTGGTTGTTGGGTATTTCATCTCAGCAATGAGAAAAGTAACTAAGACAACTAAGAAATAGTTTGAGAAGACTCGACCACATCAAAATTACAATATGTAACCTAACAGTACCTGGCATTCTGTACCAGCCTTAGCTTCACACAAACTTTGGTGTTTTGCTTTCTTTAAAACTCAAGTGGTAGGCAGTCAGTTATAAAAGACAGATTGAAGACATATGAGGAGGATTCCTATGGTCTGAGACAAATATAGCCCTTGTCACACTGCCTCCCACTGACTCAGTTCTTTGTTTACCTATTTGTCTTCTCAACTAGATTTAGAAGTCCTCAAAGAGGTGAGACTGTGCCCTTTTATCACTGAATTACAATAGCAACAACTCATAAGTTTCCCATTCATTAAACTTGTCATAGTGTCAGACATGGTGGTAATTGCTTTCAGGCACTCCATCTTTAAGCAAGCCTACAAAATGAGTATTGTTTATTCCATTTTTCAGATAAAGTGATTGAGGCTCAGAAAGTGAATCCATTTACTCAACACTCACATTAAGATAGAGAGCCACACAGCAGTCCATTGCACACATCTCTTTGCCTGTCTTCCATGGTCTTTCCATCTCAAGACCTAAGGAAGTGTCTGACACACAGAGAACTCAGTACATGTTTGCTAAGTGAGTTATTGAAGATTTCCCCCATAAGGCTATCCCCACCCAAACTTCTGAGCAAGAAAATCTAGCCCACCTCAGAAAGAGGCAGGCCTTAGCAGCCCAGGAAAATCTGGTGCTATGTAGTGCCTTATTGTTAAATTGGATAGAGGAATTACATACACCCTGATACTTATCCTACACCCATCAGTGCACCCCTGGAAGGCATGACAAAATGCATCCTTAACTCACAACTGTGATTTTGAGCCACAGGGAATGGAGGAAGAGTGGAGGAGAATTGGCCTATTTTTCTGTCAATTTAGGACAGTAATGGTGAACCTTCTAGAAATAAGTGCCCAGGACCCAGTCCTAGCCCAAGATTGGTGAGTGTGTGGGACAGCTTCCAGCTACCCTGTGCCAGCGGGACCTACTGGTCCCAGCCCAGGCACAGCGTGGGTGAGACCCTCTTACACCCCCTTGGGACACCCCCAGAACCCCACCCACAGAGTAGGAATTTTTGTCACGTTCCGGGAATCCCCAGATCCAGTCCTAGTCCAGGCCCAGTCAGTGTGTGTGAGAGCTGCCTCTCCCCCCTACTCCACCTTGTCCTCTCCAGATTCAGCTCAGGCCTGGCATACAGGCCCGGGGTGAAACCCTTCAGCTGCAATCCCTGCAGAGAGTATAGGGGACAGAACCACCCAGCTAGTCCAGGAGCAGAACATCTTGCGAGAGGGGCATAACAGGTTC
>NW_004524587.1:8800607-8842738 GCF_000260255.1 Octodon degus
ACCGGGGAAATCTTAGCTTTTAGTTCAATGATATTGTGGTGCTTCCCGGTACAAGCCTTGCCCCCTCTGGGACTAGGACTTCTAAGCCAGCAGAACATAAGGTTATGTGGTCAAGAAGCAAAAATTTTGCTAGTGGATCACTAGGGGTAATGGTGAGTGGTACCATTCCTGTTCCCACATGACCATTACACCCAGCTATTCTCCTTCTAGGTAGTTATCTTCCCCAAAGAGGTAACAACTTCATATCACAGTGATATACGCATGCTCATGTTTATAGCAGCATGATTCATCATAGCTGAATCTTGGAAGCAGCCTATGTGTCCATCAACAAATAAATGGATAAAGAAAATGTGGTATTGACTCACAGTGGAGTACTACTCAGCTCTACAGGATAAACTTGAGTGGTTTGCAGGAAAATGAATGCATGTTGAGGTCATAATGCTAAGTGAAATAAATAAAAACACAAGCTTAAGCAGTACATGGTTTCTTTTATAGGAGAAACTCAAAATATAAATAAAAAGCAAAATAAAATGTATGTAGGAAATAGGGAGATAGCTCTTTTGCAAATGGAAAGGGAACTAAGAGATGGAGGTAAGTGATAGTTTTTTTCTGGCGCCTGGCACAGCAGAGAAACAAACAGAAGGAGAAAGGGAAAAGGGCTTTATTATCTTTGAGGACAGGAAGAGAATTTGGAGAAGATAAGGAATTTTCTTGATTGGAACAAAGATAAGCATGGCCTTTTGCAAGGGGTGGAGTTTGAAGGGGATGTTTTAGATATACCTAAGGGAGCTGATTGGGGCGGGAAGGGTGAAAGGAAATTGTACCCTGGGCTGAGTTGGAGAGTAAGTGGGGAGGTGGTCTTGGGGAAGATGGGCTTTTGTTTTAATGGCTTCAGCTATGTTAGATGGCCACCATGGTGATTCAACAATTCATATGAGGGCCAGAACCTATCAGTAAGAAGGAGAGAGAGGATAAAGAATTGAGATGTTATGTACTTGCATCAACTCCCAATGAAGAATGTAACCATTATGTACTAATAGAAACAACTGAAAAAACGTATGTGGTATAGAAAACATGTAGCAAGACACAAAATCCCATAGAATCGGCTCTTTTATGACACTGATGTTGGAACTATCAGACAGAGAATTTAAAATTGCTATAGTAAAAGAATTAGACAGCACTCATTGTCAGATAGATTTCAGCAGAGAGGTGAGAAGTGAATTTTAAAAGTCAAATAAAATTTCATTTAACTATAGAATGAAGAATAAAGGATAAAAGAATAAAATGAAAATATTTTATGTGGTTAATGCTACTAAAATTATCCAAAAATGTGAAAAAAGTAGAGGAATATATAGAAAGTAGAAAAACTTGCTGGTTGCTTTAGAAGGATTAATAAAGAATGATAAAATTCTAAATTAAATGCTGAAGAAGAATAAGGGAGACAGAGAACAGGTTATTTCAAATTATAATATCATTTATATAATAAATTAATAGAATCTAAAAGGTTAGGGGAGCTGGCCAGTTAGCTCAGTGGACTAAAGCACTGCTTAGGCAGAGTGCAGGGGCCAGGATTCGATTCCTGACATGCTGTGCCAGCCAACGTCCCCCAAAGGGTGCGCTGAGACTGCGACTGAGACTGGGCATGGTGGTACACACCTGCAATCCCAGCCCTTGGGAGGCTGAAAACAGGAGAATCACTACGAGTCCGATCTATGTAGTGAGACCCTGTATTAAAAATACATAAAAATATAAATAAAAACTTAGAAGTCTAAGTGTATTATATAAAAATATTAGTACAAAGGTAAACTGTTAGTATCATTTGAACATTTGTCCTAAGTACTGAAATAAATGAGAAAATGGCAATAAGGAGAAAAGGAAAGAAAAACAAAACAAGCAAAATAAAAACAGACCACACAGTATATAACAGAATAGCATCATGAAAAAAATTAAAAATGTAAATAAATGTAACAGACTTCATTAGTTCACTAAAATAAACTGTCAGGTTGACTTCTGAGTAAAATCCAATTCTATGTTGTACATATAAGCTACCTAAAAGAAAAATATTCATAGAGGTGAAAAAAGGTTTAAACATATAAACTCATATCAAATAAATGCAAAAGAACCCCACAAAGATTTTGAGACACATCGGCACACACGCACCCACACGCGCGCGGACACACACACACACACTCAACACTGAAAGAGGAACATTTTGTAACATTAAAAGGGTCAGGCTCAACTTGGGCATAACTTACCCAGCACTCAACCTGTTTTTCAGCAGTCACGTTGTTCCCAGCAAAAAAAAAATCACAGCATGGGCGCTGCTCCCCTTGGCAAACACAGCACCGGATGTTGTAGAGAAGAAAGTAAGGCAGAGGGGGGCTCTTCCTAGCACCAGGACGTCTGATGGCGTCCATGCACGGGCACCCCCATCTGCTTGCACCTAGGTACATTAAATTGTGTGTCTCATTGCCTTCATAGAAGCCTGTCACTGGTCTCTGACTGACATCGTTTAATACACAAAGTGGAATATTTTGTAATGAATTGTAGTCTCTAACACTACAAAATGCTCCTCTTTCAGAGCTGATTGTGTATATTTGTGGGTTTGTGTGAATACGGACCGAAACGTGTGTTGAGTACTGTGAAATAGGAAGGAAATGTTCAAGTGGAAAGGGTAACTAGGCAGGGGGAGGGGAAGAAAAACCAAGAGGGAAAAAAAAAAAAGAATAGAAACAAAGCTTTTGTAAATAAGAAGGGGAGGGCTGGGGAGATGGCTCAGTGGTCTAAAGCACCTACTTGGAACAAGCTTAGCAAAGCACAGGGACCACGGTTCAATCCCCCAGCACCACATGCCAGCCAGCCCCGCCCCCTGGTGGGCTGAGCTGGCCCCACACACACGCGCACACACACACACACACACACACACACACACTAAGAAGGGGTTGAAGGGAGAAAAGGGGAAAGAGAAAAAAGGGAATCAAGATACAGCATGGCAAGGTATGAATTCCTACTGATGAATGTAATCGTTATGTCTATCTAATCAATGTATGTACCAATAAATTTAATAATTTGAGGTATCAATAAAATTAATAAAAATAGAAAAATTAATAATTAAACCAAAGCCTGGCTCTTTGAAAATGAACCAACAAAATATAAATATTTAATTTTTAAAAGATGAAGAAATCACAAACACATAAAAAGCTCAAAACAAATTTTCTATGGAAAAAGTAAAACAGTCAGCTGTTTTCACAAAGAACTCTACCAAATGCTTAAAGACCAGATAATGTAAAAACTAAAACTATTCCAGAGAAAAAGGGGGGAAAGTTCACCTTATTTTTATTAGGTCGATTTAACACTGGTTCTAAAACAAAAGGTTGCATAACACATATACGAAACTGTAGATCGATCTCATATATATTGACACAAATATTATAAACAAATGATTACCAAACAGAATCCAGCATCCATTATGATCAAGTAGAACCATGTGAGGGGTTCACTATTAAGACATCAATTGGCCTGGGCAAAGAGCTCAGCAGATTAAAGCGCCTGCAAGAAGACACAGGGGTCAGGGGTTCAATCTTTGCCCCCAGGGTGCACTGAGATGGTGATTGAGACTGGGCATGGTGGCGTACACCTATAATCCTAGCTCTTGGGAGGCTATAAACAGGAGGATCACTACGAGTCCGATCTAGTAGTGAGACCCTGAACACCCTGAATACCCTTCCCTAAAAATACAAAAAAAAAAAAAACCCAACAACAAACCATCAATTGATACCATTAACTTTTTTACTAGAACTAAAGAGAAAAATGTTCATCTCCATAGATATAAAAAAAATGGAAAACTTTATTTTTGAAACCTAAAACTTAGGAATTAATATCACTTTAATATAATAAAAGTAAAAAACAAAGCAGTAGATCACACAGAGGAAACACTGGAGCAACAAACAGCTCAGAATGTGGCCCATGGACTCTTCAAAGGATCTGCATATGATACAATGATAGTCAACACTGGTGTTTCCTTTCCTAATGCCAATAGTCGCAATGAAGATGCAAAAGCAGTAGTGGATGAAATGCTGAGACCTAACTCAAATTACAATAGTAGCACCAACCCAATAGGCATTGTGTTTATCCCACATGCTCACAGTGGGACAAACGAACCTTTTTACTTAAAAATGTCCTTGATAAAATTGTAAAGAAAAAAAAAGTCTTAATTTTATTGTCTATTTGCAGTACTGGGGATCGACTTCAGGGCTCTGTGCATGTCAAGCAAGGGTTCCCCACTGGGCTTTCCACTGAGTATGTCTCCAGTCCAATTTTATTAAGCCTTGACCTTGAAGGACATGTATTTTTTTTATTTCTGTTAAGGGAACAAAGAGTGCACAAAGCTTCTGCTGCAGAAGAACAGCTGTCTCCAGGAAAAGCATCTGTACAACTGGGACACAAACCCAAGGTATACAATTCTATGGCACACTGTTTCTATTTAAAAGAACAACTGGCAGACAATCTATATTTATTCAGGCTTCAGTATTTGGCAGACACTTTATCTAAAATGAATAAATTGAACTGCCACTTCAAAGAAAACAACTGTCAGCACTTGTTGCCATGATAAAATCTGAGCATTCAAGTAAAACTCAAAATTTTAGAAAACACATTTACCACCCTGAGCAAAACTTAGATTTTTTCAGATGATATCAGTGGTGATATTTAAAAATGTGATTTTCTTCATATTCTATAATCAAATATATCAACATTTGCAAGATCTGCATTTCTCAGTGAACCAATATTTGCAAAAATGATGAATTTGTGGCATTAAAAAATGACATATGGGTAAATGATCCAACCAAAGTGTAAGACAGACCAATGGATTTTGATGTAGCATAATAGAAAAAGTTCAGTTATATAGCTTAAGATTTTTCATTACAACCAACTTTGAAGAAGATACCATCTGTCAAGTTTTGATGTAGACATAGCATCAAAGAAGATCCATAATTATCTAAAAAGATAATTCAAGTTACTCCTCCTCTCTCCAACCACATACCATGTGAGGACAGATTTTCTTAAGTACTTCAACCAAAACAATGTATTGCAACAGATTGAATGTGAAATCAGAAGGGAGTCCAGCTGTCTCCCATTACAAGGACATAAAAGACTGCAATATGTAACCAATGCCATGCTTCTCCCTAAATTTATTCTCAGAGTTATTTTCAAAAAATGTTATTTATAACACTGTGGGGTGGTTTATCATTATCTTTAAATTAATAGAATTTAAAATTGTTCTCAACTTCTAATATGAAAAATACCATTAAATGTAATTCCCATATAAAGTTTCAATAAATTTTGTGAATTTATTCCCAAGACCAAAAATTTCAAGATACACTACACTATAGATATGTTCACTGAAGTTAAAATAATGTTAGTTGTACAAAAAATATATGACACGGAACTGGCATAGAATGTGCCAGAATGAATGGAAGTTACCAAAAAACACTGAATTATATTTCAAAAATAATATAGGCACTGATATGAAGAAGCTCTTCCCCTACCTCCATGACCCAAAACAGGGTAATTTGAGTATCAATTAAGAACAGTAGTTGTAAATGATCAAAATACAGTAAATAAAAAACTAATAATTTCCTAGATAATTTATAACCCACCAAAAACCCCAACTAAAATTGTCATTGATCTTTTCAGATTACTAAGACATCAACTTACTTTTCAGAAAACTAGTATAACTGTTTTTAAACATTAACCCAGCTTTCCTTGAACAAACTATTTCAGAATAGCTGATTATTTCAGATAAATCTCCATAGAAGTCCAGTAAACACAGGGAAAAAAGATGGTTAGAAAAACACTACTCTGCAAACACTAAAATGGAGTGAGTTATCAATATACAACATGTGATCATTAATTGTAATTTGACAACTTGACTTGAGTAAGAACTACCTATCAGATTAGTAAAATTCTGGTTGGTTTGTATTTATCTATGTATTTATTTATTATGGATTTAATACAGGGTCTACTGGGTCTCAGTGCATAGATCGGACTCATAGTGATCCTCCTGTTTTCAGCCTTCCAAGTGCTGGGATTACAGGTGTGTGCCACCACGCCCATTTCGTTCTTTCTTTTCTTTTCTTTTTCTTTGCAGTATCAGGAATTGAACCCAGGACCTTGTGCATGCCAGGCAGTGCTTATTCTACTGAGCTATCTTCCGGCCCCACCATACCCAATTTCAATCACTATTGTAGCACTCTCCAGGGGCGGGGCTGGCACAGCACTCCTGGGATCAAACCCCTGTCCCTGCACCTGCTAAGCAGGCACTTTTATCTGCTGAGCTATCTGGCCAGCCCTAAAGTTCTGGTTTTGTCTGCAGATACCTGACATGTAGACTGCAAACTGAAGAGAGAAGACCTGTCACAGTTGTAGATGGCACCAACCAACAGGCTTATAGCCTGGATAGAATTAAAAGAGAAGGAAACCTGCCCTTTTCTTCAAAGGAGATCTGGTCTTGGCCATTGCCTTCAATTGTTGGTCTCTAGTTCCTTCAAGCTTCTGGCAACTCTTCAGCCAAACACACACCTCTTGACTAGTCAAATTCCTATCAGTAACTTCACAATGAGCTTCCAAGCTTTCAACCTTCAGCTGTTACTGTGTCACCTGACTTCCTAGCCCACCCACTACCATTTTGGATTCTGCCTGATTCCTATAGATAGCCTTCAGATTCCTCCCCTTCTGGTCCTTTAAAGCTACTCAATAAACCCTGCATAATTGTTTATATTTTGTACTGATTTTGTTCTTCTCCTGAAAATACACAATGAATACTAAACCTATTAAGTGAAAGATAATTGATGGATTGGGTTGACCTCTGAACTCTGACTAACCTTAATGTCACTAAAAGAGATTTACTGGCCATTTTGCGTTTAATGAATTGAAAAGACATCATTTAGTAAGTAGTATTGCCCAATATGGTCAATCCTCAAGGTCTAACTACGAAGCTATATATAGCAAAGTTGTGGCATAGAATTACAAGTAAAAGGTAATCACAGACAAATAACTAGTCACATCCAGAATGTGAAAAGGCCACAAGAAAAACATCTAGTTCTTTAGCACTTAAGATAGCACAGAAAATGTTGGAATGAGGGTGTGAGAGGAACTCCTGAATTCTGAGTGGCATAGTAAGAAAACATAATGTGTCAAGCTTATTCAGATCCTTATTTGAACAAACCAATTATGAAAGGGCATTTTTGAAACAGCATGGAAAACATGAAGAAGGATTGAGTGGTACTGAGTAGCTTTGTTAGGTGTGATCAAGCACTATTGGTTAGACACATGGGTGTATATTTCTTGAATTTAAAATACTCCAATAGAAAAAAAAAAGTGGAGGAAAACAAAACAAGTGCAGCAAAATATTGATGCTTACCAGAACTTACACGAAGATACACGGGTGTTTGCTATATACTTTTACATTTTCATGTTTAAACACATCCTATGAATAAAAGGAAAAACAGCCCTTTAGATACTTACATTGATGGCAAGGCACACAAAATTCTTTTGCTTGGTGAGCTTATAATCTTCGATTTTTTTTAAAAAATTATTTATTTATTTATTTATTTATTTGGTACAAGGTTGTCTCAGTTAGTCCTCTCTCGTTGCTGGGACAGATACCCAATATTTAAAATGAGGGAAGGAAGGGTTTATTTAGCTCAGTTACTGGAGGTTTCAGTCCATACTCAGCTGGCTCCAAGGCAAAGCGGAACAGAGCAGAGAACAATCTCTCAAGTGCAAAAAGTGAGATAGCATAGGGAGGGGCTGCAGCTCAGCCAGCCAGCTAGCCTCTCAACCCTCCTTACATGGCAGCAAATTAACCACTTCAGGGCAGGTGCAGCATCCACACCCACAATGATCAGTTGCAAACTCCAGAAGCCGTCCCATGACTGCATGAGGCTTTGGGGGCCAACTAGATACACACCATAACAAAGGTCTTGCTTGCTGCACAGCTCAGACTCACAGATCTTATCTCAGCCTCTCCAGCACTGGAATTACATGCGTGCTCCACCATACCTAGTTTCAGTGGCTGGCACCATGCATCCGGGGTTCCAGGGCTGGCATGACATGCAACACCAGGGATCAAACTCGGGTCCCTTGCACTTGCCAGGCAGATGCTTAGACCACTAAGCCATCTTCCCCAGCCTGGGTTTATAACCTTTGAAAGAATAAGAAAATGAAGTTAAGTATTGCTCAAGTGAGTAATTCAAGTAGTAAATACTATAACTCCATGAAGCTTAACATTACTAGTTATCAGGTAGCTGCAAGGATATTTACCTTAATAAAAGAAATCTACTAGAAAACATTTATCCTTGTGTTAGACTTACTAAGCTCATCTAATAGAAAAATGAGTTTTCAATCTAGACAGAATACAAACTTTTAGAACTATCAACAGGAAAACACATCTGTCCTGCTCAGGAAAACACTTTGCTTTTAAAGTGTAACCTTAAAATAGGAAAGAGAAGCACATAAGATATGTTCATCCACAGTGATCCATAGAATCTAATCTTTTCACTCTAACGACCACAGAACAGTCTCTATAAATGCTTTCCTTAAGTTACAACACATTTAAGCCATTCAAAACTATGACTGCAACATTAAATATGAAGTACTATTAAATGTCTGATAACAGACTAAACAAATGCTGCTGCACTTGGAATAAATCAACTTAGAACAATTACACTTAATTGATCTATTAGTAAAAACTGGAAAGACACAATAGTCATCTCAAGAAAATTAGAAAAATATTATGGGTATAATTTATGAGTATAAAAACTATATACAAACACAGACTAAACTTAAAAAAAAAACCTTTGAGTGAAATTAAATGCTAACTATGCTTAGTGACAGATAAGTACTCAGTCTTTTCACCAGTAAATACTAGCTGCATCTTCACCTACCTGTGGTTATTAAGAAGCTCTTCCCAACTTATTTCAGTATAAACTCATACTTACTGAATGATATCTTCATTTTTCAGTACTAGCCAAAAATAATAAGCAGCAAACATTAAGCTTAAAACAAAACATGGGGGAAAAGAATACGTTGGAATCCTGAAAAAGGAAACAGCTAACTATATATTTGAGGGTTGTTTTAATGTATTATGTAGTATCAAGCTTTTAGTTTGTTATTTAGGATGACCTACTGGCCCAACTCTAAATTAACTTGCTTGACATTCAAATAAAAAATTGATTTAAGTATCAATATTGAAGTATGAAATTTTTTTATCTCAATACAAAAAAATGTAGTATTGTTCCTATGATCATCTTAAAAACAATTTTATTCAGTAAATGATGAGTGAGGTATACTATCAAATGAATTTTGATAGTAAACACACTTTTCAGTCAGGTCAAGAATATATGTTTCATATAATAATGTCCATTTTAATGTGGAATATTTAATTTTCTACATTGAACATATATTAAGACTACAAAAGACAAGAGTTAAATGTATCAATATATTCAATATCTCTTTTAGAACATAAAAATGAGCAGAAAATTGCAGGGCATGGTGGCCCAGACTTGTAATCCCAGCACTCAGGAAACCGAGGCAGGACTGTCATGACTTCAAGGTCAGCCTGGACTACACACCAAAACCCTGTCTCAAAATACAGAAAAAAATTTGTGCTGTTTAAATCTTTATAATCAGGTAGTGTTCACAAAAATGATAATCACATATTGTTTAAATGTACTTTGTACTTTTTTTTTTTTCTTTTTTTGTAGAGCCTTCCTGCTGAACTACACACCCAGCCTATTTTTGAGACAAGGTAACACTACATTGTGGAGGCTGTCCTTAAACTTGTAAAGCTCCTAAATACCTGGAATCACAAGTGTGGACAACTATGCCCAACTTATTTTCATCTTAAAAAACAAAAAGTGAACACTAGATAAAATATTATAGACATTTTATGTCTTAATGTCATTTAATGTACTTAATGTCAATGAACATGGTATGTAAACAGATTGTGTGGACTTATAATCAACATTTTCAGGCTGGCCAAATAGCTGGGCGGATTAAAGCCCCTGCTTAGGCAGACAGGGGGTGTGCTGAGAGGGTGACTGAGACAGGATTGGGTGTGGTGGCACACACCTGTAATCCCAGCTCTTGGGAGGCTGAACACAGGCGGGTCAGTATGAGTCCAATCTACAGAGTGAGACCGCATAGACCCTGTACTAAATACAAAAAAATTATCAGATACAAAAGCTACATTTCTTATTATATAGGTCCTGCTTTATCTTGGTCTTAACCATCCAGCAGAAAAATATAAAAATGAAGTATAAAAAGTAAAGCCATATTAATAGGCTGAGCTGTAAAAGGCTCAAGTCAGCAACTTCTGACATTGCCAGTCTTACGGAAAACCCACTACTATTATGGACTACTGGACTATATTGGAATATTTTGCTGAATTCATGCACCTAAATATTTAAATGACAATGGAATAAATATACTTCTCTGACAAAACTAAACAAAAAAAGGGGATACAAATGAACATTTTATATCTATGGATTCAAAATAATTAGGATAGATATATAGCTACATTTTCTTAATTCAATGAATAGAAAGATTTGTTCTTGGGGCCGGGGAGATGGCTCAGTGGAATAAGCGCTTCCCTGGAGAAAGCAAAGGCCTGAGTTCAACCCCCAGTTCTGAAAAAAAAGATTTGTTCTAATAGTGTTTGTAAACAGGCTATCATGTCTGCATCTTGTACAATGAATAACCACTAAGACAACAATATGCAATGTATTAATTTTTGAAACTGTCCTAATTGGATTTGAAACTGTCTCATTACTGTTTCTCAATAAAATTATTGAAAAAAAATAAATACAAAAAAATTTTCATTTCCAAAACTTTAAGGAATTAGCTGATTTTATATCCTCGAACATATCATTGCACTGTAACTCATTTTCAAGCTATGCAATCAATGATTTCATCTGAAAACAAAAGATTTAAAAAGCAATGTAAAATGTCTCCATCAACAGGCCACATATAAGACAGTGGCTATAACACATAGCTTAGGTAGATAAATACCATCTATGCTTGAGTAAATACTATGACTCTCATGCAGTGACAAAACGCCTAGCCACGCATTTATCAGACTGCATCTCCATCCCTAAACTACACATAATTACATATTTAAAGACCTGCTATTCTCATCAAAGTAAAGTAACAGTACCATAAATATACATCTTTCACTTTTCTATCTTAACACTGCTCTATTACTCCATTCAGAACTGTTGGAATAGAAAAAATTAACATAGATCGCTTTTAAAATAGCAAAAACCAGTTTTAAAGATGACAGTTAAATCCACAAATTAGTATTTTAAATTTCTTTCAGAAAAGCTAATTCCACTGCATTTAAATATTCAAATGATATTACACCAAAAGCTCAACACACAACTTTCTTAATGCAAACAAAAATACCTAAGAAATTAAAGTTTCTACGAAACACATTTTGTAAAGTTTAAACTTTCAGCTAAAAATATTTTCAAACTGCACTGCATCTTTAAAAATCTCAATAATTATGGAAAAAAATTTTAAAAAGTAACTTGATAAGCAATATAAGCCACTCATACTTTATTAGCCTTCTCTACTTTTCTGTTAAACTTTGGATAACATTTTTTTCTCCCCTTTGGTCAAAAAGCAATTCTTATAAATATTGGTATGTGTCATCTACAACCAGTTCAATCTGAACCCTCAAGTCATTTATCTGACCTCAGGTATATTGAATCCAATAAATCAGATTTGATTTTGTTAAATATTCCGATGAAGGCTGGTGTTTTAAACAAACAAACAAAAACCCCTAAGCATTCAATATTTACTTAAGGAGCTTAAACAAAAGGTTTTAATTATTAGCACTGGACCCAGGCTTTCATTTTCATTCTTATTAAATGGTTCAAGTAAAGATTATTACAATTAAGGTGTGAAGAATATCATGTGCAAAATTAATTTTTTGGCAGAACCGGAAATCAAACTCGGCCCCTTGTGCTTGCCAAGCAAGTACTTATTCTATTGGGATATCCAGTAGAATAAGTACTTGCCTGGCAAAATTATTTTTTGAAGAGTTTTTTTTTTTTAACTTTCTTTCTTTTGGTAACCATTTCCATGAGCCTTCCACCCTCATCTAACTAGAACTACTTCTATAAAATCCCTAACAGGAAATTAATTTTTTAAAAATTCTACCTCTAGGCCTCCACACACTCCCATTCCCAGCTCAAGTACTTAATGTCTCTTGTAAAGTACGTCTCCCATAAATATTCCAGTATTGCATAAATATTACAATATTAAGGAATCAATTTTAATGAATACAAATCAAAGGAAATGAAGAAAGTCACTTTCACTCAAATCTTTTAAAAAGCATGTTTCCAAGTTATATTTTAACTTCTCTCATGATTTTAAGAAAAGATGAGCACAAAATTTTTCTGCTAAAGACTTTATTCATGAATCTATAATAGAATTCAAAACAGCAAAGAACATGAAAAGTTTTCAGATTTACCAACTAAATATACCAAAGAATACTTGTACAATCCATATAACAAAAATATCTAAAAATGGACATTTGAGAATATAAACCCTACTCTGTGGAATAATAAAGGTAGGTAACAAAGAATTATTTAATACAGTTTGACAGAAATGTTTATTATATGGTTAAATACAATTCAAAAGAAATCAAATATAACTGATAAAATAACTATTTCATACCTAATCTCTTGGTAAAGTGCTATTTTTATACTAAAACATTAGTAAAGACTAAAAACTTGAATGTTGAATCATCATCCCGATAGTATTGTTTTTCAATATTTACTATGTTGGGGCCAGGGAGATGGCTCAGTGGAATAAGCACTTCCCTGGCAAGCACAAGGGCTTGACTTCCATCCCCAGTTCTGCCAAAAAGAAAAAAAAAAAAATTTACTATGTTCATCACATTCATATGTCAATATGAGACTGTTAAGTGAAAACTTAAAACATTAAAAAAAACCTTTAGATTCAGTGATTATTTCCTAAAAATTAAAAATTACCACAGCATGGCTAAATGAAGCTTTTCATGATACAGGAGTATACTAGACATAATTTTTCCATTGCTTTAAGAATGATGGGGGGGGGGAAGGATGATCTTTGGTTTGAAGCTGCCTGTTTTCTAACTGGATGGGTATAGCTAGTAAAAGTCATAAAACAGCACATATTTAATGTGAAATATAAGAGAATACTGGGACAATGGTCAAAGGCAGTGAATGGCATGTATAGTCTTGAGGATGAGCTCCCTGAAATCTGTAACTGACACAGCAAGTGCTACAGAAAAACCTAGTAAGGACAGACTCACTTCCTTTCATGAATGACCCTCTTATCAATTCATTAACAGCATCAGCCAGAGAAAACTGGTTGAAAAAAAGTAAATAAAGGCACACAGGTGCAAAGTTTAAATAGATAAATAGGATCAACTGAATTATATATGCAAGCATAAATGTATCCACTCCAAGCACTCACACACTCTCTCTCTCTCTCTCTCTCTCTCTCACACACACACACACACACACACACACAGAGGCTCAATACATTACTGCATACACTAATTCTATGCCTATGGCTATTATATGTATCGTAGAAATCAGAACTAGCTGGTAAGTTTTCCAGAATAAATGTTGATCAAAATTTCACCTTTCCTCAAAATGAAAGGCATTAAATTAACACAGCAAATATGCAATAAGACTGGAAACTATCAGTCATAAAAAATTGAATCTTAGAAAGGATGAATTTCATAGCAGAAAGTTGATTTTTTCTCTCTCTCCTTGAATAATCAAATGTAAATGCCTTTTAGCAATGGCACCATTCAAATCCCACAAAAAATCAAGTAGTGCTCCTCTTAGGAGCAACTCCATTGGTACAAACTGTAAAACCTGCTGGGGCGCATTAGAGTTCAGTAAAGTACTCAACAATTCATTCATGTTCTGCAGATATTGGAAAGCTGGATTTGGAAGGTTCTGATAACCAACGCATAGTAGGACTGCACAGGTCCTCAGGGACTCAGAAGACACGGGACAAGAAAATGTGATGAATCTAAAACAACTGTGGAGTATAAAGATCAAGCCAGCCATAAATCTTGTTAAACATGAGAGCACAGGCAAAATCATAACATCTCCTCTATGAAGCTGCTGTAATGAATGTAGAAGGCAGTCCAAAAACAAATGCTGGTAATGCGGGTCTCCGTCATGAAGCAGTGAACAGCTAAAAGCTGAGAGTTCAGCACATTCCAGGATTTGAACTTCCAGTGGTATATGCTTTCTGACATCATGGAGAGTTGGTAAACCTACAAACAGGCACTTTATTTGGTTCCTGGGTTCCAAAAGCTCCTCATCTTGAAGGCACTGGGTAAGACTGAACAATTCAGAAAGTAATAGCTCTTCTGAAAAAATATGACAAGAACAACAGTACTGCTGTTGTGGTCTCAACTTGGAACCCATGTTCAAAGGTCCTAAGGAATTTTCAATTGCTTCATTAAGAGCCTTTACAATTTCACCATCGCAAAAAGGAGAGCATTTTACCTTTGGCAGTTTCTTGCCTTCTATAACATGCCATAAGTCACAGTCAAGATTGGAAGCTGTCCCTTCTAAAAAAGAATTTTGTCCAGGATAATACACAGCATGGTCATCAGCCCAAGTATTAAAGTACCCTTTGGCTACTTTATCTTTCCAAGATAGGGTTTCCAGAATCTTCCTTTCATTATAGGTTTTAAAATATCTGTTTCTCTGCCCAAACCATTTTGTATTGGTACTACAACCAATATTGTATTTTTTTACTAGCCAGTTATTTCTGGAAAGAGGCCTCAGTTGAAATTTTTGCATAAAATACTGTACTGCACAATCCCTTAAATTGTTCAACTTTGTTTGTTCCTCTTTTTCCATACATTTAAACAGACGAATGTTCTCAGAAATAGTCTCTAACTGATATTTATGAAAAAAAGCACAACACTCTTCATGCTTTTTAAGAAAAGATTCAGGAATCACATAATGGGGAAAGAGAGCTTTGCTGGTCATTTCAGTTCCAAAATTCAGCACCATCTTAGATAACACAGGCTGGATGGCCTCTCTTCCTTTATACTGGAGACACACCACATAGACTTCGGAGTTTCCTGCCTTGCTTGTTGCAGGTTTGAAGACGTGGACTCGGTCAAAGGAACAGTTTAACAAGTACATCAGGTTTATGGAACAATGTTCAAACAAAGTAAACATTTTTAGAACAAAAGAGCCACCAGTTCCGAGAGTAGTCAGAGCAGTGACAACTTCACAGTAATGCAAAGAAGAGACTAAAGCTTCCTGTTCACCTGGGTTTCCTTGGCAATCAAAACTCCCATCTGCAGTGATCAAGTGAATGGTAGCCATGCTACTCAGAAAATTCTTAAGTCCAGTCAGATATTCACGGGTCATGATATCACCAGTATTATCTGGTCCAAAGTACCACCAATGCAAGGTACTTGCAATGAGTCGGTCATCCATAATCATTGAAAGATTGTCATTTGCTTCATTGTATGGATTCAGAGTATTAGCTATCCAACTCCAATCACAAGGGAACTGATGGGATTTTAAGTAGTGGTTGAGACTAGCTATAAAAGCTCCAGGAGCTTCACAAAGGTGAAGAGAATTCAGTTTGCCATTCTGAAAGACCTCCTGTGGAATAAGCGGAAAGCTACACAAAATCTCATGGAATTTACACCACGCTTGAGTACAAAGTTCAGCATTCACAGATTTTTTCACATGAGAAATTATTTTTCCTGCTTTATTAGTAAAAGCAGTGTGTTCATGCCACTCATCCAGTTTCTTATCACTCAAGAGGTTTTTTACTTCATTTAAGGAGTTCTTCAGGTCAAGAAATGCATTCAATTCTGTGTGGTCACAGATGAAAATCTCACTAGGATCTGGTAACTGCCACTCACTATTAAGTGGCTTGCAGTAAGAAAAGTTCTTGGCAAAGAGTTCAAAAATGTCATCCAGAACATCTGGGCTGAATGTCTCAAGACTTGCTAACTGCTGAACTGGTACCTTTCTGCACTTGCTCATTTTCAAATTAAATGAAAATCTAGGAGAGAAAAACATTAAATCAATAAAATTTATTAGTGAATGAAGTATCTGCAATAAATCTAGTAACACTCATAATAAACTCCATAAAAGAAGACTAATGTCAGCATTGTTATAAAAAAAAAAAAAGGCAATATAAAATAAAAAATAACAGCTTCAATGTTCAATAGACCTGAGTTCCAGTTTTGCCTCTTATAACTTAATAAGGGGCTTGGGAAAACTGTATCTTGACATTGTTTTTCACCAAAAAGAAAAGAAAAGAAAAACACCCTGCCATGTCTTTTTTTAAAAGAAGGATAAAACACACGGGCATACAAAGAACATATACCAAAGAATAGTCTTATGAGTGAATGGCAGCTTCTACCATAGTAATAGGTCTAGCTCCTCCCCAAAGTTCTCTACCTACAGCTGGGATAACACCCACATGGCTGCAAACATCCAACATGTAGAGATTTATCCCTAGACATGACTTTGGTCCAGTTCTAAGAAGCAACCTTTAGCATTTTTAAAAAATTTCCTACATACCTCACCCCCTCCCAGAGGCATCCTGCACATGAACCTGGTGCTTACTCCTACCATCAAGCCCCTCTGCCATCACCCACTTAGCCACCTACTAGCATTACTAAGCACATCTTCTGTCCAAATTTCACTGAGTCATGCACTTTGGTGGTATCAGTCATCTCTACTGACCACCAAATCACATTCACTGGTACAGTTTAGATCTGGAATGTTCTCCAGAGGCCCGTGTGTTAAAAGCTTGATCTCTAGACTGTGCTGCGATTGGGAAGTGATAAAAGCTTTCACGGTAAGGCCTTATAGAAAATTAATCATACCCTTGAAGAGAATATTGGGATTTCCTCTGTCTGTCTCTGTTTGAATGTCTGTCTTTGTCTGTCTCTGTCTCTGTCTTTCTCCCTCCCGCCCCTACCTTCTGCTTCCTAACCATCACTGGGTGAGCAACCCTCCTTCTCCATGCACCATGCACAATGCACACCCTACCATGGTGCCTGGCAGTGAGCTAAGTGATCACTGAACTGAAAGCTATGAAACTATGAGCCAAAATAAACTTTTCCTTCTAACTTGTTTATATCAGGTATTTTGCCACAGTGATGGAAAGGCAGCTAATACATTCATCACAACACCTGTAAACTGTGTTGCACTTCAATAATTAGCCTCCACCTGCTTACTGCTAAAACCATAGTTTTCTGTGGTATGTCTGTAACTTACAGATTCCTGCCTCAAATATGATTGGTCATACAGTTTCATGCTTGCACTATAACCTCTCATTACTTCTGCTTGCCACTAAAACTTAAAAACACTTTTGTAGCAGAATTTTCAAATGAAAAAAAAAGCCTTACCAAATATAATTACAAACACATTTACTGTATACTTTGTGCTTTAACACTGCCCAAGAAGCCAAAAAAATTTCTCTCCTGGAAAAAGAAAATAAGAGAAAAAAGCACTATATAATGCCATTACTGTTAGGGAAGTTCTGAATTCCAATAAAGCAATGAGTACTACCAGGCACTTATTAGTGAAATTTAATAGGTGCTTTCACTCGTAAATTCTGTACTTAATTTAGTATATGCAGTTCATTCTGGATCTTGTTTTGCAAAAACCTAAGTTTGTTAGATGTAAAAAAAAATTTGACAACTAAGGACCAGCCAGATAGCTCAGTAGACTAAAGCGCCTGCTTAGTCAGAGCATAGGGGCCAGAGTTCAATCCCCAGTGTGCTGTGCCCCTGGGGCATGCTGAGATGGCATGGAGGCTGGGTGTGGTGGTGCACACTTGGGAGGCTGAAAATAGGAGAATCACTCTGAGTCCAATCTATGTGATGAGACCCTGTAGACCTTGTCCTAAAATACAAAACAACAACAAAAACAACAGAAAAAAAATTGACAACTAAATCACCATCCTAAAACATGCACATGTTCAGAGATTAAACTGGGGAATAAAGGCGATCTGCTGTCCTAAGAAGTACAATAATGCCCAGAAGACTTCATCCCACTAGTGTTTACTTTTTACTATCTTTTCTGGCACACACTTTTCATCCCTTTTATGTTTGACTTAAGTTTACTGACTCTAAACTTTGTAAGCGATTTTGTAAATTCCTTGATAGAATGGGTTTTCTTTATAGTCATTTCTGTTTCTCCACAGTGTACTTACAAATTACAAGTAAATACAGGTTAACAGTGACAAATACTTATTAACATTGACTAACCTTAGATCTTTTTTTTTTTTTTTTTTTAGGTTAGAAACTATAGTCAAATCTGAAGGCAAAAAGATATTGATTCTGCATTCACAGAAGTACTAAATAAGGACTGAAAATTTTATTACAACAAGCTCTTCTATATTAATTCACAGTGCTCACTAAATCTACAACCATGTTTAGGTCTCAAATATATTCTATTGCAAGTCTGACTTCAGTCATTAATTTCACACATTAATAGCTTAAGTTAAGCTGTAAAATCTTACCTAAATTTTACCTAAATAGGTAAATTACCTTTACATGAGGACAACCAAAGAGATGCATATACTCTACTGTTCTTCCTCACTATACTTAAGCTACGCTACAAGGCAACTTTCAGTACAGCTCCCATTATCATTCCCCTCCAGTCACACAGAAGACATCATGCACCTTCCAAGCCCAAAACCCTTGCACTAGCTGGTCCTTCTACCGGAGATGCTCTTCCTCATGTATCTTTATTTATTTATTTATTTTAGGGAAGGGTCTACAGGGTGTCTAGGGTCTCACTACTAGATAGGACTCTTAAGTGTTTCACCTGTTTACAGCCTTCCAAGAGCTGGGATTACAAGTGTGCACCACCACGCCCAATCTCATTTGCCCTCTCAGCATGCCCCAGGGGCAGGGCTAGCACAGCAGGCCCAGGGATTGAACCCCCAACCCCTGTGCCTGCTTGCAGGCACTTTAATCCACTAAACTATTTGGCCAGCTGTTTGGCGACTAACTTTCACATGTTCTTCCAGTATTTGTGCAAATGTTATTTTCCCTGTGAAATCTATAGGCCCTGACATACTTATTTAAAATTGTACCTTGCCAACGACAAGGTATAATTCCCAACGACACTCGGTTCATTCAAACTTATTTATGCCTACTGTTTATTGTTTGTTTGTCTTCTACACACTACACCATAAGCTAAATAGAGCAGGGATCTTTGTTTTGCTTACTCATACATCACGCTAAAAAGTCGGAACGTGTCTACCTAGTACAAAGTAAAGGACCCAGTGAGTATTTACTGAATATTTGGATATCACACATTGCACAAAAGGATCTTCTAGATCAGTTACTAAGTCATACTAATTCATTTTATTTTCATTCCATCACTTCAACGCATCTCAAAAAGAGGCAAAACAAAAATCTGTGGTTTTTAGATTGCACGGAAATTTTGTCCAGTATGTAATCCTGGGTCACTTTCATTAAACACTCCAAAGAGCTTTGTGGCATCATAATCCTGTTAGGTGGGTCAGTATTACCATTCCTACAACGCAGACTTGAATAATTTATTATTATTATTTCTGCCAAAAGCCACAGAGCATACTTACTTGTACAATTCAGCAACCTAATACAGAACCCACAAGTTCTCAGCAGTTCTCATTTCTCCACGTAACACAAAGGAGACTTGGAAGCGTTTCTGCCAACTCCTCCGAGGAACTGTGAAAAAAAACCAGGGTTGATGTAGCGCTCACTTTGGGCCACAGTCGCACTTCACTTTTGTGAAACTGAGTCCCAAGCGCTCCTCGAGCGACCCCGCCTCCGCCCTGAAGGAAACTCGGTCGTCCCAGACCCAGCCTCACCCTCTGGGAAGTCCAGACCCAAACTCACGACCCGGCCTTGGTTACCTCCGCTCACGCCCGCCTGGGCCCCACGGGCCGGGGAGACTGCGCTTCACTCGCTCTTTTCACTCCAGGGAGCCATTCTCCACTTCCCTCCACGGTCGGCTTCCAGAGCAGGCCGTCCTCTGGGTCCGCGGCACCCCCAGCAGCAGGGGAGATGGGCGTAGCTGAAGGCCAGGAAAACTGGCCCGGACCCGCCCTCTTGGCACCTGCACCCGAAGTCCTCCTCCAGGACTTGCCCTGGCCGGACGCCTGCTACGGCAGCCCGTAGGCCCTGACAGCCTCACTGCGCACGCGCCTGGCTGGGCTGGCGTCACGTACGCTGACGTCACGCTCGCAGGCTACTCTCCCAGTTTAGCCTGGGTTTCGGTTCTCCTCAAGAAACTCGAACCGCGAGAGGCCAGCCCCCCGCGCCCCGGGTGCTATGGCAACGGAAGCTACGCATGCGTAGTTAGCTGAGCGGTGGCGTGGAGGGTTAAGGAGGAGCGGACTGGTTCGGAAAGTGCTGGCTCCGCCTTCCTACTCCCAGAGCCCAAAGATTTTCTTTCTAGCGTTGTTCAGCGGAATTAGTTCCTAGAATAGGGTGGATTGAAACTGAAACTCAAAACCTATGTCGTTGAAAGCCAAACTTGGGAAACTGCTAGCTAATATTGTTATATTGTTTTTATAAGTAGGGAGATGTAACTATATCACGCATGTGTGTACATATATCAATAGAAGGACCAACAGCAGAACAAAAATGAAGATTTAAAAGGAAATTTTTTTTAAAAACCTCGAATAACCAATAAAGTCATACGCAAGATTATTTAACCTATTGGTAAACGAATTGGAAGTGTTTCATTTTGCTTGGATTAAAAAGATTGAAAATGGCTATTGTTGGAGAGACTATGGGGGAATGAGTTAATATCTGTGAGTGGGAAGTTAACAGTTTCTATGTAGATATCTGCCCCAAAGTCTCATAGGTAGGTTTTGGGGATGGTAACTGGATCTGGGGACATATGCTCCTCAGTAGACTTGAATTTATAGTTAAATGTTATTTGGGGGTGAAGCCTGGTTGGAGAAGGTGGGTCACTAGGTCCTTGGCCCGGAAGGGTATATCTCCCTCCCTCTTTCCTTGAGGTCTCTCAATCTCCTTCCCCCTTCTCTTTCTCTCTCTCTCCTCCTCCCTCTCCCTTCCCTCTCAGGTCTCTCCCTCTCTTTCCTTCCAGTCTGCCATGCCATGAGTTGTTGCCCTTCTGCCCTTCTGCCATGCTACCCTGGCTTGGCAACAACCAACCCTGGACTGAAACCTCTTTAAAACTGTGAGCCAAAATATACCTCACACTTATGTTGTGGGTGTTGGGTATTTTGTCCCAGATACAAGGAATGAAACTAAGATAAGGAGTGAGTAAAAAATAGTATAAATCTACAGAAGCCAAAATTTAAAATAGGAAGGCATGTTAGCCCAGCAATTTCCAAACCTGGCAATTTACCCTTAAGAAATAAATAACTGACTCTTACTCTGGGCAGAAGGCTCATTTCAGCACATTAATAGCAACAACAGTAAAAGAGAGAAATATACTTTCTACTTAAGGGAATTAATTTTTTGTGATGCATAACATATGAAACCATTAATAGGCTGTGTCTGTCAATATCTGTGAAGCCATTAAGAGGCTTATCTGCAACAGTGTCATATGAACATAAAACATAGAACTGTGTGTAGAGTTTGAACCACTTACATAAATAGATTTTAAGTGTAAATTATTTTTCAAAGTTTCCAGGACATGCTTCAGTGGGGAAAAGATTATCTTTCCAATAAATGTGCTAGATTCATTTGGATGTTAATATGAAAAAAAAAAACTTAGTTGTTTGCATTATTCACATAATTAACAAAAATACACTTCATTTGATTGCCAATCTGTAGTTTAAATACTCAATAACTGTAAGAAAACATCTTTGTAACTTTGCAGTAGGCTAAAATGTAATAACTGGACACAGAAAGCACTAACCACAAATGAAAACTGAATAACTGAAATAAAGTGTTCATTAAAATATGCCATCAGAGTAAAGAGGGAATAGGAAAAATATTTAAAATATATGTATATTTTATATACACGTACCCACAAGATCTCACCAGTAGTTGTTGCCTTTCCAATTTAACACAAAGCAGAATTGTGTTAATTCCCAGTTGTGTTAGTTTTGCATTCTCAAATCTGTATTTCTGAATATGTAACTCTCATAAATAAGATACCCCAACAAAGAGTGGACAGAAGTTCATTTCAAAAAAAACAATTTCTGAGAGGCCAATAAACATAGATAATATGCTCAATTTCAATTAATCTTGGAGGAAATGCAAACAAACCACAAAATACTACATTACCCAACCACTAGAATGGCAAAGATGGAGAATAAATGTTGGAGACCATGAATCAATGGATAGCTGTTTGGAAGAAAATGGCCTTAAAAACCAACCAGTTGATTGCCTATGTGTCTCCCCTCCTTCCTTCCTTCTTCCTTCCTTCCTTTCTTCTTCCTTCCCTCCAGTCCTCCCCTAAAGTACTCAGATCATAAGTGTTCTATTCAACCACTTCACAAATGATTATTGAATATTCTAGGCAGTTCCCCCAAGCTTTCCAATAAGTCTCTCGCCTTCAAGAAACAACCACCGATCTACTGCTTGTAGCCATGATTTAGTTCTGCCTATCCTGAATTTCATACAAATTCAATAATTGCAGTGGATATATTTTTGTTTCCAGCCTCTTTCCATTTGGTGTCATTTTAAAATTATATTAATCCATACTGTTTTATGTATATGAAGTTTGTTCTTATTGCTAATAAAAATTTTTAGTTTGGGGATATTATCAATAAACCTACTGTGTGTGTCTTGGTTACTTTTCTTTCATTGCTGGACAAAATACCCAATATCCCAAATTAAAGAAGGAAAAGTTTATTTAGTTCAAAGTTTGTGGAAGGTTCAGTCCTTACTCAGCTAGCTCCAAGGCAGAGTGGTACAAGGCAGAGGGCCAGCTGTTCATGGTGGCAGAAAACAGCAAAACAGCAAGAGCAAAAAGGAGGAGCAGTGGCAGGAGCAAGCCTCTCTCCCTTCCTCACATTGCATGCAGGCTATCTATCCCAGGGCAGGTGTAGCACTCACATCCATAATCCCAGCAGCACTCAGACCCATAATCCTAGCATTGGAGCATGGATTAATCACACTTTAGAAGCCTGCTGCACCAATGACTACATGAGGTTTGGTGGGGAAACAACCAGACACAAACCATAACAGTAGGGCAGGCTAGCTAGCATGGGACATCTTTGTAAACATATATTCTTATTACTTTTGGCTAAATGATCTGGGTATGTAGGAGCTGTGTTATTGGATAGATCAGAAATTCTCAACATCAGTACTGTCAACACTTTGAGAATTACCAAGGCAGATGGGTGTGTAACTTTTTTAAAAAAATATTTTAAAATAGAGTCTCACTATTTATCTAAGGCTAATCTCCAATTCACGATGGACTCTAGGCATGGCTCAAACTCAAGGTCCTCTTTCCTCAGTCTTTCAAGTGCTGGGATCACAGGTATGTGCCACTGACCAACCTGAACGAGTAGCTTTACAATATTTTCTGTGTTCTAAAGTTCATGCATGATGGCACTGGGAAAACCGGCTGTCTACAAGTCAAAGCATCAGACTAGATCCACATCTCTCACCCTCTACTGAACTAAAATTGAAATGGACCAAAGATCTAGGTATAAAAACAGAAGTACTGAGACTGCTGGAAGATAAAACAGGAAAAACACTTGAAGACATGCACATAGGCAAGGTGTCTCTGTACTCTAATATTACAAGAAATAATACCAAGAACTAAAAATTGAGATTATATTAAATTTAAAAGCCTGTTTTTTGAGGCCTAAAGAATATAACAGATGGTGCTGGTGAGATGGCTCAGTGGTCTAAAGCGCTACTTAAAACAAGCTTAGCAAAGCACTGGGACCGCGGTTCAATCCCCCAGCACCACATGCCAGCCAGCCCCGCCCCCTGGTGGGTTGAGCTGGCCACACACACACACACACACACACACACACAAATTAATTAAATAAATAAATTTTTTAAAAAAGAATATAACAGAAATGGGGCTGGGGAGATGGCTCAGTGGAATAAGCACTTCCCTGGCAAGTGTAAGGGCCTGAGTTCAATCCCCAGTTCTGCAAAAAAAAAAAAAAAAAAAAAAAGAATATAACAGAAAGAAGAGACAACCTTCAAAATAGAAAAAGTAATTATCCTCTACTCAGAGCCGGCCAAATAGCTCAGTGGATTAAAACACCTACAAGCAGGTACAGGGGCCAGGGGTTGGATCCCCGGGCCTGCTGTGCCGGCCCCACCCCCGAATTGCACTGAAACAGTATGGTGATGCACGCCTATAATCCCAGCACTTGGGAGGCTGTAAACAGGTGGATCACTATGAGTCTGATCTAGTAGTGAGACCCTGAGCACCCTGTAGACCCTTTGCTAAAATACAAAAAAATAAAAAATAAATTAAAAATAACATCTACTCTTTGAGAGAGGTCTACTACCTAGAATAAAGAACTAAAAGATTAGATCTCACAAAAACAAATGACCCAATTTTAAAAATGGGAAAACGAACGGATACTTCTCAAAAGCACAAATATCCAATAAGTATACACACAAAAAAATGTTCAATAGGTTTACCCATTAAGGAAATGAAAATCAAAACAACACTGAGACTCCATTTGACACCAGGCAGAATGGCTCATCAAGAACACAAGAAACAACAAATGCTGGTGAGAATGGAGGGAAAGGAAACTATTCTACATTACTGGTAAGAATTCAAACCAGTGCATCCACTATGAGAAAGAGTATGGAGATTCCTCCAAAAACTGAAAACAGAAACTGCACTTGATGCAGCATTCTTGGGTATTTTCCTGAAAGAGTTAAAGACATCATACTATAGAAATACATGCATACTTGTGTTTATAACATCATAATTCACAATTGCCAAACTATGAATGGAGAATGCCAGTGTAGTGTACTTACCCAACTGAGTCTTGTTTGACTATAAAGAAGAATAAATTCATGTGATTTGTAGGGAAAGGGATGGAATTTAACATAGCATTATGTGAAGTGAGTCAGACATTGGTTATTGCATGGTCTCTCTTGTATGAGAAACCCAAAATAAAACTCAGAGGTTAAAAAAAGAAGAAAAGCTAGAAAACAGGGAGATAGATTTCATAGAGATGAGGAAAGGAGAAAAGGGAAGGCAGGAGGAGGAAGAAATGGTATCAAAAATTATAAAAATACAGAATATATGTACTAATTTCCCCAAGTGAATATAATTGTGTTGAGCAAATATATACCAATCAAAAAATGAATTCAAGTGACTCATCCACATGGCTGACACTGACAAAAGATCTACAATCTGAGGTACAGGATCTCAGGATAAATCCTGAGGGGATTTGATTGACCTTATCAGACCCAAAAGCTACAATTCTTGTTGCATAGATCTTGCTTAACTTGGTCTTAACTATCCAGCAGAAAAGTATAAAAACAAAGTATAAGAAGTAAGGCCATGGTGTTATGTTGAGCTGTAGGGGACTCAGGTCAACAATTTCTGACATTGCCAGTGAAGCGGAAGACCCAATACTATTATGGACACTGAACTCTTTTAGAATATTTTACTGAGTTCACATACCTATAATATTCAAATAATGGAACTAAACAAAAAAGGGGATACAGATGAATGTGCATTTTGCATCTGTGTATTCAAAATGGTTAGGATAGATATATAGTTACATTCTCTTAATGAATAGAGGGATTTGTTCTAACAGTGTTTGTAAATAGGATATCATGTCTGCATCTTGTACAGCAAATAACCACTGGGAAGAATTATGCAATGTGTTAATTATTGAAACTGTTCTACCAATTTGGTTTGAAACTGTCTCATTGCTATTTGTTTCTCAATAAAATTATGGAAAAAAAAATTCAAAAACAAAACTGATGCATTGTTTTGCAGCCTTACTACCCACAATTCATTAGAATTCTGATTATTTCACATTCTTATCAACTTATATTGTACGTCTTTTTCATTTTGGTCATTAGAAGGAATAAATTGCTTTCTAAATGTTATTCTTTTTTATTTTTAAAATATAATTGGTACAGGGTCTCACTATGCAGTTCAGACTCGTAGTGGTCTATGGGACCAGGAATTGAACCCTGGGCCCTGTGCTTGCCAAAGCAGGTGCTTAGTATGCTAAGCTATCTTATGGGTCCTCTAAATGTTATTCTTAATAAACTCTAATTATATGAATACTGGTTTGGGGGAATTTAGAAGTAGATGAGTGGTATGTAATTTCCTTTATTTTTTTTTATTTTTATTTTTTTGTGTGTTTAGTATAGGGTCTCACTACACAGCTCAGACTCGTAGTGATCCTCCTGTTTTCAGCCTCTCAAGCACTGGGATTACAGGTGTGAGCCACCACGCCCAGTCTCAATCACTATCTCAGCTTGTCTTGGGGGAGAGGCTGGGCACAGCACACTGGGGCTCAAACTCGATCCCTGTGTCTGCCTAAACAGGTGCTTTAATCCACTGAGCTATCTGGCCGGCCCTTTTAAAGTTTTTACTTATTCTTTTTTTTTTTTAATGGTATGTAATTTCTTAAACAAAATCACTGTGTTCCCTGATGTTTATAAATACTATTAGCAACCAAATGGCTAAGATTTTACTGACTCAACACCTACAAAAATTAAACCATTACCTAAAATTTATTGAGTATAAAGTACATGCTCAAAACTATGATATTTTGCTAACTTTTTAATCCAATAAATCCCATGAAATAGGTACATTCATTGTCCCCATTTTATAAACAGAGAAATTAAGGATCAAACTGATGAAGCAATTTGCTCAAGTCTTGCAGCCAGTAGGTATCAGAATTTGGAATAAGTGTTCACGATTGGAAGACCAATAGAGTATGTGGAGAATTCCTACAAGTTGCATCCATTAACTTAAAAATACCTTGATTTTTTCATAGTCATGGCCAAAAATGTTAGTAGCTGATATTTCTTTTAAAAAGAGGTGAATTGTCATTTGTCATCAAAAAAGGGTATGTTGTTGTAAAGTTATGGAGGTGATAAAATGTGCATCATAAAATTAGCATCTAACACTTTTTAAAAATGAATTTAGGACAGAGTCTACAGGGTCTCACTATGTAGATCGGACTCGTAATGATTCTCCTGTTTTTAGTCTCCCAAGCGCTTGGATTACAGGCCCAGGTGCCACCACGCCCAGTCTTAATCACCATCTCAACTCACTCCAGGGGCAGGGTCGGCACAGCAGGCGGGGATTGAACCTTGACTGCTGCGCTCTGCGGAAGCAAGCGCTTTAGTCCATTGATCCATCTGGCCAGCCCCTGCATCTAGCACTTTTAAAAGCCAAAAGAAAATAACTCAGCTTTATGTTAACAGGTTTGCAAATTTGGATAAACTTTGCAAGTTTGGTAAAAGCATTTAGTATCAAGTCTTAAATCCATGCTGACGTAGATATATTTTAACAAAATACATATACAGTATCTGTCTGGAAACTAGCTATACTTCCTTGTGCTCAGTTGGCATGACAATGAGTATGTAAACAGTATACAAAAAATATGTACTGGGGGACCAGCCAAATAGCTCAGTGGATTAAAGCTCTTACAAGCAGGTGCAGGGGCCTGGGGTTTGATCCCTGGGCCTGCTGTGCCGGCCCCGCCCCTGGGGTGCACTGAAACAGCAACTGAGACTGGCATGGTGGCCCATGTCTGTAATCCCAGCTCTTGGGAGGCTGTAAACAGGCAGATCACTATGAGTCCGAACTAGTAGTGAGACCCTGAACACCCTGTAGACCCTTCCCTAAAAATACAAAAAAAAACAAACAAACAAACAAAAAAAAAACCTTTGTGAATCTTTACTTACATCCTCAAATAATACTGTTATGGGTTGTATCTAGATGTCCTCCCTAAGCCTCCTGGGCTCATAGGTGGACCTTTGGGGAGGTGGCTAGTGTGTGATACCCGGATTAAGGGTATGGACTAAATTAGTTCACTGGTTGGTCCAGCAGAGTTCTGGGTGTGGAGAATGGGTGTGGGTGTGGGTGGCACCAACCAATAGGCTTGTAGCCTGAATAAAAGAGAAAGAAAAATATGAGGAATCTTTCTTAAAATTCATTTCTCAGTACTTCGTGTTTTTTCATACATACTTAAATGTAATGAGTATGCATCACTACATAAGAAAAGTCTAAGTGTATTTTATATGTCACAAATATCATTAAAACTATATTTTAGGGGCCAGGGAGATAGCTCAGTGGTACAGTGCCTGCCTGGCAAGCGCAAAGTCCTGAGTTTGATTCCTGGCACCAATAGCTATCTATCTATCTATCTATCTATCTATCTATCTATCTATCTATCTGAGCTTAAGATAAAACTTAAAATATAATTATTAATAATATGTTCACCTAAAATATATTTTAATTAGAAAAACCTTATCATAGGCTGCACTGTGGTCCCTGGAAGTTCATATGCTGACGCCTTCTCAGTACAACTGTGTTCGGGGACAGGGCCTTGGTGGAATGGTTAAGGGAGGCCATAAGATTGGAACTCTAGTCTGATAGAGTAGGTGTTCTTGTAAAAAGAAAAAGCATACAGAGGACAGCCTATGAGATGTCACAGTGAGACGGTGGCTCTCCACAAGCCATGAAGAGGAGACTCACCAGGAATCTACGCAGCCAGCACCCTGATCTCAGACATCCGGCCTGCAGAATTGTGAGGAAAATTTAGTGCAGTTATTTGAGCCTCTTATGGGAGCCTGAGCAGACTAATACACATTTCTTTATTTTCTCCCATGTGAAAATAACAAAAATGACTTTTTTAAACTGTAAGAGTAAGACAGCATGCACATGGAACAGAGTACAAGACATGGAGTTAGGTGAGCACACAACTCTTAAATACATATTTTAGAAGAGTAAATCATATCATTACATGCATTAGATATTTAAAGCATAATAACATTATACAATTAAGTGGTATAAGTTGTGCTACGCATTGTTGTAGGAGTACAAAGAAGATTAAATCAGTAGCAAAAATATGAGTTCAACTAGGGGGAAGGCAGCACCGCACCTGTAATCTTAGCTCTTGGGAGGCTGTAAATAGGTGGATCACTATGAGTCTGATCTACTAGTGAGACCCTGAACACTCTGTAGACCCTTCCCTAAAATTAAAAAAAAAAAAAAAAACACTAGGGGGAAAAATGATATTATTTTTTGTCTTAAATATTAATGTTACCTCGGGGCTGGGGAGATGGCTCAGTGGAATAAGTGCTTCTCTGGCAAACACAAGGAACAGAGTTCAATCCCTGGTTCCACTAAAAAAAAAAAAAAAAATTAATGTTACCTGGAGAGAGGGAGTGCCATCCTAGCTGAGGAAAAGAACTTGGGTAAAAAGAGGAATAGTAATGTAGGCTGCACAAAATGGATGATCAAAATGTTAGATAGTTAGTACCTTGGTCAGCCAAGGTGCTGTAACAAAATACCATGCAGCTTGCACAACAGCAATTTATTTCCTCACAGTCTCAGAGACTAGGAGCTCTGAGATCTGGGCTCTCTCTCTGACTTGCAAATAATCATCTTGCTGTGTCCCCATATGGTGGAGAAGAGAAAGCAAGCTCTCTGGGCTCTTCTTATAAGGACATTAACCCCACCATGAAGACCCTACCATCCTGACTGCATCTAAGCCTAACTACCTTCTAAAGATCCATCGCCAAATACCATCAAATGGTGGTATTTCAACATATGAACTTGTGGGTAGGGGAGGCAAAACTTAATCCATAGCAGATAGTAAGGAGCCAGAGCACAGAGAACCATAGAAGCCAGATTTTGGCACCAGATTTGTTGCAGTAGGAAATGGCCAAGAGAGAAATAAATAACTAAGCGTGGTTCTTATGCCATTGGGGACAATAATGGAATACTCAAAGGGAAATACCCAAAAGGAGTACAAATTGATGGATGACTGAAATTCAGGTGAAAGAGAGAGAGAGAGAGAGAGAGAGAGAGAGAGAGAGAGAGAGAGAGAGACAGAGAGAGAGAAAAAACAGTAAACCCTTGAGAATTTTCAGGTAAGCATTTTGTTATTATTTATTATGATATGTAATTTCTAAGTGAAGTCAATACCCAAGTTGTTAAAGCACCAGCCCCGGGAACTCTTCACTGTTAAGAGCTCACTTAACACTGTGGTCTGTTGGGATCCATCTGGCTTCTGGGTCTGAATGGTGAAGGACATCAGCTCTGGCATCTGAGTGCCTGGACCACGCGCTCCACCTACTAACTCTGTGACCTCGGCCAAGAAAGACCTGCAGGGTCTCACTGAGCACTACCAAATGAGACCAAAGTGCTCAGCACAGGTTCTTGCACCTAGCTGGTATCCGGTAAATGTCAGCTACTTCTGAAAAATATCTAGTGTTTTATTTTTAAGGTGCTGTTTCTTTTTATATTAAAAATCTTAAAGAGAGCAGGAGAGAAAAAAAAAAAGGAAAGGAAAAGAGAAAGTGAAAGAGAAGGCAGGAGGAAAAGCAGAAGACAATCAAGGCCAAAATATTTCATACCTGCAGCTGAGAAGCTGTCATATGTATCTGCTCGCTGTCTTCAACAATTTGGGTGCGTTTCAAAGAGCAGAAATACACTGGCTGCAAAATGAATGAACACATGCCTCTAATGGCCACGTTTCAAAAACAGAGCAGAAAGACAAAAGCAACTTGCTGCGCAGTTTTATATTTCCTCACCGTTTATGTAATGTTTAAAAATCCATAAATAATTGTTTAGCATGTATTGATACAACATAGAAAAGACATAAAAACATAGGTGAGGAAGATACACGGCACCCTCTGCCGTGGTATCCGCTGGGAAGGTCAAGGGAACTAGGGCTGGCAAAAGGTACAAATGGACACCAATGAATCTATAATGTTTCTATTCTTTTTTACCAACCTGAAGGATGGCTAAATGTTAGTACTTTTTGAGTCTAGGTACCAGCTACATAGGTGTTATATTTTTCTCTCTATGGAATGCTTGAGCTATTTTCCCAAATTTTTAAACATACAAAAGGACTACTACGCCCATCTAAATTCCATACATTCCTTTCCAGGTGGTGATGACCTCCCCACGAGAACATGCCTCTCACAAAAGATTTCCTTCATCCCTCTCCAGAGGAGGAGAAGAGGAAGCACAAGAAGAAGCGCCTGGTGCAGAGCCCCAATTCCTACTTCATGGACGTGAAGTGCCGAAGATGCTATAAAATCACCACAGTCTTTAGCCATGTGCAGACAGTAGTTCTGTGTGTCGGCTGCTCCACTGTCCTCTGCCAGCCTACAGGAGGGAAAGCAAGGCTCACAGAAGGATGTTCCTTCAGGAGGAAGCAGCACTAACAGTACCCTCAATCAAGATGAGTGGGAAGCCATCCCAATAAGCACATTTTGGATATAAATAAATAAAATAAATTCCATACATTTTAGAAATTCCTTATTTGCTCAGCTAAATCATACATACAATGAATGATTTTTCAGAGTGAGCATGCATGTCAGATTCAATTTGAAAAGAATATAGTGAATCTACTAAGAATAGTTTATATATTTATGTCCTATTTACATTATCAAACAATATTTCAAATTCTGGAACATCCGGGTGGAGTCACCCAATTATCTGGGTTAATGTTACTTCATACCATCTTTGTAATGATTGCTAGTAATCCCCTGATACATTGGGAGGGTGACTTATAGTTAACAAATTGCTGGTGCTGCATACACATTACGCTAGAGGGGAGCCAGTAGGTTCATCTTGGGGCCAACTCCAACTGACGGATGGAGGCTGTCCACAGTACTCTGTTGAGACAGACTGTGAATCCACATCTGGACACACTGGAAACGCAATGATAGGCGAGAGAGGGATAAGGGCAGGGTGTGGTGGCGACACCCTGACTGGCTTTCCTCACGTTCATGGAGCCCTTTCCATCACCCCTCCCTGACCCCTTCCGTCTTGATGCTTCCCAGACCCGCCCCCTCCGCACTGGCTTTGCTCTGTGCTCATGCCACAGCAGTCACTGACTGATCCCCCCACCCCAGCCCTGCTGGTAAGTCCTTCCCAGCTGCATTCAGTGAGGTGCCACCCACCCCTTTCATGCCCCCTGAGCTTGTACAGCATTCATCTCCAAGCATTCCATTTGTTTGCCCATCTGTCTCTGCTGTTAGACTGTGGGCTTTGAAAGGACAAGGTTAGAGCTTATTGATCTCTGCACACTCTGATCCTGGCATGTGATAAGCAATCAATAAACGTTTGCTAAATGAAAGAATGATTTAATGAATGGTGTCCTTATTTTGCAGAAAAAGAAACATATTCAGAAGCTGGGATTTTTCACAGGGTATCCTTCCTCCAGAACTTTCCTATCGGGACTGACAAACATTTTCTCTAAAGGGCCAAGGCATGGTTTGGCTGTGGTCTCTGCCCCAGGGTTCATGTGGAAATCATGGTCCCCAAAGTGGTCATATTAGAAGTGATGAGACCTTTAAGAAATGAAGCCTAGCGGGGTTTCAGGTAATTCGGGGCAGTGCCTGAGGGGGGGGGAGGATTGGGTTAGTTCTCATGCGACCCTGAATTAATTCTAGCATGTCTCTCTCCGGGTGCTGCTGGCTTCCTGCTTTTCCAGGGTGTCGGTTCCTCTTGCATGTTCACTCACTGTGATGCTCTTAAGTTAAGAGAGCCCCAGCCAAAGCCGGTACTGTGCCCATTAGATCGTTGGCTTCCAAAACCACGATCTAAATATAGTTTTGATGGAGCTAAGTAGGTAACTACATGTCTAGATTCTTCCTTGAACCTCCTTCCTGCCTCAGTCCAAATCTCAGGATCCTAATTCCATTTCTTCTTGCAAGTCTCTGTTGGAGTTAAATTCATAATCTCTTCATAGTAGCAAAACCCAGGAATTGAGAAAGGCTCACAAAAGAATGGCTTCTACCATGAGCTGAAAAGGAATAAGGAATGTATGGGCAGAGCTCTTAAAAGACAGAGGAATCCAAGTCCAATTTATCTGCATGGTCACTCATTTGTCCTCCTCGACCACACATGTTGAACACTCCGAACATTTAAAAAAGAGGTCCGTTTCCCGGGTGCCCTGGAAAGGAAATAAAACAAACAACATATTTTCATTCCCCGGACCTCCTTCTACATCTCCAAATGAATACTTCAAACTTCTTCCGCTCTTCTCGTATCTCTGGGCCCGTTGTCCTTTCACTTTCTCGCTTCCTATTTCACAAAGGAAACAGAAGCCACCAGAAGAATTCTAAATTTTGCCACACACCCCAAACCTACCTCCATCCCTGTTCATTCTCTTATCCTTCCTGTCATAATGAAGTAGGTCTAAGATTAATCTCTCTTTCTGGATTCTAGCTCTTCCCATCTTTGTAGGGAACCTGATCTGTCAAATACCAGTCAATGTTGTAGTCTCATTCTCTCTGTGTCTCTCTCATTCTCTTTCTCTCTCTCTCACTCTCCTATTCCTGTTCCCCTTCCTTCTCCCCATCTCATTTTTTCTTGTAAGCTTTCTATAGCTATGCATGACTCTCCTATCCTAAAAGCTATTCCATCAAACCTGAATCTCCTTCCAATAGTTACCCTATCTTCCCTTCCTCCTTCCTAACCAAAGCTCCTGAAAAGGTTATGTTCTTATTATCCTACATCATCATTAATTTCCCAGTAATTCTTGAATTTATGACATGTTTCTCCCCCATTGTATCCCTGAAACTGTCTAATTGAAGATGTTAAATAACCTCCTTGTTGCTACATGAAACTTTGAAGTTTTGTTCTTTTCTTTACTGGATTTCTGGCACTATTCAACCCTCTGATCATTCTCTTTGAAACGTTCTCTTCCTGCAGCTTTGATGACAGTGTGATCTCCTGGTTTTCTTCCTATGGTCCTTCTTCCTTAAGCTTCAGTACCTCTACCTATTTACTAAACTATTAGTGTCCTCAGACTTCTCTGCTAGGCCATCCACTCTACTATTGTACTCTCCTGGGATATTTCACCTGCTGTCTTGGCAAACTAGACTTCCAAGTTTATTTTTCCAACCCAAAATTCACTACTGAGGCTAAAGCCAGCTGGCTTGATAGAAATCAACTCTCTTTTCTACTCACCACATGCAGCCCCATCTTTAAAGAAAAATTATCTTGACTTTAGCCAGCTACCACCCCACTGCACTGTCTGTTTGCAATAGAACTTCCTGGAATCAGGTCTACACTCACTGTTGCGATTCCTTTTCAAGTGTCTCTCCCATCAGGCTTGTAACCGTACGACTCAACTGAGAGAACACCTGTCAAAGTCACTCATGCCTTCTTCATTGCTAAAGCAATGAAGATCACCTGGATTTATCTCACTTTGATCTTTTAGCCATACAATATTTGACACAGCCTATCTCTTACTCCTTCTAGATACCAGTCCTTCACTGGATTCCCAGATACCACCTTCTCCTGGTTTTCCTCCTTCCTTACTAACTTTATGTCTCTGTCTTCTTTTCTCATTCTCCATTCTTCCTGATTTCTTACTCTTCAGATAGAGCAGGGCTCATTCCTTGGCCATATCCTCTACACTCCATAAGTGATCTCACCCAATAATAAAGCTGGACATCATATATACAACTATAAACCCCAAACATATAATTTCATCCCATATCTATTTTTTAACTCCTAGTCTCATATTCAATTGCCTAATCAATATCTTCACTAGGATACTGTCTTGGTACATTTTGCCCTGTTATAGCAGAATACTTGAGACCAGATACTTTATAAAGCATGGAGGTTTAATTTGGATTATGATTCTGGAGTCTGGGAAGTCTAAGAACATGGTGCTGACACTTGGTTGGCTTCTGTTGAGGGCTTTGTATTCCTTCAGCTTATGGCAGAAAGCAGATGGCCAAGCAGGAGCACATGACACAAAGAATACAAGGGCCAACTTTGCTTTATAACAACCCATTCTTGCAATAAGTAACACAGTCCTTTAGGGACAAAGAAACCTGTCATGCAGGAAAGGCACTAATCCATTCATGAGGGCTCTACTCTCACTATCTAGAAGCCTCCCACTAGTCCCCACCTTCCAACACGGCCACTAGAAGGATCAAGGTTCAGCTTGAGTGCTGGTGGAGACAAACCATATCAAAGTAACAAAAGACGCCTCACAAACACCTCAAATTGAACTGAAGCTAAATTCCAGTTGCCCATGCATCTTCCAGCCCCAACCTCACACGTGTCAACCACATGAGACCAAAATGAAAGGGCAAAAATGCTCCAAGTTATGCGGGTCAAACCTTGTTACCATTACACATAAAATGATTTATTTTTATTCCTTTTACAATGGATTCTCCATTTATGCCTTATCTACCATAATTTTAAGACATCCTGTTTCAAAAGAGTTCACAGGTGCCAGATTTTGGGAGAGGGGGTTGTTGCTATTGGTACCAGGAATTGAACCCAGGACCTTGTGCTTTCCAGGCAGGTGCTATGTTACTTAGCATGAGGTGTCAGGTTTGAACATCCTTAAAAATGTAGATCTGATGAATGCATGTGGTGTGCATGTACTAAAGTACCATAGGGAAGCCTATTAACAATTAATAAATTTTAAAATTTATTTAAAAAATGTAACAATTTAAAAAATGTAACGTACTGCTCTTATTCACAAAGGACATGTATGCTGTCTCTCCCTTATATGTCTGTAGTATTGTTCCACTACCACCCAGCAATGAGTGTCACATTAGCCCTTCTTTCCTTGACCTCTTTATTCATCTTTATTGTGTTGAATTTCATCACTGAAATATATTGTTTTTGTTTTGTTCTGTTTTTGACTCCTAACTCACTGAATTCATGTTGTGGGGAATTTCTGTAGCAATTGAAGGAAACTTCTTAAGTTTTGGGGGTCCTTTTTTCTGATACTCTTTCATTTCTTTTATCCCTGTATATTCACTTCAGTCTTTCCTTTCATTTTATTCTCCTGCAGGTGCTAGCTTAGTTGCTTCTTTTCATTATGCCAATTGTTTAACTGGACAGCTCTGCCAGTTCTTCTTTTTCCTCTGAAAGAAAGAAGGTGAAGTCTGACACCTTTCCAATCTTTTTTTCTTTTAATGTATTTAGTACAGGGTCTGCAAGGTCTCACCATGTAGATTGGATTCATTGATTCTCCTGTTTTCAGCCACCCAAGTGCTGGGGTTACAGGTGCGTATCACCACACCCAGTCTCAATCGCTACCTCAGCATGCCCTGGGGGTGGGGCCCACACGGCATGCTGGGAATCAAATCCCGGCCACTGCACTCTGCTTAAGCAGGTGCTTTAGTCTGCACCTGTCCAGTCTTATTGAGAGCTTTTATTCCCTTCTAGATACATTTTGAGGTCTGGAAGTTTTATAGTCTGAAGACTGCAAACTTGACCTAACTCCAGAAAACCCCTTGAAGCCTTTATCTGGTACAAGATTTTGCAATCTAAGGGTTTGCTAAAGTTCCCTTTTCTGAGGTGGGTGGGTGGGGAGAGGAGCTCCTCAGCCTTCAAATCAATCCCAAGAATCAGCATGGAATCATGACAAATGGTGACATACCACAGATTTTCCTGGCTCAACAGTGACACTGCAATCACAGATAAGGGACCTATATTACTGAAGATATTTCCTTGATTTTTCACTAAATTCTGTATTCTCAACTCTATCCTCTTCTATCCAAATTCAGAGGCATTGGTAAGAATTTTCAAGGTTTTGCAACTCATTTCCTTTCCTCCTGTCACCTCTAAGGGATGAGGCCATAAAGGAGCTGCAGTAAGTCACACTAAAATCTTGGGACTTTCCTTCTTGAATACTTTCCAGTCTATCAATGAGGACAACCTCTAGCTCTGTTTGGTTATCAGTAATTTCTTTATCTCATTTATTTCACTGAAGATTGGAGAGGTCAATTCTGAAAGCAAATATATGACAATTATCAGATAATGCTGGATCACATGTATGATGGTGGTTGTGTAGATTACGTCACCCAATGATGTCATAGCTGGCTTAATTCATGTACTTACATTCTATGATCTTCACACAATGATGACATTGTCTAACTAGGAGTTCCTCAGAATGTTATAGTTGTTAAGTGACATATGAATATATATCTCTATCTCTGTATATAGGTAGAGATATAGATGGTCTCTACATATATTTCATATATATATGAGGGGAAAAAAGACAGACAGAAAGAGAAAGGAACATGAGAAACTGGCGATTGTCCCCCAGCATCTTTAGAGACCAGAATAAATAAGGAAGAAGATGAAGTGTGGTGACCCCAGCAGACTCCAGGCGACCCGACTTCATGGTGGTGGCAGGCCCTGCTCAGTGAGTCTGGAATTTTGTGCAAGAAACACGTGGGCATAATTTTATTGTTTATTCTTCCTGCTGCCTTTCATTTCTCAGTACAGAGTGGTGTCATCCTGGACACAGAAGGAGATTCGGCTGTGCATGCCTTTAGAACATGATCACAGCGCTCTGGAAGCTGTGCCCCACCGAGCAGCTGGGCTCTGGAAGGACGCAGCTCAGTGGCAGGGAGGCTGAGCTCCTGGGGCCCGTAACCAAGGCACGGTCATGGTGGGCAGGACATCCAGGCTTGAGCAGTGGCCTTGGATGCAGAGAGAGAGAGAGAGAGAGAGAGAGAGAGAGAGAGAGAGAGAGAGAGAGAGAGAGAGAGAGAGAGAGAGGTGAGGTGGGTAGGAGAACTGCATCTCCACTATCTCCCACTGCCTCTCAGACCCACATCTCCCAGTGGGAGGAAACAATCCCGGGAAGGGATAAAAACAGTCACTAGCATTGTGCTTGGAATTAATAAGCAGATTTCATCATGGGCTTTGGCCTCAGATGGCAGAAATCTTTTAGGTGTCAATGATCACCCCTGTGCGCTGCACCTTTGGGCCCCGTCTCTGTGATGGATGGCCACCTGTGCAGTGGCCTGGCATTTCCACACACAGAATAATTGGCTGCAGAAGGTGACTGTATGCCTTGCTCTGGAAGGAAACTTCAAAAACGACTTCTAGTTCACAAACTCAAAACAATTTTTGTATTTTGAATCCGAGGACACTAGTTCTGTTTTTAGTTGGCTTTTCCAGAATATGAAAGTTCTCTTTACTGTATGATCACAATGAGTAAAGTGAAAACAGTTTTCTATATTTTGCAGCTAAATATTCATTTACTTTAAGGAGTTTTTTTGTTTTGTTTTGTTTTGTTTTTTGTATTTTAGTAGAGTCACCAGGGCCTCCAGGGTCTCACTATGTCAATCCAATTCATAGTGATCTGCCTGTATTCAGCCTCCGAAGAGCTGGGATTACATGTGCACGCCACCACACCCAGTCTCAATTGCCACCTCAGTGGGCGCCGGCACGGGGCTGGCACAGCGCACTGGGACCCAGGCCGCTGCGTCTGCCTAAGCAAACGCTTTAGGCCACTCAGCTATTTGGCCGGCCCAAGATTCTTTGATATTGTAGGTTCCTTTCTATATCATTGCTGTAATGGCCACAGAACTCTCCAGACTTCTTTGAAGAAGAAACCCCAGGTCCAGGAATATAGCTCAGCAGCATAAGTGCCTGCCTGAAAAGCGCAAGGTCCAGAGTTCAATCCCTGGTACTACTGCTCCCCCAAAAAAGAAGGAAGAAAAGAAAGAAACTGGGGCACCACTGACCCATGTGGATAGGGTCAGCAGAGATGCAAAAGGTCAGCCGCAATAGCTAAACTTTATTGATATTATTAATATTCATCTTTACTAACATTGGTTAATTGGTACATTAACTTTCTATCGCTAAACTCAGTGCAGGCACTGGGCTTATGTGATCTTGTTTAGTCTTCACAGCAACTGCATTGTTATTGTTACTTCTACGTTGCAGAAGAAAATGCAACTTGTACAAAACCACACTGCTGGTACATGGCAAAGAAAGGACAAGACACAGGCCCTGCCCTCTCCTCCCCAACCCTGAGTTGCCTGTTAGTCGTCCAAAGCTGCTGCTAACTACTCAAAATTCAGTAGCTTAGAGGTGCGAATCCTGAAATGGGGGAGTAAGCGTGGCTTATAACAATGTCTGCCGACCCACAGTTTCGGTGCATGAGGAGTCCAAGCACAGCTTAGCAGGTGGTTCTGCCTCTGGTTCAGCTCAGGGACAATGCTGGTTCGTTTCTACTACAGGCTTGAAATGAAATGACATTAATTGAAAGCTATCTCCACTATGTTCTGATAAGGAGAGATGGCTAGACACGAGCAAGAGAGAAGACAGCGGGCCAGGGGGATAGCTCAGCGGCATGAGCACCTGCCTGGCAAGCACAAGGTTTGATCTCTAGTACCAAAACAGAGAGAGAGAGAGAGAGAGAGAGAGAGAGAGAGAGAGAGAGAGAGAGAGAGACTGGCTGTGGATCGTCCCTTGGGTTAGTAAACTATAATGAAAACATTAGTATTCTAGTATTCTGTCATTTCCAACCAGGGGTGAAATTCATAATATTTAACGACCAGAAAATTCCCAAACCAACCAACTCAGAGGGAACTCACAGCTAGATGTAGGATGGTCACCAGCTGCTTGTCCTCAATCACATGGCTGTCCTTGTGGAGTCAGGTGGGGCGAGGTGGGGTTTAGGAATCCCCAGTGGCCAGGAATGGGGTCTCAGAGGCAGTCCAGCATGGACACCTCTGTGTGACTGCCGTTTCTCTGGAGCCCACTGGGGAGTGGGTATCTTCAGTAGACAGCTCCCTGGTGAGGATTCGGTGACAATGTCCCAGTCTTATCTGGATCATTCATTGAGATCCCTTGATGCATACACATATGTGCTCTAGACAAGAATGAAAACCTGACATCTGATCTGTGTGAGAAAGGAATGGAAAAATCTGTTGTATGTTACCGGTCAGTGCCGAAAGAAACGATGAGAAGACCTGATGAATGTAGCTTCAGAAAGCGCTTACAAGAGAAAGGTGTTGTATGTTACCGGTCAGTGCCGAAAGAAACGATGAGAAGACCTGATGAATGTAGCTTCAGAGGTCTCACTGAGATTAGTCTCTCTCCAAGTGAGCCCAGAGCCTCAGAAGCATCTCACATTTATTGAGGGGTAAAGGCAGACTAAGGAATGTGCATAATTACCTAAGTGAATACAAACTACTATCTCTATTGACTTCCACCATTTGCCTAACACTAGTTTCACACAAATGCTAGCGGACAACATCCCAAGCAAGGGATCAAAGGACAGAGCACCTGCAGGAGAAGCTGTTATCTGCTGCCTTGGGTCCCAACTTGCCGGGAATTTGCAAACAGACAGCAACCCTCCTCGGGCTCAGTCCAGTGTTCCCTGCTCTCTTGGGACATCAGACTTTTGTCTCAAATCTATATCTCGACAAAAATCTGTTCCTAAACAATGGGATTTGGGAAACTTACTCCTTCCTCTAAAGCAGAAGCTGTGCTCCAGGCCCCTAGAGCCCTTCAATGGGCTTCAGGGGCTGTAACTCCCTTGATAATACGTGAAGGGTTTTATGGGTATTTACAGGTATATGGTTGGTCACACATATACCAATAATAATGGCCACAATAAGCCCAAAGACCAGTGTCTGGGGAAAGGGTGAAGTCTATTTTTATTATTTTTAAAGTTAAATCAACACAGTCAACCAAATGAATGAATGTTCATACAGCCCAATTCTACTTGGAAACAAGAAGTCAACACAACCTTCCTCTCTAAACGGGGAAGAGTTCCCACATGTGCCTCATCTCCTCTGCAATCTGGGGTGCGGGGGGGTTCCTTTCTGCACCAGGAACACACAACAGTAAGTGTGCCCTGAAAGCCACCAAAGACCTGATCCCTGAAGTCTCTCTTTGAGCATTAAAACAAACTCTGATTTCCTTCGGAGGTCTTCTGTCGAGCTGAGCCTTTTCTTGAGAACTGCATAGGGTATTTGTTTCCTCACTTTAGATATTGTGGACAATTAAGTGTTCTTGCTTCCTCTTTCAACAAAGGACAAGGGAAGTTGTTGCAACTCCCTGCAAAAAGAGATTTATACACCTGTCTTACCACAGTGCACAGTGTGCATCTTTCCATTCTAAGAAAGCAAGGGCAAGTTCAATGCTTTAGAATTCAAAACCTGCCATTTTAAATTGTAGCTCACAATTAATTTTTTTTTGAATCAGGAATGTTCTAGGAGAAGTTTGGAGTTACAATGTAAAATATGTTACTTTTTTTTTTTTACAAGAAAAACTACACATATATATATAACTGTAATTATTTTTTCAAAGTTTTAGATGAATCGGTTGCATTGCAAAAATCCTGTCCTGGGTTACCAGTTGGGTCTGCAGCAATCTCAGGAGGGTGTGGACAGATGTTCTTTGGAAATTTAATTCATCACTATTAATAAGGAAGCTCAGCAATTATTGAGTGCTATTTTCTCAGCCCCTAGTAAACACTTCACATATCCTACTTTATCCTCACAACACTCCCATCAATTGTCATTATCTCTTTTATAAAGAGAAAATTGAAGCACAGACAGTTTAGAAAGCTGGTCAGAGGTGAAGCAGGAATTTGGAACCAGATCTCTTTTACTTCACTGTTTCCTCTGATCCACCATGAACCATTCACTAAATTTAAGACTGCAAAAATGGGCTGGGGAGATAGCGCAGTGGTCTAAGCACCTGCCTGGGGAGCACAAGGACCCAGGTTCAATCCCCGGTACCACATACTATGTCGGCCCTGGAACCAAGCATGATTATGCACACCTGTAATCCCAGCCCTGGGGAGACTGAGACAGGAGGATCACTATGAGTCCAAGCTACGTAGTAAGACCCTGTGCCAAGTAAATAAGTAAAAACTTTTACAAAGACTGTAAAAACATCATTACTTGGCAATATAGTCAGTAAACTTCCCAACATTCTTACCCAACTTGCCCACCTTCCAATTAGCCTATATAAATAAAACTTTTAGTGTATTGTAAAACTATAGCATAAAACTCTAGTGCACGGACAGTTAGCTATGATGCAACTAGGTGGCACTGAGCAACAAGTACTTACAACTGCTCATGGGTCTGTAAGTGTCAGCCCAGTAGCTCTTCTGGTCTCAGATGGACTTACTTGTTGGCCTGAGGTCAGATGTGG